>NC_134531.1:184339300-184647028 GCF_050624435.1 Tenrec ecaudatus | reverse complement strand
TCACTACCTCTAATCAAATTTAGAATATTTCAGTAACACAAAAACAATCCTTCAGGTTTTACTGCCTCCCAACCGCCTCCAGACTGCTCCCCCAAGATCCCACCAAAATCCCAGGAAACTAACGACTTTCTATTTTTCTTTGCCTATCCAGGACATTTTACTTAAAAAGTTTCACAAAAATGCGGTCTTCTGTGACTGCTTTCCTGGCCTTAGCATAATGATATCAAGGAACATCCATATTCTAGTAGTATCAGTTAGGCATCAGCATCTTTCAATCTTTGTAGTAAAATAACATTCTACTGTAAAGAAATATCAAGTCTTAGTTATCCATTTGTCAGCTCATCGACACTGGCTTTTTGACTATTGGAAAAAAATGTGAGAAACATTTGTGTACTAATTTTACTGTAGATCTAAAACTTCCGTTTTCTTGTATATGGATTAAGTAGTAATATTATGTCTCATTAAACAGCTCTCAATTTACTCTTTTGGAGAACTGATAAACAAGTTATGTCATTTTATCTGATCACAACCAGTGTATGAGGATCTAATTGAGCCAAATCTGTACGTAGTTCTTATTTGTCTTCTAAAATGATGTCCTTCCTCGTCTGCCTCCTCAGAGTAGAGTTGACCTTAAGGATGGGGACTGAGTAAACATTTCCAAACCTCCAATTGCTCATGGAGCCAGACTCAAAATGACAGTTTCAAACATCCATTAATAATTGGACCGTGGAATGTACAAAATATGAACCCAGAAGACTGGAAGTCATCAAAATGAACGGAATGCATAAAGATCGATACACTAGGCATCCGTGAGCTGCAGCGGGCTAGCCCTGGCGTTCTGACTTGAGCAATCCTCTGGCTGCCTGTGGTTGACTATGCCGAGAAGGACACCTTCAAGAAGAATGACACTGCAGTCAATGTCAAACAGGACATTTAAAATCTATCCTCAAGCACAGTGCAGTCCGTCGTCTGCACAAGGTCATCTGTACACACTTTCCAAAGAGACAAGGAGCCCTGGTGACACTGTGTTCATATGTCATTTTACATGAATGTAAATTAATACATGTAATGTAACAAGTGGCTTAAAGTTAGGAAACACATGTCAAGGTTGTATCATCTCCTTGTTTAATTGAGAAAATAATCAAGGAAACTGGATTATGTGATAAAGAAGGAGGCACTCTTACACACTGGGTTGTTAGCTGAAGGTCAGCAGTTTGAAACTACCAGCTGGTCTTCAGGATCAAGATGAGGCTTTCTCAACCCAAAGAGAGTTGGTGTCTTAGAAACCCACGCAGGCCGTTTCTACTCCATCAGACAGGGTTTCTATGAATCAGACTCAACTCGGTGGCAATGAGTTTTGGAAAAGGAGATAAGTTAGTACGGCTAGTTTTCAAATTTGCACAACCACCACCACAGCCAAGATGAAGAAGTTATGAATTCTACCAGCTTCTAAAGTCAGACATGTAAGCAGACATATGGACTAATAATTTCTGGTAATTGACATGCAAAAGCTGGAAACAAAGGGAAAAGATCTGAACTTGGAAAATATGATCTTAGTGTTATAAATGGAGAAAACATAATAGAATTTTGCAAGACCATTTGCCTTTCCAATGCAAATACCCTTTTCAAGAACATAAACAGCAGCTGTACAAAGAGATCTCACCAGACGGAATACAGGAATGCAACTGCTCATAGCTACTAAGGAAGAGACAGCAGAGACCTTAGCTTCAGCAGCGCAAACAAGGCCAGGAGTCATTCGTGGAGCACACACACAGTAACTGCTCACGCCAAAGTTCATGCGGAAGCTGAAGAACAGGAAAGCCAGCCCAGAAGAGCCAACATGCAACCTTGTGGATATTTCCCCTGAATGCAGAGAACGTCTCAAGAACAGATTTGACAAAGCGAACATTAATGACAGACGACCCGACACACTGTGGGATATTAAGAACATGACACATGAAGAAAGCAAAAGTCATTAAAAAGACAGGAAAGAAAACACCAAAGTGTCTAAGAGACTGAGATTTGCTCTTGAATAAAGATTAGCCAAAGGAAATAGGAACCATTATGAAGCAAAAGAACCGAACAGAAAGTTTTATAAGGGAAGCCTGAAGAAAGAATTATAATGAAACGTGCGAAGACCAATAGTTGGAAAGCCAACACAGAATTCCAAGATTCTCAATTGTGCTCACATAGAGCCAGCACACGGACCAAGAGGCAGCTGTTCGAATAAAAAAGGGATACTGCACAGTTCAAGGCTGTGTGTCAAGGCTGCATGCGCTCGTCATACTTCAACCTCCATGTTGACGAGATAATCAGGGAAGCTGGATTCGATGGTGACGAATGCGGCATCGAGCCCAGAGAAAGGTTTAGGCACAATCTGTGATACAAAGATGACATCACTGCGTGCGGAGAGTGAGGACCTGAGCAGGCTGATAAAGAGATCGAGCACTGCAGCCTTGGTATACAATATAACTCAATGTATAGAAAACAAAATCATCAAAACTAGACCAATAGGGCACATCATGATAAATGGGGAAAAAACTCAAGTTGTCAGGAATTCCATCTTGCTTGGCTTTGAAATCGATGTTCATGGAAGCAGCAGTCAAGAAATCAAGTGACTTATTCGCCTGAGGAAATATAGTGCAAAAGACCTCTCTAAGGTACTAAAGAGCAAAGAACTCTCACTTTAAGGACTAAGGTGTGCGTAGCCTAAGACATGGTATTTTTCATCACTTCATGTGTGTGTTAAAGGTGGACTGAGGAATAATGAAACATTCTATATTATAGATGAATCTAAAGAACATAATCATGAATGAAGTAATCACAAGACTAATATTGTCTGAACACATTGTTATAAGAATGTGTACAGAGATCAATATTCCAGACAGATTTGTTCCTTCTTCTGGCAGTCTACGGTTTCAATATTCCTCACCAGCACCACGATTCAAATCCATCAATTCTTCCCAGTCTTCCTTATTCATTGTTCAACTTTCACATGCATACGAGGTGACCATGGCTTCGATCAGACCCACCTTAGTCCTCCACAGTGACATCGTTGGTCTTGAAAACTTTATGGAGGTCTTGTGAAACAGATTTATCCCAACAACTAGCAAAATTAAAAACAAAAAAACAAACACAAACCGCAAGTAACACATGCTGATGAGGGTGTGAAGACATCGGCACTGCTGTAGGATTATAAAATGGTATAAACACTGCAGAAAATCACATGGATCTTCCTTAGAAAGATATGTACTGAAAATCACATGGCTATTCCTTAGAAAGAGATGTACTGAAACCCATTACTTAAGATACAGCCTAGAGAAAAAGAACCTCAACAAAAGTAGACATGCGTGCACCCATGTCGGTCACACTATTCACAAGAGCCCAAAGAGGAAAATACACTACGGTATATATAAACAATAGAATAGCATGCAATATTAAGTTATAACCATGAACCCACAAAATCTCTCGTGACAAGGATAAACCTCGGGGGCAGTGTGTGACTGGAAGTAGTCAATCACAAAAGGACAAGTACAGTATGAGAACCACTAGTCAAGAGAAGGTTTCTGTCCTCAAGGCAGATTCTTTGATGGCTCCCAGGAATGGGGGGTTGGAGGAAGGTAGACTGGGGGTGAATGGGTTGTCTCAGCTATCCTCCGTCCTTTACAGGGAGTATACCGCATCTAAACAATACTTTATATAGGGTTAAGAACAATATCGAGCCTTTCCGTTCAGAAACATATTAGATAGCCATTTATTTAAGGCTTATTTAACGTAAATATTTTTGAATTTTCACACATCTTTTATGAAATTAGTTCTTGAACAGTGTGGTTGGGTTTTTTAGGGGGTACTATTATAGGTGGGTTAATTTACATTGGGTAAACCTGCTACAAAAACCCTCTTAATTAAGAGTGCTGATGAGTAAGGATGATACTTTTATGACTAAGGTATGCCAAACACAAAGACACTTTCCAATAATCTTGTATACATATTAAAATTGGAATTAAGAACAATAAAGAAAAAGTTATGCATTTCAATTATGGAGAAGTCAAAGAATACTTCAGTACCATGGACTGGCCAAAGAACAAACAAACCTGTCTGCAAAGAAGCACAACAGAGTGCTCCTTAGAAGCACAGTTAGCAAAACTTCATCTCACATACTTCAGACGTGGTATCAGGACAAACCAGGGCCCCCAACCATTTATGCTTGGTGGAGTCGAACAGCAAAAACGAGGAAAGGGGATCGACACAGTGGCTGCAATAACGGGTCCAACTGAGGCGACAACTGTGAGGATGACACGGGATGAAGCAATGTTGCGTTTCATTGTCCAGAGAGTCTCCCCAAAAAACCAAGGTGGCAAAACCAGTGCCCCAATGGCCACAAATCAGGCTTTTTTTCTTTCTAAAGCAGCCATTTCTTTAGTGGTAATTAATGAACAAGAAAGCTTATTTGTAAACCGTGGGAACTCTGGATAAACGGATGGAACGCCTCTAACCCACCACACTTGAGTTTCTGAAGCTAAGGCGCTCCTTTGCCAGATGAAACCTTATGAAACTGCAAATATTCACAACAGATAAAAGTCCACCGAAGCAGAGCAGGGGACTGGGAACCTGGCTCCTCCTCCTCCTCCTGCATCTGAGCACCACCTCTGCCGAACCTGCGTCTGCGTGGGAGAGTGTGGAATCACTCTGGTCACCACGATCGCTTGCTTCCTGGCGGCCTCGGAGCACACCCTGTTAACAGGACAGAAATACGACTGCTTTTCAGGGGTGAAAAGTCCTCTAGAGCTCTGCTCTTAGCATGCTAAGCTGCCCTGCACCTAATGTGAACCGTTCAAAACGATGCTAATCTAGCTTTCCAACAAGATGGCAGACTGGGCGCACACACTTCGTTTCCCGGAGCTCCAGGATACCTCTTTCTTCCTCTTCTTTTCAAAGGCATCGTCGGCCTCTGGCAAGCCCGCATCAAGCAAATCTACTGGGCCCTTTCCTAGCAGCCTGTGTTCACCTCATGTCTCTGAGTCACTGTTTGGCAATTCTCACAATTTTTCACAACCCTATTGTTGGATGATCGTCACCAAAATTTTACTTGTGGGCGACACTGAGGCTATTGTTCTAGAAGCTGAGCGTTCGGTTGGACCATCTTTCTGTGGAATGGGTACAAATATGGATCTCTTCCAGTCAGTTGGCCAAGTAGCTGTATTCCAAATGTCTTGGCATAGACAAGTGGGCGCTTCCAGCGCTTCATCAGCAAATTGAAACATTTCCATTGGTATTCTGTTGATTCCTGGATCCTGGTTTTTCAACAATGCTCTCAGTGCAGCTTGGGCTTCTTCCTTTAGTAGCAACAGTGTAGTGTGTTTGTTTGTTTTTTAAAATCATTTTACTGGGGTCTCTTACAGCTCTTATCACAATCCATCCAGCCATCCATTGGGTCAAGCACATTTGTACATATGTTGCCATCATCATTCTCAAAACATTTGCTTTCTACTTGAGCCCTTGGTATCAGCTCATTTTTCCTGTCTCCCCCATTTTCCCTCCCTCATGAATACTTGATAATTTATAAATTATTACTTTGTTCATGTCTTACACCTACTGCTGTCTCCCTTCACCCACTTTTGTGTTGTCCATCCCCCTGGGAGGGGGTTATATGTAGATCATTGTGATCAGTTCCCCCTTTCTCCCCCACCTGCCCCTTATCCTCCTGGTATCACTACTCGCATTATTGGGTTCTGAGGGGTTTATCTGTCCTGGACTCCCTGTGTTGCGAGCTCTTATCTGTATCCGTGTGCATGTTCTGGTCTAGTTAGATTTGTAAGCAGAATTGGGGTCATGGTAGTGGAGGAAGGAAGCATTAAAGAATTAAGAGAAAAGTTGTATATGTTTTATCAATGATATACTGGCTTGCCTCTTCTTTGTGCCCATTCTGTGAGGGAATGTCCAATTTTCTAAAGATGAACGTTGGTTCTCCACTCTGCCTTCCCCCTCGTTCACATGGATGATCTTCTGTTCTGGGATGTGTGAACTTTTTAAAGGTGTGCTATTCAAACTTCTATTTTTATGCCCAAAATGCTTGTATATTCAACCTTCATAGGTCTAAATAAACAGTTTTCCAAAGTGATTTTTTTGCTATTTAGCCCCCATTAGCAGTGTACATAAGTGCTCACTATTTCACTCTCTTACCAATACTTAGTATTAGCAGACTTAAATTTCCTTCAGGTAATAGAATGATATGGTTATTATATTAAGGCTTTATTCTTTGAATCCTAGTAATGGTAATATTTTAATTCCTATTTATTGGGCACTATGGTTTCCTAAGCTCTAAGTTGTTTAATTCTTCTTTTCTTTTACATTTTATTAGGGACTCATACAACTCTTATCACAATCCATACCTATACATACATCAATTGTATAAAGCACATCCATACAGTCTTTGCCCTAATCATTTTCAAAGCATTTGCTCTCCACTTAAGCCCTTTGCATCTTGACCATTTTTCTCCTGGATTATTTTTTATCTTATTGACCTATAGAAATTATTTATACAACTTAATTCTGATTCTCTTTAAGTTATATGTATTATAAATACCTTAACTATGTGTTTTTGATTGTGTTGACTTTGTCTTTTAATCAACAGTTTTCACATTCAAAATCCTATCCTTTATCAAAGAAGACCTCATGGTGGAATGGTAAGCACTTACTTCACTGCTTACCAAAAGATTGAGCGTTTGAACCAACAGCCACTGAGAGAGAAAGATGAGGTAGGTAGTAGCTTCCATCGAGATCGACAGCATTGGGAACTTTATGGGGCAGTTCTGCTCTGTATTATAAGGTTGCTATAAGTTGACATTGCTTTATAGCAATGGATTTTGGTTTATGGGTTTTAATCTTTAGTTTTTTTTAAAAAAATCTACTTAAAATGGATTTTTATGAGGCCAAGTAAAAGCTCAAATTGTTTACATAAAACTAATTAAACAACCCAAATCTACATCCTTTGAGTCTATTCCCACAACATGCCTGATGGGTTCCAAGTCTCAATCTTTCGTTACCATGCCACCAGTTATATTCTAGAAAGATTTAAGAATCTGCCTATATCCATCCATCTCCCTGAGGGTTCCTCTGTTTCACTGACTTTCTACTTTACCAAGCATGTCGTCAATCAGGCCTCTGTGTGGGCATGGTCTTTCCCTGAGGATTCTGGGAATTCTAGCATTACTCCTTGGAGGCAGGAGACACACTCTTTCTCTCAGCTCACTCTCTGGGAGACATTGCAGCTGACAAGACACATGAAACTATGCAATGCCCTGAGCTGGAGGAACCACATAGAGACCTTTGTCAGCGCTGAGATGCTTAGACCGTCACTGGATCCACAAGACTTCCCACCCATTGGCCTGTGATCTTCCTGCATTTGGGAGTCTGTAGAGGAATTTATGGATTGGTACCAGACATACGGGCTATTATTGGACTTGATCTGGACTGGGCGGGGATGTTTTCTCAATATTCAACTGCTCTTGTATATGAAGCTCTTTCTTATACACGAGTGTCTATGAATTTGTTTCTCTAGCCTGCCTAGACTAGCACAAACAGCTAACCAAAGATCAGCAGTTCGAACTCACTAGTGGCTCCAACACCGAAAAATGAAGCTGACTGCTCCTGAAAAGATTTATAAAACGTTGGGAACCCTAAACAGGGTTATTAGGAATGAAATTAACTCAATGGCAGTAGATATTTTTAATGCTTTGTCTATAAGTATATAGAATTGTAGAGAATTCCAAAACTGTGTCTAAGATTACACTAATTGCAGGGCAGTGTTTATGTTTAATTAAATCTATATATATATATATTATGGTAAATCATTTAACATCACTATCTGGAAGGAAGACACATTTTAACTCAGATAAAGATGAAGGAAATCTATAAGAAGAAGAAGATCAGCAAAAAATTGATGAAGGTAAAAAATATTGATAGTTCGAAATATAAAAATATTTTAAAACTACATTTCTGAATCAAGTAAGGCAAATCTCTAAGATATTAAAAAAAAAGATTGAAAATATGCATATAGGTGTTCATTATATGGTCTGCTTTTCCAAAGAAGAAAAGGTTATTCTGATGGCAAGGTGGAAAATGGGCTACAATGAGAATTCCACATGGAAACGGGAGGGAAATTTTTTTTTCTGAAATCCAGTAAAAAAAACAATCAGTACAAGAAGGATAAAAAAGTAGCTAACAGAGAAAGGAATGAAACTTTGAGGTGTTTACAAAGGAAATCGGTAGGATTGCCGTATGTACTCGTGTATAAGTTGAGTTTTTCAGTACATTTTAAATGCGGTTGTTGTGGGAAAATGAGATGTCTCGGCTGATATTCAGGTCAGCTTATACTTGAAAGCTAAGGAGGATAATGGATCTCAGTAAGTGTCATTGTCATTCTTCCTGAAAACAAGAAAGCACGGGAGAGGGCTTTTGATGTGTTCCTTCTCGGAGCCTGTTGAGATAGCAGGGCTCGTGGGGCTACATCAGTGGAGAGAACCATTAGGAGGTAGTGTGGTTAGTTCAGGCTGCAGTCAGGTGTCCTAGACTCAAATCCAAATTCAGTACCAAAAACAAAGTTATTTAACCTCTCCAACTCTCAACTTTCATATCTTTAAAAAGAGAGGAGACCTGTTATTAAGAATAAATATTCCCATTCATTTTGATAAGAATATAATTAAATAATGTCTGTCAAGCACTTAGCAAGATAGGTAACATAGACTGATAATTATCTATAGCTGTCATAACTACTATTCTTTCTCACTTCTGTGTCACTCTTCTATTAATACACAGCTCTTAGAATTCTTCAGTAATTACTGAGCACTTATTTCTATACATTATATTCTGTTGTGGACACAGGGTTGTCTCCCCTCACGATGCTGAATATTATACCCTACTAAAAATGATCAAAGTATTTCATTGAAGACAAGATTATTTTCAAACTCAATGCATAATAGTTATGGGATATAGGATTCTTGAAAATACTATCCGTGAGATTCAAGGCCAAACTCTATGGAACACATACAGATTCAACAGTTATCTAGTGGATATACATGAAAAGCAATATGCCAGGCATACAGTGGTGGTAACAGTAGACAATGTAGGCAATACAACAGAGTCTGCATATACTTTGCTATCAAATAATGACAATGAAATGTAACACAGCTAAAAGAGGAGGCCAAGAGCACTGGCTGAGGGATAAAGAGGAGGGCGTAACATGGCAGAGTAAGGCAGGATGGCGAAAGCTGGATTTAGCAAAAGCAGTGTCCCATACTCAAACATTCCAACTCAATAGGGAGTATTGTTCAAATAGGTGAAGAGTCTAAACCCATTTAGTACAGTGTGTGAGGTATGGATCACTGAGGCAGGAAGCTGGTAGCATGCACAAAAAAGCAATTGGAAAGAACTTTTCAGTCACGCTCTCTTTGATCCCTTCCAGTACATGAGATGATGTTCGGTGTTAGCATAGTTCCTGGTACAAACTAAATGCTCACTAATTGTTAAACTTCATTTGCTTAATAAGACTTTGTGTATAATTATCTAATACACTCCCCTTTTAACCACAAATTGTATTTCAACAATAAAGCCATCAAAAATTACCCACCTAATTAATCTTCCTTAGTTTATTGCCAGAAAAATAGGTTCCTTACCATACATCTTAGAGACTCTGTTCCCGTTTCTATAAAATGAGAACACCTTTATCACTTCTGATGAAGCGTGAAGAGTGTAAAGAGTTCCGAGAAAAGTGTCAGGTCCCTGCTCTCCACACAAAATCATGCTTGCATCAGTCAGGGAAGCAGAACGGCCAGAGAAATACAGCCGTGGACATTTAAGCTTCATTTTGGTATTATACAATAGGAATGCTTTAGAACAAAGTGATCTTAGGGCTCACCTTCCTTTTGCAATGGGGTTAGCTGCATGCCCTCCCCAAAATCAGAGTTAAAAGAAACATCGGCAGTCTGACAACACCAGCTTCCTTTTACATAAGCCTTTTCAAGAAAGAAAACTTTATGTTCTAGAATTCACTTTTTCCACAGAAATCCCTTATAGGTCATATTTATCTCAAATACTCTGAAAAATAACTTCCTAAATCCCAATTACCTAAACAACTAGTCTCAGTTTACTTATCTCTTTCCAAGTACTTTAAACACAATAATCTGAAGGTTTTTCTTATTTAATATTATACTACTGACTTAAGATCCAGACCATATGTGTATCAGATTCCTAATGTTATATACTATAGCAAAAGCAAAATAATAAACACTCTTGGGACATTTAAAACAAGACAATTTATAATAATTCATTTATACTGAACCTGTGAGTAACAGAGTTGGGAAGTAAACCACGATTACCCTAGGTAAACACTGCACCATGTACTGTCTGTCTGGATCTACTGTCTTACTGACAACCAAAAGCATTTATTTCTACTGCTTATTTTCTTTCCTAATGATCTTACTCAATGAAAACAAAATTCTATAACAATTTGGCAAATATTAATCCTAAATGGCAATTAAATATCACAATATTTTTGACAATGGAGGCATCAAGCTACACTACTTTCTTAAAGACTTCAGAAAATTTTACCCATAATAAAAAATGATTATCACAAAGGACAACAAAAAATTTTGACACTAGTATACAATTATTATTAGCGCAATGTCATAAATGAACTCTAAGTGAAGCTAAATTTCCTAGATAAGACGTTCAATTCAATGTAATAAAAAAAACTAAACTTAGAATTTTAAGATAAGAAATCCTTCTAGATTTCTCTTACAAACCATAAATGCACACAAAGTCAAGGTTTCTGAACAGGTGGTTTTGGAAACACTAATACAGGACGATGGGGGTGTGGGAGGGGCTATCTCTTCAAAGTCTTACTTAGGGCCACTCACTGACCGCCGTCAGTCAATACTGACTCACAGCGCTCCGACAGACAGACAGCAACAACCTGTTCCGTGGGTTTCCGAGGCTATCGTTCTTTACAGGCATAGAAAGTCGCACTTTTCCCCCTCAGAGCAGCTGGTGGTTTCAAACTGCTGGCTTTGCAGTTAGCAGCCCAGTGAGTCACCACTGCGCCACCAGGGCTCACTGCACCACCCATGCCACCGTACCACTAAGGATCTGTTTATGGTTCCCATAAGTGCACAATAAACCCGCACTGTGCTTCAGAATCCGTTATATCTAAACTTGCAGAGATTATCTTTCAATTATCATATTATATAAGTACCTCCCAAATTAAAGTAATGTAACTCCTGGCTCTGAAGGTCATATGCTACTTATTATTTTAAATTATTTAAAAATGCCAACTGATAAACAAAACGTACTCAAAACCATGTGCACATAAAACAACACATCCTTAAAAAACTTCAGAACTATTAGGAGTAGATCTTCTATCATCAGTATCAAAATACATTGTTTAAAGTAATTTTAACTATCTAATGACTACTCATTTAAAAAACAACTGTCCAAAAATAGGTAAATCTAAGCATAAAACAAGCAGATTAACTTCATATCCCTTTCAATGCCAATCCATCAACTGATTTTAATGGATCTAACAATTTCCGAAATATATCATTTGGTATAAGACTAGTATGTATTTTCTTCCTCTTCAATGACATCTATTTATATTTTAATCTCTAGTAAAACCTACCTTTGAGGTTCTTTGAAGTTGATCACCAACGTAGGTTTTACGAAACTGATCCAAGAACCACAGGATCGCGAGCTCTATTTTCTCATTAGAACACTGGGACAGTCCGGTGTCCATTAAGGATATAAGCTGAAAAACCCTTTTAATGAGGGAAAAACTAACTTCAGTAAAAGTTCTTTAAAAACACTAGAACATTTATTATCAATTTAATTGCTGCAAAAAAGACTACAAAAGCACAAAAAGAAACTTTCCTTTAAAACATCTGAAACTCTACCCATAAGAAGTAATAACTTGGACTAATTACCTAGTCTATTTTATGAATATACACACAGATATGCTTATATACATGCATATGCATACATACATATATTTTCTTACTGTAAATTTATATATACCTGTTTTTTCCTTTTCTAAGATCGATATTTATTCTTCAATGGCCCTCATAACAAAAATGGATCTTTTATATTTATTTATATATGTGGAAGTACATGACATTTATAAAACTATACTATATATAGGTAAATATGCATAATTTTTAGTAAAAGCGTGATTGTTGAATTTGTAGTTTTGAATTTTACTCTTCACTTACCATTGGGTTTTCATAATTAAACATTTTAGAATCATTTACTTAAAATTCAAAAGTGTAAGTAATGAGAAAGTCTTACCTGTAATAAACAAAACAAGTATTTTTAACACCATTATACAATTATTACTATCAGAGAAGCATAAATAAAGGTTAAAGTTCCTATAGGAATAAAATCTAGTGTAATAAAAAATGTCTATGATTTTCAAAAAAAGGAGTTCTTCAACATTATCCATTTTCATTAAAATTTTCCAGTGAGTGGCTGCCAAGTGCCTTGCATTAACAAAATCAGCACATATCGTTTGCTTAATAAACAGTAGAATGAATCAGCAACCAGCATTCTTTTCTAATTTGTACAAAAGTAACTATGCCCAAGCCTAACTCACCTAGTACTTTCCTGTTATGCATGTGTGAACATATACACACATTTACTAATAGTCTGTGTCTTTTAAGGGATTTTTAAAAATGTATAAACAGGGGCCTTCTCCAAGTTCATGAAAAAAATTCCATTATCATTAAATTGCATTTTTCCATGATATTTTTGAAGACCCTTTATACAAACAAATACAACTCTAGATTCTTTTCCCAATGCTTTCAAACACAAGGAGCAAACTATACACATAATTCTATCACCTGGCTTTTTTCTTTAAAATATATCTTGGAGATCTTTCTATGTGAGACATAGAGAATGTCCTTAATTTCTTCTGCCGCTATTTAACATGATCTGAAGGTACCACAATGTTCTCAAGCATTCCCCTATTGATGAACACCAAGGCTGTCTATCACTTTTTCCCTGGAAATGTCATTTCACACATACATTTATAATAGCCATTGCTAAGAGTCAAATGAAAGAGTCTGATGACACAGTCGGTTAAGGACTGAGCTGGTAAGAGAAAAGGTGGGCGGTGTGAACCCGCCAGCCACTCCGTGGGAGAGAGAGACCTTCCTGAAAGCGTCCAGTCTTGGAGCCTCCGGGGCAGTTCTACCCAGTCCCAGTGGGCAGATGTTGGTCAGTTACACTGCTAGCTCAGGCTACATACATAATTCTGATAGCTGTTACCACGCAGCCCTCTACAACGGCTGAGCCATCCTA
Organism: Tenrec ecaudatus; assembly: GCF_050624435.1. NCBI lineage: Eukaryota > Metazoa > Chordata > Mammalia > Afrosoricida > Tenrecidae > Tenrec > Tenrec ecaudatus. The sequence continues at coordinate 184,633,681 of NC_134531.1, read as the reverse complement.
ACACTCCTATATCACCAGTAGGGCGGACATAGTCAACCGAGATAGCTCACGACGACATTGAACTTTAGAAATGCTGTAAATCCAAACACTTGCATCTCGTTTGTATTTGTCTTGGGAAGGTAAAGTTCCCCAGTCCTGAAGCTGTCTGTGCCCCTTTTCTGTGGGTTCCTCATGTCCCTTGCCAATTTCTCTAGTAGGTTGTCCTTATATGGCTGCCTTGCACAAAGCATGTATCTATTAGCAAAATCTGAGCCCTTTGCCTGGGAGTGGGTTGTGAACCATTTCCCATTTTTTCATTTGTCTCTTAACTTTGGTTATGGTGTTTAACACTATGAAGTTTTTGTTATTTTCCTTATGCAGAAACGTTGATGTCTTATTGAATTCTATATTCAATTCTACTACTCTCTTTAATTTAATTCACTAATATATTCTTTTTTCACATTATTAAAAATTTTCTGGAAAAATTAGGAAGAATACCATTATCAGTTAATTCCATTTTCCAACTGACTTTTTGAAGCTCCCTTGTATATGAAACTTCATGTATTTACCCACGTGACTATCACGTCACTTTAAAAAAGTCTATCATGTTTAAATTCTTTATTAAGTAGGACTTTTCAAGTTACTTATTGATTATATTTACATTTTACTTTTACTCTTTCTTCTTATAGCATACATGTTCAAATAAAAGAGACGGCAAACCTAAAGGCAGTTTGCTAGGATGCTTTCATGGGTCACATTAAACTGGTAAGCACATGAACAAGAAAGAATCACAACAAAGTACTCGATCTATTGAAAAAGATGTTTTGTTGGTTACATTAATGAAATAAGACCAGGCTCAGCTACAGGAGACTAAAACCCAAGTTAACAATGGTTTCCACCAGTGGTCGGCAATCTATGGCTCTCAAACCCTAAGTGGCTCTTTCAGTACATGCAAATTAGCTCTGAAATAAAAGTGAAAAAATCTAAACGATAATAATTTTCAAAATTCCAAGGCAGTGCCCCAGGGCCAGATGGTGCTCCCTGCCATGGCAGGGACACAGGTTCCTTCTACCTTGTTAGCGCTTGCCTCTATTGCCACAATCTTCTCGTGGTCTAAGACAGCTTCTTAAGCTCCACCCATTATGTCCAAATTTCAGTCCACAAGAAGATGGGTCCCACAATTTGGATACAGATTTTTTATTTACATCCTATTTCCCAAACAAAACTTAATCATACCCTAGATCAAAAAGGTATAGTAAATCTAGTCTTTATTTAGATCAGTGGTTCTCAACCTTCCTAATGCTGCGAAACTTTCATACAGTACTTCATGTTGTGGTGACCTCCCAACCATAAGATTGTTTTCATTGCTACTTCATAACTGTCATTTTGTTACTGTTATGAATTGGGCAACCCCTGTGAAAGGGTTGTTTGGCCCCCAGGTTGAGAACCACTGACTTAGCTGGCTGTAAATCCAGAAAAACAATCTGGTACTATATTACTATGGAGGAAAGCAAGAAGACGCTGGGCGACACCTAGCAGTCCTTGATTGCCTCCGTGCCCTTTGCCCCTGTGTAGTAGCCTCTACCAGTGCCTAAGACCAAGGTTTGTATTGAGTGTGGGATTCAGCTGGTTGGCAATAATTCGGCAGAACCAATACCTAAATTTCGGTTGAGTTCGGTGAACCGATTGTGAAAATGGCCCTTGTAATCAGGGTATAATCTAAGGTAGGTCGCTGGGCAGCCACCAAATATGAAAATCACAAATTTACAATCCTTACTCTTTTTTAATGTTTATCTGTGTAACAGCAAACTCTAAACACCTATAGTTATGTTTATTCTATCCTTAGTTAAAAAATTAAACAATTATGTTTATAATATTTACTGATTCCACAGTACTTCATTATACTTTCAATGAAGAGCTACATTTTGATCCCCTTGTGTTTGTTACTTCCGCAGCGTACAACATAAAGAAAAAAAGTGCCAAACAGCCCTGTCATGTGTCTCAGCTTTGTGTTAAGCTCCCAATTCCCATGAGATAGTGTAAGTGAATTACGCGGTTCCTGAAAGTGTTCAAAGAGCTAAAAATATTGTCAGAATCACTGCTGTAAGTTCAGGAAAAAGTAGAAATGTTTTTTCAAAGATGAAGATATTATGTCCAGAGAAGGGAAACTGCCTGTTTCTAACATAAGAAACAAGATGACTACTGCCTGAATGACCTGCCTCTAAAGAAATGGAATCCTACTGCTGCACTGAAAAGAGAGTTAAGGATAAATCACACAGCCAAGGAGGCTGCAATAAAAGCAAAGACTATCACAGGAGAGGACACCCAGCCAGAAGTACCATGGAAATATCTTAACTAGCAGTTCCATTGGTTTTCTGGCAGGTATTATTTACTATTTTTTCATAATTTAAAAAAGCTTTCTTATAACATCTAGTTTTGTGTATCTCTTTCATTATTCTTTTAAGTATCAACTGCAGAAATAATAACTAACTTTTAGCATATCATTTTTATGCTTAAAATAGTCATCAGGGCAATGAACCGCTTGTTACATGATACCATCACTGCTGGTATTTTTATGTACAATCTTCATTTTCAATATACTGTGTCCTACATTTTTAAAATCTTGAACTATTTTCAGTAAAAATCATGAAAATAATTAACAGGTAAATCTATCATTAAATATTTTTAATCCAAGATTAAGCAGATTGTTTCACATATAAGCGAATTTGGAGTACCCTAAGTAACTACATAAATTGAATTACTGATTCAATCAATAAACTTATGAGGGCATACTCTCTGTCAGGGGTTTGAGAGATGCTCAGAAAACAATATATACATCTTCCTAGCCCATCACTGCCTGCACTGTATCAAAGGAGCGCTAATAGGACAAGCGATTAGAAAAAAGCATGGCAGGGGCCATCATCAACACTAACGAGAAAATAGTCAGGATTCCTTACATTTGGATGGAGGACGTGGGAAAAGACAGTCTCTAGAGAAAGAGGAAAGTAGAGAAGAGAAAAAAACGTGACTTAAGTTAGGAATGCAAAGAATTTATGACAGCAAGATAGCAGTCAGTAAGCAGAGAGGAGCTAATGAGAAGAGCCAGGAGCCAGGTCATGAAGGTCCTTCTAAGAGGGCTGGAAAGTCACAGCAGGGTTTAAGCAAAGCACCGACAAAATCAGGTATCTATGGCAGCAACATTACTCTGCTGACAAAGAGGAAGCAAAGGGTCCACTGGAAACTGTAGCACTAATCCAGGTGAAACAAAGTACAATAGTTAAACTGTCGGGAGTTGGGGGCGGGGGATAAGTGAATAACTGGGATAATTCGAAGACAGAACCAGCAAGATTTAATGTAAGGATATATGGGTTCCAGGGTACAAATGGGGGAAAAAATGACTCCTGTCTTCAGGCCCGGGCAAGCAATAGCCAGGAGACACACACAGAATCAGGACTGCACATTCTATTTACAGGCCCGGTGGGGATTTAAACCACACACTGGCAAGAGTGCCTATTACACAGGTGTGTAATTTCTTTTACTAGCACCCAGAAAATTATGGGGGAAACCTGAATTCCTTCAAGGTTAAGGTCTGCCACACAGATGGGCTAAAGCACGATGGCGAACAAAACAGGTAACGGTGGTCCCTGCTCTTAATCCACTGGACAGCAAAGCCGGTCAAGAGATGACGAACACTCCAAAAAATAAAAAATAAAAGCAGAAGAGGGGGTCGTTTTAATGCCTCTGTGAAGAAGAGACTTCTGAGAATACAGCAGATGGCTAACTCTACAAGTGTACAACAAGTAAACGATACAATATCTATGAGCAAGTATTCCCAGCAGGTGGAAGTGCAAAGGCCCTACAGTGAAAACACATCCATGTTACTGAAAGAAGAGTAAGGCACACAACCCAATTAAAGAAACAGCGACGGACATGGAATAGACATTGCCAAAGAAGATACATACAAATGGTCAATGAAAAGATACTCAGTGGCATCAATCATGGAGGAATAACAGATCAAAAGCACGGGATGCTCCAGGACACATCTGTTCAACTCCTGAGCAAATACAAACGAGGAGATAGTGAAAATTTTGTTTCACTTTTAATAGGAAAGGATTATTATACATAAAAACTCCTAATACTGCGATAACTTGTGATTAAATCAAATTCACTGCCAACAAGTCACTTCCAACTCATAGTCACCCTAGAGGTTACAGCAGAACTCCGCTAGGGGGGGGGGGGAGTGTCTCCAAAACCGTCACTCTTTTGGAGAGTAGAAAGTCTCGTTTTTCTCCCGGAAGCAGCTGGGGGCTGTGAACTGCTAACTTTGTGGCTAGTGCCTGGACATATAATCCACCGCACCCCAGGGCTCTGTGATTAAACAGTGCTACTGAAACCTAGCGAAGAGAGATACATTCATGCCGCGGCCACACAGTTGCTTACTTAAACTCAACGTCATAATCTTTCCTGGTGTATTCACTATAAGGAGAAGGTACACACTCCATGCGATTCCTCAGCGATGTGCCCGCATTCCTGTCTCCTGTCAGCTCATTTCAGTGGTAAAGCCTCATCCCTCAGCTCCATTATGCTGCTCTTCTCACCGAGTCTTCTGTGACGAATCCATCCCCTGAATTCACCGAGACTCTGACAGCTATCTCGGTTCTTGGTCTCTCTCCCAAACCTTTCTATCTTATTAGTGAACCTAGTGAGTTTTCCAGTTTGTATTAGATAACGTTATTCTCTTCTTTCCTACCCTTAGGGCTTCCTGACACACTTGAGAGACAAAATCTAAAGTCCTCGCTACGATTCAAGTGAGAATATGCTTCTTTCCTTCCTTCCTTCCTTCCTTCCTTCCTTCCTTCCTTCCTATCAATCATTTGGTTTACCATGCACGGCATGATAGGTCCAAGAAGTTATCACATTCAATTTAAAAAGGAACACATTTCAAGATCTATTAATTTTATTTTTCCAAAGTATATTGGCACATAATTTATGTATCATACAATTCAGTAGGTCAATCATTCAATCATATCCAGGGGTATTGTACAGTCACCACCATGTCAATCTTAGAGCCCCCTTCCCCATGGATTTTTAAATTACTTATGCAGTCACAATCACTTCTGGTGCTCCCTCCCCCAAGAATATTCTCCTTTCTGATATCATGCTATATATACCCTTTCTTAACCATTTCAATCACTGCCAGCCTGGATATAATTTTTATTTTTTTAATGATGGAAAATCGTTTTATAGCATAAATGTTGCCATCACACACACACTTATATAATTTGATGGCCTCAATTATATCCACCATGGTGCTCACAGATGGCAACAGTATTACTGCTCCAGTTACTTGAAATTTTTTCATATGGAGTTTATATTTTACAACTTTATGTAAGCATGATTTTTACTTTTGAGTATCAAAATTTTAAACATATATATGTTTTCAGATAAGCCAAGGAAATACATACTAGTGTAAGCCCTCACCTCAAGCACACACAAAACCCACCACTACTTCCAACTGTCACCTCTGACCTCAGACATGGCCCTGTTTTCCTAGCAAAGAGGCATCCAGTTCTTCCCGCCCAGTACCTGCTCAAAGAAGCCAGTTAAGAAGTAGACTTCAACCAATGAACGGGACATAGAAGGAAGCCAAGAATAAACTGCTTCCCATTAGTCCCTTACCACAGACTGCTGGAAGCAAAGAGGTTCTATGTGACAGATATTGAAAACTCATGTGAAAGTGAACACCAAATTGTTCTTTGTTAAAATACAACCTTACATTTTCTCCTCCTTTTCCTTTATTCTTCGTTCCCTGTAAATAACCCCCTCTTCCTGCTACATAAGATTCACGTTAGTGTGATTTTCAGGGGATGGGGGCTAGAACACAAAATACATTTTATTTAAGGTAAATATTTTTGGTGCTTAGAGAAAAAAGTTAAAATTTCTCAAATGGAAATATGTGCTTTCATTTTAAATTTCCTGTTACATATTTTCTCAGGAAAATAATGCATGTGGCACTTACTTCCTTGGCTGATAATAAAATTTGAAAAATACTAAACTATAGCAGAAAATAAACTTACTTCCATTTTACTAAATGTCTAATGTTTTATTAAGAGTTAGTACAGAGGCCGCTGTGGGACCGCGGTCATGGCGGACGTGCTGGAGGTGCCGAGGGCGCGCGTGAACGCCAGCATGTTAGCTCAGTTCATCGACCAGCCCGTCTGCTTCGTAGGGAAGCTGGAAAAGGTCCATCCCACTGGAAAAATGTTTATTCTTGCAGATGGAGAAGGAAAAAATGGAACCATTGAGTTATTGGAGCCTCTTGATGAATAAATTTCTGGAATTATGGAAGTTGTTGGAAGCGTAACAGCCAAGGCAACTATAATGTGTGCATCCTATGTCCAATTTAAAGAAGATAACCATCCTTTTGATATTGGACTCTACAATGAAGCTATAAAAATTACCCATGAGTTCCCTCCGTTTTTTCCTTTGGGCATTGTAAAGTATGATTGAGTTTGACGGACTCTTAGGACTGAATTTGATGGTGGAGAACTAAAGGAGGCCTCCCTCTATTGTTGGAAGAAGAGATCCCTGTGGTTTCTACAGGTAATTGGCTTAGTTTTCACTTCCATTTCCTTAACCAGATCTTTCACTGACAGTTCTTGCTAGAACGGGTATGCCAACCTTTTTTCACATAATGGTGTGCAGTCTTCATATAAAAGAGATCTACTGCACATGTCCTTTGTATAATAAAATTAGGTGTAAAAGCACATTAGTTACCTTGAATTTTGTTTTCTATTTTAATAAATATTGATACATGCTGTTGTTAAAAAAAAAAGAGTTAGTACAGAGGCAAAAGATATACTTGGTTTACGATAAATAAAACATCTTAAGATGGCCACCAAACTTATTCATGCTTAAAGTGATTTATTTTTATATCAGAAATATGTAATCTTAGATAAAACTAAGTGGGAAGGGAGCAGTACAACTGATTATGATGATGTATACACAACTCATTTTTAAAACTATTTAAACCATCAACGTGTATGATATATAAATACAGTACCAAGAAAACTAAAGAAAAAAGATACTAAACTTGACCCAGTGAAGGGGAAAGAGTTGTTGCGTAAGGGACGCTGAGTTCATGTCAAAGGTGGTGGAGTAATTTGGAAAAGGATATTAATAATGGTTGTACAAGCCAAAGGATATAACCAGTGGTATTGAATAACACAAGCAAAAGGGGACTTGGAGAATGTTTTGTTGTATATCTTTTTGCGATAACTGGAAAAAATAATCACATGAATAACAATGAGTACAAATAAGAAAGTGTTCTAGAACTGAATATGGTGACAATTGCACAATTGAATTACTGAACTGTAAAACATGTGGATAATGTGTTAACGAAACTGTTAAAAATAACGAAAAAGATTTATGTTGTAGGTTGAAAAGGTATAAATAAACTCAACTGAAAGTTTTCATTGGAAATCACAACAAGTATGTTAAACACGTAAGAATACATTTGCTAGTAATAATGAGGGAGATTACCACAAGTGGGTACAATTTAAATTGGGTCGCAGAGGTGGACAATTAGCCTTTTAAGATCCATGGATAAGAACAAAATACCCAGAAAAAGAAGCAAGAGTCCAGTGTAAGGTATAGTTATCATTTTGAATCAAGGGAAGTCACTCAACAAATGTATCTACTGCTTCAGGAAAAGTATACCCAGAAAAATATCAAGTACATTAAAATTTTAAATAAAGATCTGAAATCATGAAAGAACTAGAAGAAAATATAGATGGATTATTTTATTATCTAGGAGTAACCTCGTGTACACAGAACAAGGGAATACTGCATGGTTTAAAATCAGGGAAGACATACCCCAGTGGGAATCCTCTCACCGTACTTACTCAATTTGTTAAGTTGAGCAGATCATCAGAGAAGAGGACAGCATGAAGAAGCGGCTCAGGGCTGGGAAAAGGCTTATCAACAAGCTGAGATATGCAGATGAGACCACCTTGCTTGCTGAAAGTGAGGAGGAATTGAAACACTTGCTGATGAAGATCAAAGATTGCAGCTTTCAATATGGACTAAAACCCAATATAAAGAAGACCAAAACTCTCACAACTGAACCAATAGGCAACATATGACAAATGGAGAATAAGATTGAAGTTGTGAAGCATTTTGTCTGGCTTGGATCTATTAGCGAGACTCATAAAAGCAGTAGTCAAGAGATCAAACGACACACTGCACTGGGTAAATCTGCTGTACAAGACCTCTTTAAAGTGCTGAAAAGCAAGGATGTTCCTTTGAGCATTAAGGTATACCTGGCATAAGCCGTAGTATTTTCAATCACCTCATATGCACCTGAAAGTTGAATGAGAAAGACCACAGAGGAATTAATTACTTTAATCGTGCGTTTAAACTACAGTGCTGTCAAAGAATGTCGACAGTACTATGGACTGCTAAAAAGAATAAACAAATCTGCCTTCCAAGAAGTACAGCCAGAATGCTCCTTTGAAGTGAGGATGGTGAGATTCTGCCTCGCATACTTTGGACACGTTCTCAGCAGAGACTAGCCCCTGACGGAGTACATCAAGCTTGGTGAAAAAGAGGGGCAGGAAAAACAAGGCATTCAGCGAGATCCACTGGCACAGCGGCTGCAACAGGGGCCCCCACACAACAACAAGCGGCAACAAGGGGCCCACACACACAACAACAAGCGGCGCAAGCACAGGCCTGGCGCTGCTTTCATTCTGCTTCACACAGAGTCGCCGTCAAGCACAACGGACCCAAAGGCCCAAACAACAAGTTGCAGGGACATCTTTTCTAGGCATAAGAAATGATGAAAATATGAAGGAGAAAAATGATTTGAAAACTGATGGATCTTAAAGATATAGAAGATATTTATAATAAAAACTGGAAGAACATATTTTCAATTAGTAAAATATTAAAATCTTTTATATTAACTGGGCTCAAAACTTAGTAAAAATAGTCATAAAAGAAAATCAGGTAACTGATACAATCCACACTGGTGGGAACATTACAATTAATATGTATATTCAAATTACAACATATTTTGGAAATACAACTGGCAAAAGGCCATATGGAAAAGACACTCGTAGTGACCAAAGAAATACATAACAAAACATTTTGCTGCCTACAAACTGGCAAAGATCAGAATCTTTTTATTTAGTGTTTGCAGAAAAATCATCACTCACTTAGCCTTTGGTTTGGGAGGTTAAACTGGTACAACTTTTCCTGAGAGCCATTTATTTATATTTACTGAAGTCTTTAAAATGTTTCATAGGTAGTATTTATTGAAGTCTTTAAAATGTTATATACTCTTCAACTAGCTATTCAACTTATATGTATTAACAATATGAAATAACTCATACATAAAGCTGTCTCTATAAAAATATTTATCTAAAACAAATGATGATGAAAGAATTGAAAATTTTAAAAAGTCCCCAAACACGGGGTTTGCTTAAACAAAGTACATCCAGGACCATATCCACTGCAATGGAGTCAATTCAAACACACAAAAACCACAAGACTGTTCTGAAATGAGAGCCACCTTTCAAGCAGCCGCAGCAGAGAGGGAGACCCTGAGAACCTTGGGAAGTACAGACAGGATCCCTGAAGTGGGGGAGGCTGCTGAGTCCAGATGCACCAGACGGTGGCCCAGGCTCGGAGGCGCAGTGCAGAGCTAATGGAGCCTGAGGCTAGGGAACTGTGGGATAGAGTGGCAGGCCGCCTGGCTTCCTGGACTATGGAGGTAAAAGCCAAGGGACCATGTGGCTGAGAGGCAGAGAGGCAGAGAGAGAGAAAGAGAGAGAGAGAGACAGAGACAGACAGGCATAGGCAGAGTCAGCTGCTGGCTGAGGAAACCAAACACTCTATCCTTACTCTTTGCTGAGGCCGACTTGTCGCAACCTATTAACTTCCCTACCAAATCCTCTTAACAGCGAGTGTGCTGTCTGTGAATTGTGTGGCCAATGCAATGAATCATCAAACCCAGTATAGATGTGAAGAGGTGTAGCAGTAGCAGCTGGTGCTCGAATAGATGAAGAAGGATGCAGTGTAGAAGCATGTCTGACCCTTGTCGCAGGGCAATGGGGAAGCCAGCGGACTTTAGATTCAACCCTCTATTAACAGTGATCTCAGGAGTTCTTAAGGCTGTACAGGTTTACAGAAACAGACTGCCACGTCTTTCTGCCTTGGAGCAGGAGCTAAGTCCACCTTACTAACCTTTCGGGTAATAGTGCAGTGCTTCAACCAAACCACTGTACCACCAGGGCTCCGGAACTGTGATTCAGCTTAGATTATTAAATACCTAAGTAACATGTTTATGAGGTTATGTTTGACTAAAAACTAAAAACCAAGAAGCTTTTGGTAGTATCATTACGCATGCACTGTTCTAAGCACTTAAAAAATTAGCTCTTTAAAATAGCCCCATGAGATATTATTGTTTCTATTTTAGGTTACAGATTACTGTAATTTAAATTTTGTTTAAAAGGTGAAGAACTACATTACGTGATACGCATACACCATTGTAGGGCCGCTAAGAGTTAGAACTGACCCCATGGCCACAGACTTGCTTCCTTTCTTTGGTGCATACATCAATATACATGAATTTAAAAGACTCAGACAGCTTTGTCAAAATGACAGTGGTCGCTATTTCCAGATTAATATGTGCTTCCTTTCCCATCACCTAATTTTTTAAAGTCAACAAATATATGTATTAGTTCACAATAAGACATTAATAAAAATGTAATATGAAGCCAACTCATATTATTCATGTGGAAACATTTTCTTCACTTTACAAAAGAACCACAGGAAATGATTCAGTTGCTTCTTAAGAAAGATAGGGTAATTAGATGAAAATACCAAAAAGCATTCATTGCCATCGAGCCAAGGACAAATCACAGTAACACTGTAGGATGGAGGATGATGCTCTGGTGGGTTTCCAATTCTGTAACCGTGTTCAGGAGGAGAAAGTCTCGGCATTTTTCTCACTCAGAGCAGTTGGTGGTTCACAACTGCTGACTCTGTGGTTAACAGCCCACGTTGTCAGCCACTATACCACCACTTGCCAATAAAACGTGTACCTGATTTTCCACCGCTATCAATTTTATATGCTTTGTTAGTTCCAAAAACATAAAAAGGAACTAAATTTTATATTGCACAATGTTTAGGTTTTTTTTAAAATTCTAGAACATATTAGAAATTTGATCTTTCACAAATCACCTAACCTCTGAGCCTTGGTTTTCTCATCAATAAAAGGGGAAATAATACCTTCCTCAAAAGTCAAGTACAAAATATTCTAGCTTGCAATAACCCAGTTCAAAAACTATAAATATTTTAACTGCCTAGTTAACCTTCTATAAATTATATGACCACTACTTACCGACAAGATAATTCTCCATCCATAGCATCATGTTCATCTGTACTGGTATATGTCAATCTTCCTCCTACTACTGTCCCAACTAAGTACACCAACCACGCAAGACGTCCTAATAATAGATAATAAGAAAGGAAAAAAGTTTTTTAAGTGTTGACAGAGGTTCATTTTCAACATTAGTAAAATAATGTTTTTGAAACAATTAATGAACTCTTGTGAATTATGTTGTTCTACGTGTCACTAGGTGGGATTTAAATTAATTAAGCCAGTATTTCAGTGGAAAGAGGTCTTACCAGTTAGGTTATGTGACCTGTTGTTACTGAACCTCTTCAAGTCTGAGGATTCCACTTGCCAATTGAAGACAATAAAATCCACCATGAAGTTATTACTAAAATAAAGTTTGATACTAAACCACCAAATGTTATGTCTAGAACCAGGGCTGTGATCCAGGTAGGAAGTACCCATCCAGTGATCAACACCATTGCTTAATGGTAAATGTCACTACAGTAAGAGTATGATTATTTAAAAATCACTTCTGCTTGAAATATTAAAGGGTATTTATTTTTATGGATTTTTAAAACTCAAAGATCTACATTGTGGTGCTGACACTGTCTGAAAGCTAACTTAACTTCATGGCCAATAACAGAAAAGGGTCAAAGGCACCAGCGTGACTCCAATAGGTTACACAAATTTAATTTTAGGGCAACCAAAATGTACACATGCAGAAATGCAGATATTTAACGACTTATCGAAAATATTTCAGCTGTGAACTGAAAACTGGGTGGTTTGAGAGAAAGATGTGAGATGTGAGTCTGCTCCTGTCGAAGCCTTTGAAGCCCTCTGGGCTGGTTCTACTCTGTCCTGTAGTGTTTGCGATGATTCCGAGCCAACTCGACAGCAGCAGCTTTTATAGATAACTAACAACATGTCCATTATTTGCTGAAAAGAAATTGTGTACTGTATTCAGGGACTGATTTTTTTCAAAAATAGCATGATACTTAATAACAATCACAAATAATCGATCTGAATTAAGAAATCTTCTCAAATAAATTTACCTCTTTTTACAAAGTATTAAATAAAGTCTGTTTTTAATAAGGTATTATAAAGGAGGTTATGAAAGAGTGTGCTCGTGCTTACTTGACGAATTGGTAGTGCTGATGGGTACCATGGAGTCAGTTCTGACTCACTGCAACCTCACGCAAAACCAAACCAAACACTGACTGCACCATCAGCCACTCTGGCAATCAATCTCCTTGAGCGTTGTCCACATTTTCACTGGGCCTTGACTTACCAGGCAAGGTATAGTGCTCCAGGTAAGTCTATGAGACCAAGTCTGACTATCCGCATAAGAGCATCATGGTGTACCTCTTAACACAGAGATGTTCATTCTTCTGGACATCCAGGATATAATCAATGTTCTTCACCAAGATCATTCACATTCATGGATTCTTCTGTGGCCTTCCTTATCCACTGTCCAGTTTTCACATGCAAATGAAGCAATTTAAAATACTAGGGCTGTGGTCAAGAGAACTTTAGTCCTCAAAGTAACATCTTGCTTTCTCTATACTTTAAAGAACTGATCTGCCCAATGCCGTACATAATTTGATTTCTTGCCTGCTGCTCCCATGGGTACTGATTGTTGACCCAAATAAAACAAAATAATTAACAGCTTCAATCTCTTCTATGCTTATCATAATGTTGCTTATTGTGAGGATTTTTGTTTCTTGACATTGAGATGTGATTCCTACTGAAGCCTGTAGTCTTTGAGCTTTATGCACTTGTGCTTCAAGTCCTCCCTGGTTTCAGCAAGCAGGATAATATTCTGCATTAACGAGTGAGTCTTCTGCCAGTCCTGATACCGTGGTTCTTCTTGTAGCCATGTTTCACAAATGACAGTGATACCTCAGTGGCTGAACTCATTTGTTGCAAAGTCATGTTCGACCATTACAAAGTTCTAGAACCGAGCATAGTTCTCCCATAAGAAATAATGGAAAGCGAAATAACTGGTTCTGAGGCCCCAAAATTACGCTTAGATATTCATTTGTCCAGGACTTTTACACAAAGCTAACAGCCCTAGGACATAGAAATACCCCCGAAAACACAATACAGTACAATAGATATCAAAACACGATGAATAAAATTATGATATTTTACACAAATGAAGTACCCCAAACAGCACAATGACAAATGTTTTAACACACTAACACAAGCACGATATGCGGTGTGAGCTAGAGCGGTGCTCAGACTGAAGCATCACCCCTTTGTGCCCAAGCTGAGATGTGATGTGTGACTCTGCCTCTACAGGTTTTTTCAACTCGGATTTTTGGTGTGACTATCAGCACAGTTATGAACACCAAGCAGAAATTTTTCTAACTCTGCTGTTCCAGTAGTAGAAAATTTACGTTTGGAGGCATCGAAAACCAAGGTACCACTCAGCATATAAATCGAGACAATTTAACCCATTGCTATTGAATTGATTTAAGAACACACAGAACTGTTCCTTAGGGTGTCATGACCGTGAAACTTTACAGGTGTAGACGGCCTCATCTTTCTCCTATAGAGGGGTTATGGGTCTGAATTGCTGAACTTGGGCTTAGTCGCCCAATGCCTAAACTGCTGTGCCACCAAGGTTCCTTAGGAGATTTAGGAAGGAGAAACAAATGTACAACACTCTTGCTATTTTCATGTGGAGAGTAACACTCATCATTACACAACTTGCCAGAGAGGCCTCAGACGCTTTTGTGTAACCGAGTTTACTCGGATGTTTTATAATTTGCTTGATTCGTTTTGCACTCATTTCGACATGTGGTATGAGGGAGAAGTTCATATTCAATCTTTTGCCCGTGGCTATCCAGTGACACAGCACCATTTGTTGAAAAGCCTAGTGTCTTCACTGACTTGTCTTAGCATCCTTTCTTAAAATTCACCGACTCCAACAACAACAGCAACCAAAACACCATTTTAAAATAGGCAAAGGATTTGAATAAACATTTCTGTAAAGATGACCTAGAAATGGCTAATAAGCACATAAAAGTTCAAAGTCATTTTTCATCCATCAAGGAAATAGAAATTAAACCACAGTGAGATCTTTGATAGGGGCTGGGTTGGACCTATACAATAATTAGGGATTATTACCTTCTTAACAATATTAATTCTTCTAACCCATGATCATTGCTGTCTTTCCATGTATTTAGATCTTTATCTTCTTTCAAGAATATTTTATAATTTCAGCATACGACCTTACACATTTTTGTTGAATTGATACTTATATAGTTTAGATGTTATTGTAAATTTGTATTCTCACTTTCATTTTCAGATCATTCACTGCTGGTATGCAGAAATATTGAAAGTATTTATATACTAATTGATATCCTACAATTTTGCTGATTTTTATGAGTTTAATAACTCTTTGTTACCTTCCACTTTTTCTTTCTCTTTCACATTGTAACACCTCTCCTTATTTACTATTTATTAATCTAAACTTGCTATATATGCATACTATTCCAATATCATAGAAACTAGGAAGGAAGACTTGACCACCTGTTTCTGAGGAAAACCATCCAGTGAAACCTGATAAACAGCATCGGTGCACTGTCTGATGCAGAGTCAGAAGATAAGGCCCTCAAGCAGGAAGGCACTTAAAATACGATTAGGGAGAGCTTCCCCCTCAATGTAGAGTCAACTTAAGATGTTACTAGAACAGAGCTTTCATTTGCTGATGAAATACAACACTATAAGACACAGTTGAAAACACATGGAAAATATGAAGTATGAATGTAAGAAAATTGGGCGTTGTGAAAAATGAATGTAATAGACAGAGATCTATATGCTAGGCCATCAGGGAACTTAAATGGATTGTTATTGGTCACTGTGAATCAGACAAACAAAGTATTTCAAGGTCCACCCTAAAGTACAATGCCGTCAGTGAGAGGATAATATCCACAGGTCCACTGTTGGGAGCCGATGGCCATTAGGCCCTGGTCTCAGCCATGTAGCAGAAACTTGGCTGCTTCCTAACAGCAAAGCTTTGTTTCCGGCCCAACTCCACCCCCACATCCCAAGCTACGTGCTCAGTAGCATGGGCGGTTGTGAGAGTTGACCTTGCTGCCATTGGTCAAAGTACCGAACACCCATTGGACTGCAGACATACCATAGTAGGAACATAGTGATAAGTTCACCCGGTAAGCCCTAATTTGCATGCGGACGTCACCACGGACGTCTTTGAGAACTGTTGAGCATCCTTTTTACCTTATTAGGAACATGTGGCTGAGTGGTTGTTATACAGTATGCTTCATTAAAATATGTGCCTCCCACTTCCTCTTCTGTTGGAGATATATACTGCCAACCTTGCCCTAAATAAACGAGCTTGATCAGCACTTGTCTTGCTCCACGTCTCTGTGTCTTTCTTCCATCCAGGTTCGGCGCCCCTCCGGGTCACCACGTGAGGGTCTCGCTAGACGAGACCCCGACAGTCCACAACGAAGATTAATTAATACAAGCATCATTCAAATGCTAATGCCAAAGATGAGGAAAACAAAGGTCAAACATGTAATCAAGAAGCATTCATAATTACTAGTAACTGAAATGTTAAAGTTAGAAACGAAGAATCAAGAGTTGGAAAATATGCCCTTGGTGATAGAAACAACACTGGAAATTACTTAATAAAACTTTGAAAGATCAATGACTAATTCATTGCAAATACTTTTCCCCAACAACATAGTTACTATACATATGGACCTTGCCAGATGGAACACACAAGAGTCAACAGCCATGCTCATGTAGCCAAACTACACCAATACCTCCTGTGGTCATACCTACTGGATAAGGATTGCCACCAATCCTAGAGTACCTCATCAGATATAAACAAACAGCAGCCAACATTAGTCAAACCTGCCCTCAACTGGGCTAAACGAGCAGAGAACTATGCAAATACTCATATTCTCTACCACAGTCGCCAAGAGCTAGGTTGTGACTGCCTAAGAATGCACCAACATGCAATCCATTAAGTTAAAATATACTACAACCACAAACTGAATCAATGGAAGGTTGAACTACTAAGACTGATGACAAATTTCTTAACACTAATCTGCTAGAGAAACAATCAGGAAAAAGAAATAAAAATTTTTAAGTCTAAGATTTACATGGGATACAATCATGAGGAACAAACTACATGTGACCAGAATTCCAGAATCAGGAAGACACAACAAAAAATAGAGAAACTATAAAAGTGGTGTGTGTTAATCCGGGTTAATTAGAGAAACAAATCCAGAGAGACATTCCTATGAGTATAAGAAAGAGCTTTATATAAAAGAGCAATTGTACATTAAGAAAGCATCCAAGCCCAGTCCAGATCAAGTTCATAAGTCCGATATTAGCTCATATGTCCAACAGCAGTTTGTAAATTCCTCTTCAGACTCAACGCAACACATGCAATGATGCTGAATGCAGGAAGATCACAGGCCGGTGGGTGAAAAGTCTTGTGGATGCAGTGGTAGTAGAAGCATCTTAGCGCTGGTGTGAGTCTCCACGTGGCTCCTCCAGCTCCAGGGCTCTGGCTCTTATCACTGGTGTAGCTCCATGTGGCTTGTCAACAGGAAAGTTTCACAAGGAGTCTGTGTGTCCTGCCTCCAGCGAGCTATTTATCTCCTTAGCACCTCAAAGGAGGTCCTCAATCTGTGACCTGATTGACAGGTTAAACGCCACCTCTTCATTTTTAAGAGTCTCAAGTTGGCAACAGATTATGTAATTACCACATGGTGTTACAAGGAAACATCCCTAACATCATTTAAGGCAAGGTAGGCATTCAAACTCAACAAACCCTACATGGGATAGAAACTAAAAGAAAATTTCCAAGACATATAACCCAAAATTTCCAAAACTAGAGAAAAGGAAAATATACTGACAGAAGTTAGGGAAACCAAAAGGTATTTAGCAAAAGAGAAACAATAAGACTAAGTTCTGATTTCTCAGCAAAAAATATGTTGGCAAGAGGCAATGGAATAAATAACATGTATAAAAACCTGAAAATTTGTCATCCAAGAATCATATACCCAAATGATGGCAAATATGATGGCAAATTCATAACATTTCTAGACAACAAAAATTAAAGGAATTTGTAAAAACAAGACCAACCTGACAAGAAATACTCAAGGGAGTTCTTTGGACAGAGAATCAACTATGGCAGCCAACAACCTGAAATAAGCGTGCACGTCAATGCCAGTCAGAAGTCAACCACGTATGCAAAGTAAAACAAACACGCAGGATTGAATATAACTAGAAATATGAATTCATCCTCGATATAATTATAAAGCAAAATGAGGTAGTCGTATAGTTACAGAAACTTCCAAATAGAGGAAATCAAGTAGCTAGCAAGAATTTGGTTCAAGGGAAAGGCAGTGTTCAATGAGAGAGGTTAGCAAAGAGAGAGAGGGCAAGAGAGGGCTTTGGGGAAACAGTTACCTTCCAAGAGGTAAATACCTTTACGTACACAATCCTGCAGTAACAGTGACCTATGAGTAGATAATTCTATGGAGATGTGATCCAAGTAGATGTGGAAGAAAGCGAATACACACACACACACACACACACACACATCTCTGGATCTATTTTACTGCAACTATGAATAAATCCAACAGATGTGGTGAAGCATACAAGGGGAAAGCTATGAAAATTCTAAGTTATAACCAAGTACTTTTGGGGAATGAATCACTGGACCTGGGGACTGCAGTCAGTTTCAGGGGACATACCAAAGTCAAATGGTATAACATAGTCCACAAATTCTGTATCTTACATTAGTGAATAGGGACTGGGGTATTAAAAGCTCACGAGTCACTATTTAAGGAGCAACTACTGGTCTCTCCCTATTGGGAAGAAAGAAAACTAATGAAAATCAAAATTATATAGTTCAAGGGACTAATAGACCAGGTGAACGGAGGCCTCCCGAACACAGAGACTAGAAGATCTAGATGATGCCTAAGTACTACCAAGTACTCTGACTGAGATCACATTAGAAGGGCCTGGGTAGAGTTGGAAAAAAATGTGTAGCAAAATTCAAATTGATGAAGAAGACCAGGCTTTCTGGTTGGATAGAAACTGTTAGAATCCCCAAAACTATTGCCATTGGGTCATCTGGAACTGAATTCCCCCTTGTTCAATTTTTAGCCAAGTAACAGAGAGGTCTATAGAAGGAACAGGCACACTACGACATCAACGCACTTTGAAGCAGGAAAGCATTTGGGGAAACATTTACCTAAAGATAAGTTAAAACGAGTTAGAAAAGGAGGATGAATGGAGGCAGGAAACAGAAGGAGATGGTGGAATGGGTGATGTTACATTCGGGGTATTGCAATGAATGAGAAGAAACAGTGTAGGAATCAAGGTAAGATCAATGGGCTGTAAACTTTCACCCATTTTACAACAAAGAGATTAAAAACAAACTTCAATACCATTAAAGACCAAAATAGATGCCAGAACAGGCTCTGAATCTTGCTCTTGAACACAGACTAGATAGAACAATTAAGAAAAGTGATTAAAAGAGCTTCACAAAACCTCGACAGCTGGCTCAGGAAAACAGTAATGCAATGACAGGTACAAAGAGCTCAAGTGGATGGCCAAAAGGGAGGAAAATGCTTGATTTTCTCAAAATGCAAGAACTGAGGGAAAAAGTTTCTAATTATAATATTGAAGTATTCTGTCAGAAAAATGTTGAATAACATAGGAAGCATCAAGAGGAAATTACAGGAATGAAGAAAGTCACTCTACCACAAAGAATTGGTTATCGTCCAACCCTATCAGGAGACAGTATATACTCAATAACTGATTTTATTTCCGGAAGAAATCCAAGCTACACGGAAGGCACTGGCTAAAAACAAGGTATAGACAAAACACCAATTGAGATGTTTTCACAAACAATTGATATGCTGGAAGGACCCACTCACCTATGTCAAGGAAATATGAAAAGCAAAAAAACCCCAGCAAGACAGGAGACTAGAAGAGAGTCATCTCTGTAGCCATTCCAGAGGAGGGAGAGCCAACAAAATGTGGAAATAACTGAACAATATCATTAATATCATACAGGAGTAAATGGATGCTGATGATAATTAAAAAATGGTTGCGGCAGAACATCAACAGGGAACTGCCATAAATTCAAGTTGGATTCAGAAAAGAAACGGATATTGGCAACGTCAGCTGGATCGCGGCTAAAAGCAAGGAATTCCAGAAACATGTTCACCAGTGTTTTAGTGACTGCATGGGCATTCGACTGTGTCGATCAGAACAAGCTAGGAGTTAACACTGAAAAGAATGGGACTACTGTGACACTTAATTGTCCTCAAATGAACCCATACATAAAGCAAGAGGCAGTCCCTCAATTAGAACAAAGGAACACTGGAAGGCTTAAAAGCAAAAAAGGTCTGCATCGGGGTTCCATCTTTTCATTGTGTGTATTCCATTTGAGAATGGAATCATCTGAGAAGCAAAATTATATGAAGATGGCAGGCACCAGGACTGGAGGAAGATGAGCTAACAGCCTGTGATGTGCAGATGACAACACCTCGATTGCTGAAAGGAGAGGACTTCACAGCACTGACTGATGAGGATCAAGGACGGCAGGCTCTCGGGAAGGATCGCACCTCAAAATAACATTCCTCATAAGTGAGCAAGTCAGTCATGTAAAACAGGCAGGACTGCAGTTGTCAAGGATTTCATTCACGCGGATCTGCAATGACACCTGTGGGACCAGCAGTCAAGAAATCATATAGGGTATTGCAGTGGCCAATCTAATCTGCGGCACAAGACCTCGTTAAGGTGTTCAAAAGCAAAGATGCAACTTGCAGGACTGAGCTACTCCTGACCCTAACCACAGCAGTCTCTGAAGAAGTACAGCCAGCATGGTCCTCATTAAGTGAAGCTGGCACATTTTCACCTCGTGTACACGGGGCATGTTATCATGAAGGGCTAGTCTCTGGAGAAGGACATTACGTTTGGTAAAGTAGGTCAACTGGACAAGAGAAGGACCCTCGCTGGGCTTGATTCAGTGGTCACAGCCACTGTTGACAGTGGGGCAGGAGAAGGCGGGATTGTCCGTCTGCTGTACCTCGGGTAGCTTGAGTCAGAGCCAGCTCATCAGCACCTGGAAACAAGTCTTTTTGCCGGTTGTGTTCTCTTTTGAATCTCCAGAGCTTAAAACAAAGCAGTGCCTGGCACATAATAGGTTATCAAAACATAAGCATTACTGAACTAAGAAATATTATATAGAAAAGTAAAGCATGCAATAGAGAATTAAAGGCTGGCATTTTTTAATCAGTTTATCAAACTTATCAAAATGAGTACAAATGCTAAAAGTATTTTCACGGCTTAAGTAAAAGCAAAATCTTTTCAAAGTATATTCAATAAAAGATGAGATATTTCTCAGAATCTTATAAGTCTTAATTAATAGACTATTCTAATTGTGTATGGGAATAGACTATTCTAATTGTGTGTGGGCATCTAACCTAACACCTTATACAATAGATGTGAATGTTAAGTACTCGAAGCATAATTCTGGTGAATGGACTGTCATACTTGTAAGAATCACTATTTTAAATGTATTCAATTATAAATTATTCCTTAACATTAAAATATTATTTAAATATTCACAATTACCTATTTTATATGTTTTATCAATTTTTATTTTCAGATACCTAAAAGTTTTCCTGTTATTAATAAAAGCAAACATTTATAGAGGGCGCAACTATATACTAGGCACTCTTGTAAGCTATTGCCTACATTCATTTACTCATCAGAAACCCCTATTAAAAATATAGATTTATGATTTAAGTATAGGCCATATAGCTTTAGAGTCCATTCTCCTATCAATAGCTATGTTAAATTTCCTCTCAATAGACTGATAAAAGCGAATTCTTATATGGCAAGAGTTGTCAATTAACTCTGGGCAGACCTTGAGATTCAACAAGCTATTAAATATTTAACTCACTGAATACTAATCCAAAGCTCTTCTGTCACCTGAATCTTGAACACAGGTAAAATGGCCCAAGATTCTGGGTGAATTTTAGGGAATTTCATACTTCCTTGGATTTCCAAAGGACTGATGGTCAGTAAAGGCAAGGAGCCAGGGCGGCACCGCGGTTAAACGTGGCGCTGCAGTCAGAAGGCCGGCAGCCCCGCTCACTACCACTCTGCCACCAGGGCTCCTCTGGGCCTGCAAGTCTGGACGAAAATTTATTTGAAAATAGATGAAAGCATTTACTACACATGAAATTTCTTTGTAGTAGGGTAAACATAAGAGATAATAGTGACATTTACTCTAGGACCATCTATTTCAAATTTTTATATCAAAGAATGTCGTGCAAGCATAGCATGCAATGAACTGAGTTTTTCCCTAAAATTAAGGTAAACATTAAATGACAATGGATTCAATTAGGAGAAAAACTATGTATCTTTACTCTTCCTTTGTTGTAGAAAGGGATGATTTAAATTCTATCATAAGAGGAACAGAAAAGAGTCATTTCTTAAACCTTAGAAACAACAAGCACTGACTGAAAGAGATAGAATTAGGGGTAAAATGAAACAATGAAATACAAAGGCATTATGATGAAGCTGTCAAATACATTTTTCATATTTAGCTGTGTGAGAAGCAATATTTCTCATAAACATTAAATCTTTCCATAAACTTTAATAATTTTGGATTGACAGTCTTCAAAATAATAAATGTTAGAAGTTACTTTGGGTACAGAACTATATACATAAAGTTTAAAGAACCATGTAAAACCATAAATCTAAATTGCATTTACAAAAAAAATCAAATACATGAGTTTCATATCTATTATTTTTTTTAAATCCAATTTTATAGTCAGGCTAAATTTCCATTATATTTTCCCATTTTTTTCTATTTATCCTGAAACTTCAGGGCACTTGTTCTAGCAACTGCTCAAGCACACATTTTTTCCTTAACAAAATAATTATTGCTGTAATAATCTGTAATTATGGTTTATAACTGTAATAATCCCAAAGAAATCAGTCATTACCATAGATCACAAGTAATCGTTAACTACTGTTAATGACCTATTTCTTAGGGATTATTGTGTTCGTAAACCATGACCATATCACCACATATATAGAAGAGCAAGATAATACCATACAAATGAGATCATAATACAATAATAAACTTATTTTGTAACATTAAAAGCCATTAAGCAACTAAATTAAAGCACACATAACGGGGGCATATAATTTCCTTTGTTCAACACGAACAGAAGCATATAGTCCGCGCAAAAGAAGCTGAATACTACTACACACGAGTGCAAACTAATGCCGTGGCAGGCACTTTTGGTAATGTAAAACAATCATTTTAAGCAGATCAAGGATCTCTTTAAAAAGCAGACAGATTCCTTCCAACTAACCTTATAACTAGAAGGAAGGATAAAAATATTTAAAACTTTTTCTATATCCAGGCATTATAATAAAATCTCTGAAATAGAATTTAGCTAAAACTTCATAATGCATTCAACTATTAAAAACACTTAAACTTATTTTAATCAATTAAAACTTAAAATGCCTGCCATTTTACTCAGTAGGCAGCCCGATGTCACTATCAATGCATTATTACTCTATAGTACCTTATACTCATATCCCCTACCTTGAAAAATCTCTGCTTTCTTCAATAGCCTTTTAAAGAAAAATAGTTCTTTTATTTCTAAAACAGAACTTTACATGTTTCACTAGCTCATGACCTTCCTTTGCATCCTGAAAGCAAATATGATTCTACCTTTGGTATATAATAGTCTGGTGATAATTTTTCCAGTTTAATCCATATACATGTATTTCTAAACCCTTGAACTTTAGCATTTATTAGACTAGTGCTTCCTGAGAACTGCTTTTTCTTTTTCAAAAAATCATTTTATTGGGAGCTCATACAATTCTTATCACTATCCATACACACATCCATTGTGTCAAGAGCATATGTACATTTGTAACCATCATCATTCTCAAAACATTTGCCTTGCACTTGAGCCCCTGGTATCAGCTCATTTTCCCCCTCCCTCCCCACTTCCTCCCACCTCATGAACCCTTCATAATTCATAAATTGTTATTATTTTGTCATATGTTACACTATCTGACGTCTCCTACTGCCCTCTTCTCTGCTGTCCATCCCCCAGAGAGGAGGCTATACGTAGATTCTTGTAATCAGTTCCTCCTTTCTATCCCACATTCCCTCCACCCTCCAGGCATCCCCACTCTCATCACTGGTCCTGGAGGAGTCATCTGTCCTGGATTCCCTGTGTTCCCAGTTGCTATCTGTACCAATGCACATCCTCTAGTCTAGCCAGATTTGTAAGGTAGAATTGGGATCATGATAGTGGGGGGAAGAAGTATTTAAGAACTAGAGGAAAGTTATATGTTTCTTTGTTGCTACCCTGTACCCTGATTGGCTCATCTCCTCCCCACAACCCTTCAGTAAGTGGGTGTCTGGTTGGCTACCAATGGGTTTTGAGTCTCCACTCTGCACTCACACATATACAATGATATGGTTTTTTTGTTCCTTGATGCTTGATACGCATGTTTGTCTTCATTGATCATATCAGGAAGGTGGGCACCCACTGATATGATTTTTAGTTCTTTGATGTCTGATAACTGGTTCTTTCTACACCTTGTGGTCAGACAGACTGATGTGCTTCTTCCATGTGGGCTTTGATGCTTCTCAGTTAAATGGGCGCTTGTTTATCAAGCCTTTAAGACCTCAGCTGCTATATCTTTTGATAGCCATTAGCTTTCTTCACCACATTTGCTTATGCACACATTTTTCTTTATCAGTTGTGTCGGGAAGGTGTGCATCCTGGAATGCCAATTTAATAGAATAACGTGGAGAACTGCTTTTTCACTAGACATTTTATCATTACGATTCGTCCTTGTTAGGTATATACCTGTAGTTTATGAATTTTAACTTGCATAATTTCCATCATGCATACGTTAAACTAGTTGCCAGAGAGTAACCTCACTCATGGTGTGCTAGAACAGTGCTCCACAGGTTTCTCAATGGCTGGCATTTCAGATGTAGTTGCCAGGCCTTTCTTCTCAGGCACCTCAAGTAGAACTGGAAACCTTCAACTCTGCAGTTAGCAGGCAAGTGCAGTAACTATTTGCATCACCCAAAGACTTCACATTTATCATCTGGTCCAGCAATTTCAGTCTTAAGAATAAACACCCAAGAGACCTAAAAACTAAAGAACATACAAGAACTCAAACTCACTGCCATCAAGTTGATTCCCACTCATAGCAACCCTGTGGCAGAGCAGAACTGTCCCTGCGAGTTTCCAAGACTGTTAACTCTTTATGGGAGTTAAAAGCCCCATCTTCCTCCCAGAGAGCAGTTGGTGATTTGAACAGCTGATCTTGCAGTTAGCAGCCTTATACAGAATCACTATGCCACCAGAGTTCTGCCAAAGTACATAAAAAGATGGCTGTATAAATGATCACGTCATCATTATGTATCATAGCCCCAAACTCTAAGTATAACCCAAATGTCCATCAACTAGTGAGTAAAGAAACAATGGTATTAAGACACACTGTGGACTACTATACAATAGTAAGAAAAGTAGCAATATGCTATTTGAATCTCAAAAACATTATCTACGCACACAAACCAAGCACAAGAGATTACTTACTGTGCTGCCTCGTATATGAAAAGTCTAAGAAAGACACTCCATAAGACAGAAGTCAGACCCGTGGTTGTCTGGACAGTGGGGATTAAAAGGCATGAGAAAATTGCTTAGGTGTAAAATGTTCTCTACCTTGATTGTAGCTGTGGTTACAGGCTTATGTATAACTGAACTCATCAAATTGTACATTTGAAAAAAATACCAAAGAAAAGAGGTAGTTGCCCATTTTCATCAGGGGAATGCACAAAAATTACAAAGCTTGGCAAAAACGTCCTGTAAAACCTATGTGGAAACACTCTCATCGATTGCTGGGAACAAGAAAAGTGGTTAGGCCCATGTGAAGAGAAATTTGGTAATATTTATAAAAAGTAAAATATATTTTACCCTTTCACAAAACAAAATCCACACTTTCAGAAATATACCTTAGAGAATTATTTGTCTGTAGGTAAAAAGGCACAGATACTGGTTAATCTGTACAGCAGTTTTATTGTGGTAAAATATTTATAATATACAATTTGCCATTTTAAAGTATACAGCTCAGTGACAGTAATCATATTTACAATGTTGTACAAATATCACCACCATTTAATTCCAGAATGTTTCAATACTTCTCGAACAAACTCACTCACTCTACATCCATTAAATATTAACTCCATATTTTTCGCTCTCTTCATCCTCTGGTTTTCTCCAAGTTCTTTTCAGTCTGTACAACTTTGTCTATTTTAAATATGTCATGTAAGGGGCTATTATGTGGAGGAGTCCTGGTGGCATGGTGAGTTACACATTGGGCTACTAACCCAAAAGTCAGCAGTTCAAAACCACCAACTGCAGGAGAAAGATGAGATTCCCTATTCCAAAGAGACTCTCTGGAACATTCTGGGGTAGTTCTACTCTGCTATAAAGCCATTTTGAAGACCGTACATTGATAAAAGAGGAATGAGCAGTTTATGTGTGTCTGACTTATTTGACATTTGCAAGGCTGACCCATATTGTAGCATTCTGTTATGGCCGAAGTAACGCTCTATTGCAATTGTTTTTATCTTTTGGCTACTGAGAATAGTGCTGCAGTGAACATTGGTACAGAAGTATCTGCTTGGGCCTCTGCTTCCAGTTCCAGAAATGGAATTGCGGAATCATGTGCTTAACTTTTTAAGGAAATGCAAAATGAACTCTACAGCAGCTGTGCTATTTTACATTCCTACCAACACTGGACAAGGCTGCCATTTGCTCCACATCCTTGCTGACCTAACGCTTGATATTTCAGTTTTGGGAAACTGCCACGCTAAGTAAAAATAAAAGCGTTGTTGCCAAATCTGTGTGAATTAAGAGAATCGTGCTCCCAGAGTTTTCCAATGTCTGTTAAGGCCATGGCTGCAACAAGGACTCAAGAAGAAGAACTGTGTAGGACTTAGCAGTGTTTCTGTTGTGCATAAGGTTGCTATGGGTCAGAACTGACTTCAATGGCCCCTAACAACAAGGTCCGAGTCTTTTCAGAACGAAAGTGTGCCTGACCCAGGCCATGGTATTTTCATATGCATATGAAAACTGGACAATGAATAAGGAAGATGAAGTCATCAACACATTTGAATTATGGGACTGGTGAAGAATACTGGCAGTGCTATGGACTGCCAAAAGAACCAACACAATTGTCTAGGAAGAAGTAATGTACAGTGCTCCTGAAAAGAAAGGTGGCAAAACTCTGCCTGACATACCTAGGACATGTTGTCAGAAGGGGCCAGTGTCTGGGGCTGGACACCATGCTTGCAAAGTACCAACTTTACGGCACCAAACAACATTCGTTTGACCATATTGTAAACGGATTGTTTTAGAGTTTTAAAAGCTAACTACATATTCTAGACACCAAACACTTATCAGATATTATACCCCAAAACATTTCTCCTTCTGTAGAATTCCTGTGCCCTTTCTTGATCATGCCTTTTGTTGCACAATATTTTTAATGTTGATAAATCTGTTTTGTTTTTCGTTCACACTTCTAATGCTACATCTGAGATTCCATTGGCAAACACAAGTTCACAAAGCTTTGATTGTTTTCTTCTAAGAATTGTATCGCTCTGACATTTACATTCTGGTTGCTTATCTACTTCGAGAGTACCCTGGTGGCACTGTCAGGTAAGCATTTGATTGCCAACCACAGGGCAGCAGTCGAAACCACCAGCTTCTCCACAGGAAAAGGATCCGCCTATCTCCTGCCATCAACATCTGTCGTCTTGAAAACCCAGTATTTATTGTATTGCTTCCCAAATTTATGTGGCACACTGCCTTGATTTCAGGGGGGTGAAAAATTGCTCAGCAACCCCTGGCAGTTAAAATCTTTTCTACTACAGTCCGTAATCCAAGATAAAGTATAGGGATGCGCCAACCTTTTTTCAAAAGTAGCAGTACTGACATTAATCCATCTATAAATGTGTAGCAGAGTTCAGCAGGGAAGCCAAACCATACTGGGCTTCTCTTTGTTGCACAGTTTTTGATCACTGATGCAATCTCTTCACATTTTTATGTTTAGTGGCATTTTCTACTTTTCTGAAGTCTTTTTTGAGATGTGTTCTCCAGGACTCTGTGCGTCCCATCTAGGGTCTCTCCATGCTGCTGTACAAGCTGGTCTGGGCATTCTATTATGAGCCTGTTTATTTCTGTCAGGTCACTAGTGACGCCGCCTCACTTGCATTCCAAGTCTTCTTTGTATTTATCAGTCTTGATAAGTAGGTTTGATGATTGCAGTGATTTGAAGAAAAACTGTTTGGGTTTCATTGATTCCCTCTATTGCCTTTCTATCCTCCATTTCATTTGTCTCTACTCTAATCTTACCTACTCCCTTCCTCTTGCTAGTTTTAGGCTTGGACTGCTCTTCATTTCTAAATTCGTCAAGGTATAAAGTGACCAATTTGAGATATTTTTAACAATGTAGGTATTTGAAGCTATAAATTTCCCTATGGTCACCATCTTCAAGATAAGCTGTATTTGTTTAAATAGCAGAAGAATATTATAAACAATTCAAGATATTCGTGAATAGTTGAATAAATTGATATGTTAAAACACATGAAATATAACACTTCTTTATTTACTGTAAGAATATGTTAACTACTCATAATTGCTTGTGCATGCATACAAACCCTCTGAAAAGGCACACCAAACTATAATGGTTACTGGTTAGCATAAAGATTGGGAGGGCAGAGTACAGCTGAGACTGAACATTAACATTTTTTAACAATGCAAATATACTACCCGGCCCCCAAACTAAACCCTGTTGCTGCTGTCAAGTTTATGGCAACTCACATAGGCACAAAAATTAGGTAACAATTAAAATAAGTGTGATATGAAAACTAAGAATTTCTGTTCATCAAGACATTAAATGGTGTACATAAACAAGTCACAAAATTTAGAGATGATATTTACAACCAAGGCAACTAAAGAATTAGTGTCAAAATATATATGAATGATGCCTGTAAGTCAGTAAAAGAAACACAATTCTTTGGTGGAGAGGTAGGGAAATGGACAAAAGATATGAGCATACATCTTATAAGAATTATATAGCTATCAGTCAATAAACATGAAGCATTAAACTAACATTCATTAATAATCAGGTAAGTAAAAATTAAAATATTCAGTGAAAGTAAAAATTAAAATATCACCCTAATTAGGTCAGTAACATTTAAGTTTAATGATAGACTGTTGTAAAGGATGTCAGGGTTCAACAAATTGCAGCCTGTGAGCCAGCCACCTGTTTGGCAAATAAAGTTTTATTGGAATATCCAAAAAATACAAACTTACTGTCATGGAGTCAATTCCAACCATAGTGCCCCTACAGGACTGGGCAGAACTGCCCCTGTGGGTTTCTGAGGCTGCAGTTTATTTACTGGAGTAGAAAGCCTTATCTTCCTCCTTCAGAGTTGCTAGTGGTTTAGAACTGCTGATTTTTCAGTTAGCTTCCCAACATGTAACCACAATGCAACACATATTCCTTCACATATGGTCTACGAGCTGTTTTCTATTTTAGTCAGTAGGCCAGAGTGTCTATATTCAATCAGCCTGAAACATTTACTATTTAATACCTTAAAAATATATAGTTTGGCATTATCTACTAAAGTTGAATGTGCACAGAATATATTTAACAATCTTCACAAAAGTGTTGAATGCAGTAGCAAAATACATTGGAGACAAAAAAAAACCAGAAAAAACATACCCAATGACAAGAGAATGCATAAATATATAAGTTAGTGGAAAAATGTATTTGAAAGATAATGAAAAATTTCCACCAATTATTTGACGTTTCCTCATACATAACAGTGAAAATGCGTGAGCAATAGCTATATGCATCAAAATGAACACTCATAAACGTAACACTGATAAAATGCAAATTGTAGAAGAATAAACACAGTATGATTCCATTGGTATGATGTTCAGCAATATAGGAAACCACATATAAAAACGCTAACATTATACAACACACACACACACAGTGAAACTATGAGGAAAGGGCATAAGATTCAAGTCTGTAGCTAACCTTCTACTAGTACGGGAGTTCTTATATTTGGAAAGAGGGGAGTGCCAAATCTATTGGTACTTATCTATTCTTTAATCTAGTGTTTCTTGCTATTATGTTCTAAGCCACATGGTATGTAAATATTCCTTTAATATGTATTTTATATGTCATAATTTTCAAAATACTAAAAAATGTATTCAAATAACCAAACTCCTCAAAACATGTTGTTCTCCCTCATTTACTTTATAAAGAGTGCAGTATGGAGAGCCAGAGAACAACAACAAAAAAAAGCTAGTCAGTATCCTCTCAGCAGTTCTTGTGACTCGATGATTAAACAATGGATTGGTAGATAAAAGTTACTCTAAGAAAATGTTATACAAATCTAAGACATAATCATTTAAATAACTGAAAACTTAAAATAGGAAATACTATAATTGGAAGTAAACCTGATTGTCATCCTTTACCAAACTCACTTTGTAAAATAAGAAATATATATATATATATATATATATATATATATATATATGAAATAAACATTCTGCAAATATAGTTAAATTGCTTCCTTTAAGAATTTTATAAAGCTAGTTCCATTCTCATAATCCATCTCATGAAGAAGTCTAAATAGTGTAGCTAATTTTTTAAATTCCCTGTTATCTTAGTTGTAAAGGGATACACACACACATACACACGCAAATGACCTCCTCCTTCAGTAAGTATTAAAGAAAAATCTTGGGAAATAAAGACTAAAAGACTTCATTGGTGAAAAAATACACCAATGCACAGCTATGATGAGGCTTTACCAAACTGTAATTGGGCTGAAATGTGGCTCTGAATTTCTCAACAGTGGTGACAAAGTAGGCTACTACCTCTGCATTTCCCTGCCATCGAGGCAATGATGACTCAGAGCAACCCTACAGAAGGAAGACACACACCTGCCACTGGGGCTTCCTGAGACTAACTTTTTGGGGTAGAAAGCTTCATTCTCCTTCCCTGGAGCGACTGGTAGTTCCGAATTACTGACACTGCAGTTAACAAATCTACTCAAGATTTTCATGAGACCAATTTCAGAAAGAAATATTTCCTGAAAATCTTAAAAAAGGAAAACCCAAACATTAACTATCAAAAAAAAAAAAAAAAACACAGGTTAAAAAAAATCAATGTGTTCTTGGAGCCCAAGAGTTGAGGGCAATACATAAAAATGATCTCTGAAAAGAGTACTAAATGAAGTGATCAAATGGTGCTACTTAATATTCATACAATAGTCATGTAAAATGTACTGACCTTCTTGAATTGCCCTGTCCACAGTTACTCCCGAAGCTGAACGTATAAGTTTTTGGTAATTCTGTGCATTCTGGTCAAACAGCTGTCCCAGAAGGGTGCAAGTCTTATCGTATTCACATCGACTGACAGTGCACAATTGCTCCAGCTGCTGAAACACAGTAGCGGAGTCATCCAGTGGATCCTCTAAATGATCTCTACAAACATATAAAAGAGAGCTTATAAATAGTATTATAATATGCTCTACGTCTCCAACCAAAAACACAATTTACTTATGTTAAATAACAATTCGATAGCAGATAAACAAATCACAGACAAATGACTCAGAAAGAAATACACAGACGTGTCTATGTGTGAAGAAAAGAACTCTGGTGGGTCCGTGTGGAGCGCTCAGCCACTAACATAAAGGCTGACCCTTGGGGCGCATGAGCCTAGCTCTGTTTCTGTACAGTGAGAGCACTTGGAAACTATGGGGCAGTTCTTCTTTGTTCCTTAGGTGGGCTATGAGTCAGAATCAACTTCACCCTAATGGGTTTTTTTTTTGTACATTTGAAGACAATATAGGCAATTTTAAAAGAACAACAAACGAACACGCTATCAAGTCAATTTCAAATCATAGCGACCAGAGGACTAACAAGAACTATTCCAGAGTTTCTGAGACCATGCATTTTTATAGGAGTAAACGGCTTCATCTTTCTTTTACACAACAGCTAGTGGGTTTGAATCACTGACCTTGTGGTTAGCATCCCAATGCCTAACCCACAGCACCTAGTAGAACAACAGGTGGGACTAGCAAAGTCACAGAACACAAGGTCAATTAGGAGCCAACTGTATTCCTCTATCTCAGTAAACAACTGATAATTTTTTAAAGTATCATACAAAAGTACCCAAAAAACCCAAAATGCTAATGAAATATAAGAAAGACCTGAATGCTAAAATTTAACAATAGTGCGATCCCATGCTGATTCTAAAACTTTATTATGAAAGCAAAGGAACTAGAATAGGCCAAACCATTTTGAAACAGGAAAACCAAGATCAAAGATTCAGATGATCAGCTTTTCAAACTTACTGTACAGCCACACTAATCAGGAAAGGGACAGCAGATCCAAAAATTAATGGGAGTTCAGAGTCCAGAAAGAAAACCACACATATATCAGTCGATTGATTTTTGACACAGGTGTAGAAGTCAATTTAATGGAGAAAAAGGTTTGTCTTTTCAAGAAATTATGCTGAAATAGACATGCATATGCAACCAATGAACCTCAGTCACATAAAAAATTAACTCGAAATACTTCATAGACCTAAATATGAACTGTGAAACTAAAAAGCTTCTAGTAGAAAACAAAATAAAATCTTTGTGACTTCAAAAACACAATCTATAAAAGAAAAAATAAGATTTCATTGGACATCATTAAAATTTAAAATTTGTTCTTCAAAAAATCATTTCAGAAATGTAAGTGCAAGCTATGCACTAAGTAAAAAAATTACAAAACACAAATATGACAGAAGGCTTGTGACTATAGTATATTCTTAACAAATTTTGATTTACATTTTTGAAATTTTTTTTCAATGGGCAATATATACATGGGGGATCTCCCCAACTCCCCAAACTGCATTTCTTTCCCCAAAGCTATGTATTTAAATTTTTTTTACAAAACAACCTCATCGCCTGCAAAGGAGTCTCCATTACACTTAATACAATTGTTAATTCTGCAATTCTAGTCTTGGAATCATTTTTCAAACTCATGTTTGAATGGCTGACAGCACCTCCCTCATTTTCTCCACCTCTTCTACAGCGTCAAATTGCTGGCTTCGCATAGCCCTCTGCATTCAGAGAAACAAAATTAAGTCGCACGGATGGGAGTCACGTGGTTAAGGTATGTGGGTCAAGAGACGCATGCTGTTTCTTGCCAAAACTGGAGCACTGAGTTGGTTGCGTGAGCAGGTGCACTGTCATGGTGGCAAAACCAGTTCCCCATCTGCCACAAAGCAGGCCTGTTTTGTCGAACACTGTGTTAAACACAATCTGTTCTAAATAGAAAGCTTGATTAACAGTCTGATCTGGTAGAACAACTCCAAATGCACTACTCCCCTCACATCAGAAAACAAGTGAGCAGCGTCTTGATCGTTGATTTCACTTGAGCAGTATGGGGGGAGATGACAATGCATTTTCTACTGGCCTGATTGATGTTTCCTGTCAGGGTCCTAAAACGGCATCATGTCCCTTCACCAGTAATGACCTTGGGGAAAGTCTGGGCTGCTTCAGGGCAGTTCTTTCAAAGCATGGCTTCTTTCCACTCAACACTCCTTGGAGACACAACTTTCACAGCAACTCTTCTCGTTCTCAAATCTTCCCTTAAATTCACTGAACCGGCTCCAAGACAGTCCAAACAACTTCCTTGTCTCTTCAATGGTCCGTCCTCGGGCTTTGAGCGCAAGTGCAGAGTCCGTCAACGTTTTCATCCATTCAGGAAGTTGATGGACGTCCAGAGTGAGATTTGTCATCACTCAACATTTCACCTTTTTGAAATGAGAAAACAATTCATACGCTTGAGTTTTTCCCACAGCACTGTCCTTGTAAGCTGTGTTCAACATCACAACAGTTGTGTCATTTTTCCTGACCACACAACAAAATTTCACAGTTGTACATTGTTCCATTAAATTGGCCATCACAAAAAAACGAAATGCGAGTGAAACTGTTTGTGAAAAAACTCACTGTGATCACAGAGAAGAACCTTCCCCGGTGATGCCACTGGGTGCACTAACTCAGAACAAGTTGCTGGACGCGTGCCCAGTGGGAAAACTGTGTGCTACAAAGGCTGAAAGCTCCACCCAGTGGAGTTTTTCATTTTTTTCCATTTTAAGGGGTAGGGGGTACCCGCTTGTATTCTTTGCCAAAAATTCATGTACATAGGACATGCTCAACATCATTTCTCATGGTTGAAATAAAGAGTGAACCCACAATGAAGTACCACTACATACCTATTCAAAAGCCAAATTCACTGCCATCGAGTCAATGCTGACTCAGACTGATCCCCTGTGGGTTTCCCAGGTGGTTAACTGTTCACAGGTGGGAGTAGAAAGCCCAGTCTTTCTCCCATAGAGCTGCTGGTGGTTTCAAACTGCCAACCGTGAAGTTCACAGCCTAACACTAAACACCACACTACCAGAACGCCTACATACCTATTAGCATGAATGAAAACAAAAACAAACAACAAAAACTAAGAAAATCAAAACAAAACAAAATCCCAAACACACACACACACGCACCTGATAATATCAAATACTGGTATAGCTGTAGAGCACTTAGATCTTTCAAACACTGCTAGTGGAAATGCAAAATGGTTTGACATTTTAAAGAGAGTCAATTCCAGAATCCGCAAAAGAATGCATAATTATCAAGTGACCAAGGAATAAATACTTCCAAGTTTTTACTCTAAAGAAATAAAAACTTATGTCACACATAAAGTGGTACAGCAATGTTTATAGTGGATTTATTCATAATTGGTCTAAATGGCAACTACCCAAATGCCCACCAACATGGATTTAAAAAAATCCTTGATGTAAAGGAGAAATTTTCAAATGCATTATGCTAAATGAAAGAAGCCAGACAATATGGCAAAATAACATGATTTCATGTACACAACATTCTGGAAGAGGTACAAGCTGTAGGGATAAAGAGAGGTCAGGCACTGGCGGGCTGAGAATGTACGGGGTCCACAGGACTGTAAAGGAACTTTCCTCAATGAAAGGACCGTTCCATTCCTTGATGATGACAGTCGGTGAATCACTACTTGCACCTGTCAAGACAACTCACAGCCCTATAAACTAGGGTGACTTTTATGATAGTTAATGAGATTTAAATATAAAACACCAGAGAGAAAAGGAGAACATACATATTTCATTTTCAGTACCTCACAACTATGGCAACCGATTCCAAACGCGAAGTGACGTACGCCTTCGTGATTTCTGGTGCGTAGGTGTCTAGCAGATGGGGCTCAGCTGATTTCACAAAAGGAACTGATGCCACCATCCTCTGCCACAGAGTTAAGAGATAGTGCACACTGTTGGGAGCAAATTCCCAATGCTACAAAGAAACAAAGGAAAAGTGACTTCAAATGAATGACGGTTTGTTTTCCAAGAGTAAAGGCTAAACCGGCAAAATCTATATTTTTAAATGAACTGTTGTTCATATAAGTAGTGAACACAATTCATAAAACTTTGTAAATACAAAAGTATAAAGAAACAATCTTATTGCTCTACCACTGAGAAATGATCGCTGTTAAATGTTAGTGTATCTCCACTTCTTGCATATATTTTTACAGTTCATATTGTGATAAAAAAAACATGGTTTTTTACAATCTCTCCATTTTAAAATAAATTTTCCACATTAATAGAATGTGTATAATTATGCGTTTATTTCTTCTCATGGATTTACTTACAGCTATTATTCAGTTATTTGATATTTGAGTGATTTCTGAATATTTATTATAAATACTTCATTGAACTTTTTAACCTATATTTTACAAATAAAATGAAAAGGAAGTGCAATGAAAATCTTTGCAATTACTTAAAGTAATCGATATTTTTAAGAAAACCTCTTCCACTAACTGCTGTCAATAAATTGTCTCAAAAGAATCTGCAGTTAAATATAAAATACATACTTTTACTTACCTGGAGGCTAGTAATTGTAAAATTAGCTATCAATCTAATAACTTCAGGATAGTCCTTCACCATAACTAATTCTCCCAACTGATAATTTGTCTTCAAACGAGCCAAAAAGCGACAAAATTCATGATAATTACCTGGATCAGATAAACCCTAAATTATGAGAGAAAAAAGGCTTTTAGACATAACTTAAAATACACACTATGAAAAATTTTCCTGACTGCATTTTAAGCCGTTCAGTTTTCACAGGTACTTAAGCAACTTTGTGTCAATGTGGAAATAAAAATTGAAAAACAAGATGACACTTAGTGGATTTAATGTTGTCGTTAATGATTGAAAGTTGAAGCTTTAGTGCCCCATGATGTCTGAATTACAATGCTTGGGACCAAAAGATGCTTGTGGGAGTGTGTATCATAGCTTACACAGAAATTTTTAAATGATGAAAGCTTAAAAGGGAAAATCAAGAAAGGTACCTCTACCTGTAGATGATGTAAGCAACTGACTACTCCATTCCCACTGCGGAACTCGTGTCCAGTCACTTTAATCGGTACAAGTCAACAATTCAGTCAAGCACTGCAGGCTGAAGCTGGTCTGTACTTGTATAATTTCCTCTCCCAAGTGTTCTGAATTTTGTACCACTGACTAAATTAATGACACTATCAATATAATTACCTTGTGCCCCAGGGGGATGATTGATAATGTTCTATATCATAAAATGAAAATGATGTCTCCAAAGTGAACCAGAGATACATATAAACTATAGATACATGAATGGGGGAAAATTTATATAAAAGGTGTCCCCAGCTGTCTGTGACCTCTTTGAAAACAAGAGACAAGTATTATTAGCTTGAGCAATTTACACTAAGCACTGTATTTGGAACAAAGTAGGATTCAAAAACTACCTGTTTAATAATGAAAAAATTTATTTAAAAATTTCACTCACAAAAAAAATTTCACTCACATGAGTTCCATGAAAGCACAGAAAACAGTGTCTTAAGCGTAAGGGCCAATTGCAGAAAGATATTTTATATGCCTAGATCTTCTAATACATGTTTGTAATGCTTCAGTAATTAATATGATATCAAAACGAACTTAAACAGCCATTAAACGTTAGCATGAAAGTGTTGGGGAAATCATGGAAGAAAGTTACCTGGCACTGGAATATTATCCCCTCATATTGACAGTAAATCAAACAACTAAATAATTCTGAAGTGTAGTGAAATGATCCTAGTGAATCACAGGTCTTTCAGAGCAATGCTAACATTTACAGGTAACACAAACACACAGTAACACATGACATATCCCAGAGAATAAAGCAATATACCCAACTTTTTTCATAGTATACACCTTTTCTTTCTGTAAAAGGTACTGTACTATATGCCTCTCCAAAAGTTACTTAACAACCTCCTTTAAAGAATACTCCTTTATGATCACTTGCCCTTTAAAATCTATACTTTAATTATAGATGCTTTAAACCAAAACAACATAGAAAGTAAAACAGAAAATTGTATCGAAGGCATCTGAAACCACCCATTTTTCTGAGAACAATATCACTCACCATAGAAGTTCTGTCCTCAATATAGAGTGGATTTTTAAATCTACAAATTCTTATTTGTCCACAAGAGGGCAAAAAGAATCCTTATATAATTTAAGGCCACTTCTTCCAATATTAGCATTCAGGTTTATAATACGTTTTCTAGTTCAGGAGGTGGATACAACTAAATTAATCACTTGTGTAACTTAAGGGGTGAAGGCAAAGAAATGCAGTACAATGGTAAAAGGCAAAAACACAACAGCAAGATATATCAACTCTACATAAATCAACTAAAATATAGAAGAAAATAAAAAGGGGACACATAAGTCTATCATATGCATCCATTTTTAAATCTGCCCCCAAAACGGCCATAAATGAGAACTAAAGGAGTTGAATATACTATTTTACATTTTCTTGCAGAATCATAATAAATTCATGCCGAGTTTATTATGTGCCTTTGGGCAGAAGAACTATTTCTATATGCTAAGTATTAATTAAATTACTTCATAAATACCTGAGGGTTTTCAAGTATCCTCTTTACTCCCTTCATTAAATTACCAAGGTACTTGGCACGTTCAGGACTGCTGAATAAGGACCTTCTTGTAGAAGCAAACTGAACTAGACATGAGAGTGCCTGAAAACAACAACAGAATTTATCTCAATTTTAAAGTGCCTATAGCCACATATGATTAATCAAAGTCTGTACATTAAAATAGTTGCTTAAACCTAATGACAAAAAAGCATCATAGGATCCAAAAGTAATGAAACCTAACATTCTCCATTGCCATCATCATTCTCAACTCCTCCACCCCAGCAGAATTCTTATTTGCACGCATTCCCCTCTAGCGTTTTGTCACGTCAAATCGGGGAGAGCAGCACCAGGTTAAGTGTTTATTTAAAAGCCCTTCCTACTGTTTCTGATGCCCATCTTTGTTTGAGAAACACCGAACCAAGTATTTTCCCAAAAAGTACATGTGATTTTGTGGTTGAATATTTTTTATGAGAGCCTTCGGGGTAGTGGGGAGGGTGTTGTGAGATTCGGTAATTTTACTTAATCCAGGTTGTCCCGAAACTTGTGTGGACATGAAATATTTTCTCCACTTCATTCAGTAATATCGTAAGGCTAGAAAATGTGACCAGACGCATTATTTACCCTAAGGATGTCTTAGGAGCTCCTCTCTGTAGCGTAGTTGCCTCACGAAAGCCTTCAAGAGTGCACCCAACAATCTCACTGATCCCTGACTGAGAGACTTCCAAGTGGACAACTTTCAGTCTAAAATGGCCCACTGTGTTTTTGCTCTATATTTATTTACGCATTCTTTCACTTCTACATTAGAACGGGCTGTCCATGCTCAGATGGAGTGCTTTGACGTCGGGGGCTAAGCACCAGGTCCGCAGGGCAAAAGCAGCAGCTGGGGGGGGGGGGGAGGAAGAAGCGGCTTTCCCCTCCTCCCGTGAAGAGTTACAGTCTCAGACACGAACAGCGCAGTTCTGCCTGTCCTACCGGGCTGCTAGGAGTCAGCAAGGGCTCAAAGGAAGTGAGAAGACAGATTTGCTCTCGAAAATGTATGGCTTTCTTGGCAAGTATGAGAGTAGGGACAAAGAGTAAAGTGGATTGAGATGCTCTCCAGCTTGCCGCGGCCTCTAGTATTACAAAGAAAAAGTGAAAATGGAAAGTCTCCCTAAGCAACTCTGATGTGGGAACCAGGAGGGTCTCAGAGCTTTGGGTCCGAAAGACCGAGTTGGAAGGTCAGCTCTGATACTGATGCTGTTAGCTAGGGGGATGCCACTTAACTAACCTGTCCTGGGTTTGTTTCCTCCTTTATTTAGTGAGAGTCTTACTACTTACCTGGAAAATAAATGCAATAAGCACCAGATAATACGGCCTCTCCAGTAAATGTCACTTTCTCTCAAAGCAGCAGCTTTATATTTTATACACTGTTATATTTTTTGTCTCATTCCAAAACATAATTACACCTTAAAACTGTTTTCCAAACAACTAAGTCAGAATGTGTCAGTTGATAGAAGGCTCGAGTTCTATGGTGCCACCTGGAACACAGGTGCCCTGTGGAAACAAGTTAGAGAACTACTACCTGAAAGGCCTAGAGTCTAGAAGAGACATGTTTGGCTTTTTGGTAAGGGGGTACTTTTGTGAACCTGCTCCTCCTGTCGGGGCGATTGCATATTGCTGTGGATATTAATTTCATGTCAACTTGAAGCTATATCCAACTTGTCAATGAAGTCACAGCCTGATGGCACCTCCTTGTTGGGGTGGCCTTCTCATAAGGAGGGTCCTGGAAACCTCCCCCCTTTCTCTCTGCCTTCCCCTTCCTGCTGGCGGACCCTAGTTGTTGCCAGAGCCCTGTGATGAGCGCACTGCCAGCGGATCCACAGGACTCTGCACCCAGCAACCTGAGGTGTTCCCGCATTCCGCATCATGCTTGCGACTGTGTGAGTCTCAAGAGGGGCTTACAGACTTCAGTTGCACCGGGCTGGGATGTTGTCTTGAAATAGAATTACTTTTTGATATAAGCTCTTGCTTACACATTTATGAGTGTTACTGGATTTGTCTCTCTAGTCAACCGGCCTAAGACACATACCTAAATAAATGTACTGTGGATGTCTACGTTAAACTGGAATATCTTTTCTTTTCTTAGGACACAGCAATATGAGTTTCCTAACTTTTAACTTGTTCAAGCTTGGATATGAAATTGACTTTTCTTCATTAAAACTTTTGCATGACCTCTGTTTTAGATTCCACAATGATAAATCCTATGGTTTCAAAGTTCTACATAACTTGAGTTTCAATAATTTTTTAAAACATGAATTTGACTAAAAAACACAGATAAACTAGAATGACTTTCTTAGAGGTGTACAGAGTGATGAGCACAAAACCCAGTGGGAGGATCTGTTTCACTTCTGAGGTAGACATACCACACGGGAAAGGCCTGCCAAGCCTAAGACACGGAGCCAATGGATGCAGAAAAGGAGAGGAAGAGAAGGAGGTGCAGGTCCGTGGCAGATGTCGGACTGATGTCAAGAGGAAAGGATGGAGACCCACTAGGAAAGAAGGCAGACTTAGAGACTGATAGGTTTTCTTAGCTTTGAGGAGGGACTACATTTGGTCCTGTGCTCAACTTTTGACATGGAATAGATACTTAACTACAAATATAATCTCACAAATCATAACAGTAATATATGCGGGGGTATCCAATAAAAACCCCGATGCTCAATTGTTTTTTTGATGTGAGGGGGATAGTGCATTTGGAGTTCATTCCACCTGGTCAGACTGTTCATCATGCTTTCTATTTAGAGGTTCTGAAAATATTGCACAACAGTGTGCGACAAAAGGCCTGGTTTGTGGCAGACAGGGGACTGGGTTTGCCACCAAGACAATGCACCTGCTCACGCAGCCATTAGAGCGCCACATTTTTTGGCAAAAAAACAGCATGTTTCTCTTGCCCCACGCACCTGACTCACCTGACTTCACTTTGTGTGACTTCTTTTTGTTCCCACGAATGAAGAGAGACATGAAAGGACAGCAATTTGAAGACGTAGAAGAGGTGAAGAAAAAAAACGAGTGAGGTGCTGTCAACCATCCAAACAGATCAGTTTGAAAAATGTTTCCAGGACTGGAATCGCAGATTTGACAAATGTATTAAGTGTAATGGAGAGTACTTTGAAGGTGGTAAGGTTGTTTTGTGAAAAAAATTAAGTACACAGCTAGGGGGTGGGAGGATTCTGGGGGCTTTTTGGGTACCCCTCGTATATATCCCACGAGACTTAAGTATTTTCGTGAGAGTTCATGACCAAACGTATGTGAAAAACAATTAAGTATGTCTATAAATAGATTTTTTTTCCCCAGTTACATGTATACTGCCCCTTCTTCAAAGGTCCCTAGCGGCACAGTGGGCAAAGTGTTGGACGGCTAATCACAACGCCAGCAGGTTTTCTGTGAGTGAAAGAGGTTTTCTGTTCCCATCAAGATCTACAAACTCAGAAACCCAGCCGGGCAGGGGCACTTCTACCCTACCCTAGGGGGCCACTATGCATCGGGATTCACTCAATGGCAGTGGGGTTTTACGCCTACGTCCATCAAACAGGTACCTTTTGATGAGATAGTGAATGATTTTTACTTACTAACTGGGACAGTAGAGGTGGAAATGAATGATACAAATTGAAGAAAAGATCCAATGTTTCTGGTTCCAGGAAAACTAAAAATTAAAAAAAAGTAGTATCAATATTTGTAATCCCCAGGGTACTTTTTCCTGCACTGATACTAAGACATTATCTTACAAAGAGAGAACACAAATAATTCTGTAATCACTCTTTCTAGTTAGGCCAATTTTTAATTCCTATTTTTTGAAAGATGTATGGAGATAGATTAACTAGTTAAGGCACCTATAGTTCTTACTGAGAGGATTGTGTATTTTCATTTGTTACAATAATATTGTTTAATAATGAAATAGTACCAACTAGGAAACAGAACTGAAAATAGGGAATAGCATATATAATAAAAAAAAAGCTCACCCGATCCAATTCCTCCCACCTTTTAACCTTTCTAGCTAATTTTATGTTCATGTTTCCAAATAATTTGTTCTTCCACCATTGATTTGACTGTCTTACTTGAGCTATTAACGAATTCCTGTTATCTGACAGTCACATGAAGCTTCAGCTGTCTAACCATCTATCTTCTCTCATAAAATCCATCCTACTCACTCATTCACTCACTCAGGGCCTTGAAGCTGACTGAGTCCAACTTACAGCAACCCTGTAGGACAGGGTGGAACTGCCTCTGCGGGCTTCCAAGACTGCAACTCTTTAAGGGGCAGTAAGCTTCCTCTTCCTCGTGTGCGATGGTGGTTTCGAAGTTCTGACTTTGCTGTTAACAGTCCAACATGGAACTACTACGCCACCAGGGCTCCAAAACCCATCTACTGCCTCACAAGTGGGGTTTAATCAGGTCTTTTTCCTTTTTAATGGTTCCACGGATATCCTCTCCTGGTTGTAGTTGTAGAAAATAGACATTTAGGGCATATTTGTAGGAATAGAGTTTCTTTTTGAATGGCTGTGGGGGAAGGTCCTGTCACTTTTCAACATAGAGGACATTTTACGTTCCCATGTGTCTTGGCATCCGAGTCAGGGAATTTGCTTTGCTTCTGGCTGTTTCTGGGTGGCGCCATCGGGCCCTCTGCTGGCTGCCTTCTCTCCCTTTGGTTCTCTTGCAGGAGAGAGCCGAGAAGCTTGCCAAGGTGGGACTTGAGTAAGGCTGGGGAGAGCAGATGCATCCTCTAACCCTCACCTCCACCTCCCTCTTTATCATGGCAAACATAACCTAACCCTCATGGACTAGCTGAGAGCTCACGAATGTAGCAAACACTCGCCTTTCAAAACAGGATTGATAACCAGAGGCAGCAGTTAAGATAGAGAACATCCTGCAAATAAGAGAGCTATGCTATAAACTGTCATTATGAACGAAGATCACATCGCATGTTCTGTGACAACCGCTCTGAGCAAAGCCGAGTGGTGCCTGTGGGCCTGCAGGGTCAGCCTCAGCTCCTCCATCACCTGTCCAAGATTGCCTTGGTGCAGATAACCTTCAGGGCCCACGCAGCAATGCTGAGGTACCGGGAATTCCAGAAGG
Source organism: Tenrec ecaudatus (assembly GCF_050624435.1). Lineage (NCBI taxonomy): Eukaryota > Metazoa > Chordata > Mammalia > Afrosoricida > Tenrecidae > Tenrec > Tenrec ecaudatus. Next base: position 184,591,024 of record NC_134531.1, on the reverse strand, counting down.
GTGTGACCTTGTACAGTAGGACAGTGTGAGGCAGCAGGGCTTCAGGACAGGAATGGAAATCAGGCTTCCACAAGACACCAAGATGCTGAGCTGGGAGCAGTGGCCCAGAGCAGACTCCAAGGCACTGAGCTACGAGTTCTTAATCCCACGGGCAGTTAAGCTCAGGTAAGTGTGGTGGCTGAGGTCCTCTCTAGCTGACCTGAGAGGAATGCATGACTTAAGCCAATCCTGGAAACACCACTCAACCCCAGAGACCTCAGGTGGCTAGTGCTGGGCCCCAAGGACAGGTATACCAAGTCACATCCCAAAAGCTTGCGATCTGTTATGCTGAGGGTCTCCAAGAGGGTCGTAAGCAACTGAACAGCTGGTAGAGGTGGTCACCGAGATACTGGGCAATGTCCAGGATGACATGCTGGAGCAAATGCACACTGAGGAGCTGAGAGGTGATAAACAGCTGGATAAACAGCTTCTCAACCTATCCTCTTCCTACAACACCCTGCCATCCAGGATGATTCCAGAGGGACAGAGTTTATGCAGGTGACCCATGTGGGCAAGGTGAGAGACAAACCGGTTGCGGCTATGCAGGACCCATCTATAGTGCACTCCCACCTCCTGGACAGAGTCCATCTGCACCATTTTCAGGGACGTCTTAAAAATGAACATTTGGGTAGAGCTCAGAAATAAACTCCAGCTCCTACAGCGCAGGTATGGCAGGCCCTTACTTTGCTTGACCCTTTCAATGAACAAGGTGAGCAATTCATCTGGGGTGGCTCTCTCAAAGCAGCGGTGAGTACTTCCATGGGGGTAAAAGACTGATGTTTTTCTCCTAACCTGCAAGCATCCCCTTTTGAGACAGTGCTGGGCTGGGTGGCTTCTGACTCTTCTGGTGAGGTCACGAAGGCAATGGAATGCGTTCCAGACCACAGGTTAAGAAGCTGGTGTCAGCGTCCAGCCTCAATTCTGCACTTTGTCTGCATCGCCCGGACCGAGCCTTCTGGGCAAGCAGGCTATCAGGCTGTGTAGTGTGGCCCGTTAGATATCCTGGCGAGAAGGCCAAGACTTCGTCAGAGCCCCCAGGGAGAGAGCCTGGTGAAGGGCTAGCCCCCCACCATGGCCTTCACTATCTCACTGGGTTGCCCAGCAGTCGCTGCCATGAATAAGAGTGGGGAGAATTCTGGAAGCAGCCATTCCAAGAGGGGCAATGGCAGAGGCCTCATCCCTTAGCACACTCTCAAGGGCAAGATGCAAGAGTTTGGGAGGGTTCTCCTTGCTCATGCTGATCCATCAGCACCAAAAGGATCCTGGTGTTTTCAACTCACATTTGCAGAGGCTGGCAAGACCCAGGATGCGAGTGAGAATGCAGAACAGAGGCTTCTCCTGACTCAAGTAAACACACAGTCTGACGATTCCCAGATGGTAAGAACCCAAGATAAGCTGCTTCCTTAAGGATTGTAGAGGCTGAGCCAAAAGCTGAAACAGAACGTCGATCCTCAGAAGATGTTAAGTCATGAGAAACCTTGTGTCTAGGAGGGTCAGCGGGCAGAAGGCGAAGTTCCACAGACGCGCTCTGACTCAGGTTGTCTTGAGAGGTCCATTTTCCTGGACCCACACCTTGCACTTTTGGGTTTATACGTAAGATAACTTCTTGAGAGCAAGTGCATAGGGGTAAATTTGGAGACAGATTGCATATTCAAAGATGCCTTTGTTCTACATTAATAATTTGGATCTAGTTTAAAAACTATCTTTCCTTAAAAAAATCTGAGAATATTTCTTCTGCATAATCTCCTGGTTTCCGGTGCTGCTGCTATTGAGACGTCTAATACCATTTTATCCCAATCTTTTACCCCAATGTTTTCCTGATAGAAGAGTTTTTAATCATCACTCTATCTTTGTTATTCTCAAATGTCGTAATTATGGGAGATTTCCTTTATTTTGGCTTGTAAATATTCACTGAATATTTGGGCTACTGCCCTTTTAATGTGTAACATTCTCTAATGTTTCTTTTTAAAACAATCTTCTACTCTAATTTCAGGGATGCAATGCTTTTTTTTTTTAATCTTCCTGGGTCTATTAATTAAGCCTTTTCTTAAATCAATCTTTTTTGAGGTAATTACAGATTCAAAAGCAACTGCAAAAAAGCACATCATGACTCCATATGCCTTTTATCCATTTTTCACTCAGTGATAAATTCCTTGCAAACCTAAAGCACAGCATCACAACAGGAAACCAATGATACACTCCACTGATCTTTAGCTATTTTCAACTTTTACATGTAATCATTGTGTAGATATACATGTCTATCTGTACTCAGCTCTGTGCAATTGGATAGCATGTATTCATCTGTGTACTCACTACTATAGTCAAGAAAAAGAACGATAAGTCCCTCTTTCAATGTTTCCTTTAGGCATTGATCTCAATATCAGCAAAGTGGTCATGAAATTTCTTCTGCTCTATCTCTGGTATCCTTAACTATGAAGCCTATCCATTTAATTTTCTATGGAAAACCCCTTGGTACTGGGAAACAAGAAAGGGAGGTAGGTGTGAGGTTAAGCAGTCAATTCACTGCACAGGTGGCAAAAAAAATCTTGGTAGATTTATTTAGAATACACTTATTTTCAACCTGTTAGCACCATTCCTGACCCTTTCACCCGAGTGTACTACGTTTTCTCTGGTGTATATGGAGGCCAATCAATTTTTCCCCTTGGTATGCCTCTCCGTAAGGAAGTAAGTTACAACATTGCTCTGCTAAGTTAGTTACTCCAATTGATTTCCTTTCAACCTTAAAAAGCATGTGAGGGAGCTGTAGAAAAGTGGGTGAAGGCAGACACCAGGCAGTGTAAGAAATGAGAAAATAATAATAATTTATAAATTTAAAAGGGTGCTTGAGGGAAGGGGGGCAGGGAGGGAGGGGAAAAATTAGGAGCTGATATCAAGCGCCCAAATAGAAAGCAAATGTTTTGAGGATGGCAACGAATGTACAAATCTGCTTGACACATGGATAGATGGATGGATTGTAGTAAGAGTTGTATGAGTTCCCAATAAAATTATTTTAAAAAGAAAAAACGTGTATCAAAGATGTAGGTGGTGGTGCGGGAGGTGGGGGAGTGAACAAAAGAGGAGCTGATACCAAGGGCTCAAGTAGAAAGAAAATGTTTTGAGCACGATGATGGCAACAAGTGTACAAATGTGCTTGACACAACTGATATATGGATTGTGATAAGAGCTGTAAGAGCCCCCAATAAAATGATTTAATTTAAAAAATACAGTCTTGGGGGAAAAATAAAAGCATGTTGAGATCTCTTCCTGATGATGGGGTTAGTTCTCATTCTTGTGTATCTGAAGATTCAAAATCGACCGCATAATTTTACTTCCCAAATCTGCTTTTCCCCTAGCGCTAGAGTTCAATCTTTGTATGTTTTTTTTACAAATTCAAAGTATGAAAGTTGCTACAATACAATAATAGAGGAACCATTTTCAAAGGGTTTTAAAAGAGGCTATCAACAATTACTTTGGGGTATAAACCCTTCTTTTTACTGAATGTATAGCAAGAAAGGAGATAACCATGCAGAGGGAAACCATTTTGTTTAATTCTGTGACTTCTATGTTGACTATCATTCATAATAAATTTGCGTCTTACTTGTTCTCCATGTTGTTGGAATCTGCACTGTACAAAGATCATCAGCAGATTCATCTGCTGAACTGCCAATGAAATCAAAATTAAGGCAGTTGAGAACCAGTTTTAAGACCTGCATTACTAGATTTTGTTGACTCTGATCCTGTAAATCTAAAGGTTTGGCCAACACCTGGAAAAAGAAAAAAAAAGGTTTAAAGTCAAGTAAAACTTTAAAATCATGCAAAGTTTTTACTTCACTTATTCAGCCTGTTTATCTATCCAAGTGTCTATTCATAGATCTTCATGGTTGTAGGTTTGTATATATACCAGCATTTGCCTTTGTTGCCTTTAACTCACAAACCTTTCAAGGTTATGCATATGTTTCCCAGAGAACATTTATTTATGTGTATTTACGCTTTGCTGCCAATATATCCACGAATGTAGTGGAGCACTTTGGGTCCAGTAATGAAAATGCCTTAGACATAACCAAACACTTTGGAGGAACAAGTGACGGGGCCCAGGGGATCAGGCCCATCGTCTCAGGGACATTGTGCCTACTGGCATAAGATAGTTCACAAAGACAGTGTTTTACACCCCAATCAGGTGAGCGGTGGCGCGAGTCTTAAAAGGTCATCAGCAGTCATCTAAGGCGCACCTATTGGTCTCTCCCTGTCCAGATGAAATTAAGAGTGATGAACGTCCAAAGACCCGTGGAAACTATGAGTCCAGTAGCCTAACAGACTTTGCACACTTCAGTGTCCACAACCCTGAGATGAAAAGAACTAGATGGTGCCCAGCTATCTTTACAACTCCTCTGAAACGGCTATTAGAAGATAATGAACTGAGAAAGAGCAACTGGAACAGAGCTAAAAATCATAAAAGAGACCAAAAGTACTGTCTGCCAGAGACGGGTGGCACTCTGGGCTTTGTCCTTACCCCTCAGTCTAAAACAGAACGCAACTCTGCAATGGAACACTCAGCGATTTAAGATCAAAGGCCCAGCATTTACCCAAGAAGGTTCAAAGGATCATGAACCCGGAAACACAGACAGAAAGTGAGAAAAGTGACGAGGAGGGTGCATAGGATGAGTTGAATCAGAACGTCTAAGAAACGTTGAATGTAAATTATGATCTGTTCTATAAGCACAATCAAGTTCATGTCTTTAAGTTCCATGAACTTAAAACCTCCAGTGACACATAAAATAAACAAAAAAAGTATTTAACAAGTTATCTAGATATATTCAGAAAAATGGTCAATCTACCACCCAAACATTTCTACAGTAGATCACCTTATAATTTTGTGAAATGAGAATAAGAGCTTTTGTGTATCACCTTTAGAACAAGTATTTTACATAGCAAAATAGCTTAAACACATGGTATTCGTTTGCTCAAAAATTGTTAAACACAAGCTGAAATGACAATTTCCTTCAAGAGAAGTAAGAAAGACCCACGTCCAGTTCAGGGAGGTTGACGGAGATGCCGGAAGCGGGGAGTACTGCAGAGCCATGCTGACAATTACAAACGGCCATCTCAGGAGAGAGACGCATATGTGTAAAAAACAATATACGGCTTGAAGTTTTTCAACAGAAACAATATAAACAGAAGCAAAGTGAGAAGACAGGAATAATCATGGACTAAGACAGGCCATGAGTTTTTAGCTATTTAATTGGTTGATGGGTACAACGTTGTCACTACATTATTCCATCAAATTTCTATCTGTTACATTTTCCATAAAAATTGTTCTTAGAAGATCATCTAAAAAGCCATTGCCACCAAGTGGATTCGGACCCATAACAACCCTGTAAGATAGAGCAGAGCTGTCCCATACAGATTCCAAGGCAGAAATCTTTCCGGAAGCCGACTGCTACATCTTCCTTCCTGCACAGAATTTGGTGGATTTGAACTGGCAATCTTTTGACTAGCAGTTGAGTACTGAACCACTGTGTGACCAGGGATCTTTAAGATACAAGGTCTTTAGATCTGATTTACTGTGGCAGTTATCATGGACTACAAGCAGAATTGAAATATGTGGATAAAAATATTTTAAAATTATTTTTAGCATACCTTAACTGTACTTCAGAAACTGTGTTCTACTCTAAATTATCCCTTCCCACGCTGCCAATTCACAGTAATCATTAATACATTAAAGGTTTTCAAAAGTTCATTAGAAAATAATTAGAAAGTTTATTAGAATAGATTTGCTTATCTTAGTTTGTTATTTAAACTTTTTTGAAGGTGCCCTTTTCATTAAGAACCCAGTAACCTCAGTGTACTGGCACATACTTTAGGAACTAATGCACTGGGCCATTAAGCTGGAGCCCCATGAGGATGTCTCCTTATTACCGTATATACGCGAGTATTAGCCAACGTATCAGCCAAGGCATCTAATTTTACCACCAAAACTGCATTAAAGAAGTGCTGGACTTTCCTCCAGTTCCTAAATGTTTCCTCCCCCAACTATCATGATCCGGATTCTACCTTGCAAGTCTGGCTAGACCAGAGGATGTACACTGGTGCAGATAGGAGCTGGAGGCACAGGGAATCCAGGGAATCCAGGGCAGATGATAACTTCAGGACCAGGGGTGTGAGGGGCGATACTGGGAGGGTAAAAGGAGAGTGGGTTGGAAAAAGGGAACCGATTACAAGGATCTACATGTGACCTCCTCCCTGGGGGACGGACAACAGAAAAGGGGGTGAAGGGAGACGTCGGACAGGGCAAGATATGACAAAATAATACTTATAAATAATCAAGGGCTCATGAGGGTGGGGAGGCCGGAGGGAGGGGGAAAAAGAGAGGACCTGATGTAAAAGGGCTTAAGTGGAGAGCAAATCTTTGAAAAGGATGAGGGCAAAGAATGTACAGATGTGCTTTACACAACTGATGTATGTGTGGACTGTGATAAGAGTTGTATGAGTCCCTAATAAAATATTTTTAAGTGCTGGCAAACAGCTTATACCCGAGTATACACGGTATACAAGAGGACAAAATAGAACTAGGCATTATGCTCTCCCTAACGTGCAAAGGAGAACTAACTTATCAATGGGAAAATGTGCCCACAGATCATATCGAAGTCAACTATCTTGGCTCAACTATGAATAAAGCTTGAGAGTTAATAGATTAAGAAAACTTACTAGCATCACTGTTCATCTATACTCCAGGAAAATATGAGCAGAACAGAAAAAGAATTATGAATCAACTATTTTCTGCAAAATAAGGAATCTACAGAAGGAAGACAGTGACAACACTGCCTAAAGACAGGTTACAAAATTCCCTTTGGACTTATCATATCCCAAATACGCAATTTCGTCTAGGTCTAGACTGTCCAGAGGCATACTTCCAATGTCAGAATAAAAAAGAAAAGGAAATCTATTTAAAATTCTTTTGAAACACTTATTTTTCCCCCTGATGGTGTATATTACGCATCTTACCTCTTTCAGAAGAGAGCAGGCCAGCACCAGAATGTCTTTGAGAGAAGTGTCGCGGAATGAGGAAGCTATTTTCCTGTGTTTTGCTGAAGATCTAGAATAATCAACCTAAAAAGACCAAGATGAATTATTTTAATAATAACTAACCAAAGAGCAAAGCAAAAAAAATGTAGTAAATAAAAAGAGGAAATAATCATTAAAGAGTAAGATATAGATAGCATTAGAACTTTTAAAATTTTACCAAGAAAGTGAGTTACTCCAGAAAAGCAAAGACTTAATAGCAGAACCAGAGTTCAAATGCAAGTTTCTTAATTGTTAAAATTCGGTGCTCTTTCTATAAATCATACTGATACAAAATTAAAAATCGGCGTTGGATCAAATCTTTTCAGGCAGCATGAACACAGCCTGTAGGGTACTGTGAACTACCCATGCTTTATTTCATATTTGACAAACAGCAAATTCTCTGATCCTCAGATTACACATGTACAATGAAGAACATCCAAAATAACATTTGAAACTTTCTGTGCATCTGCCAGCACTCTGAACTATACCCACTCCTCACTGACTGACAGGTTCGGGTTCCAGAGACTCGATCGCTGTGTGAAAATCAGGGCAACATAAAAAGGAAGGCAGACAACACCAGCCCACAAAATGGGAAATGACTGCACTATTGTACAACTACCAGATAATGCAATGGCTGCTTCTGAGGCAATCGTGGCCCAGGAAAGCTGACACATAACCTTAGGCATCACAGCCAGTTACTCTTAGCTACACCCTCAGCCAATGGACATCGCAAAAGTGCGTAATAGTTGTAGGACAGATTTTTTTAGGATGCAAAATGTCCGCTAACAGCTCCTTAAGAAAGGAGTTGCTATGTGTAGTTACAGGAAAAAAATTTCTATATGAAAATGTCATCTGTATCTATATCATATATGCTCTTTATTCATATATCCTTGGTATGCCGAAAAGAAACTAAAATAGAATGTATAAGTAATTCGAAACATAAATTATTATATAAATATTAGTGTAGTCCTCGTGAATATTTTTAGAACATAATGAGTAATAGTTCTTAGGAATAGACTGACTAGGACAGTTAGCTCTTCAGGCGCTAACTGAAAATATAGCACGCTCAACATTGTACATGACAGTTTGTGAACAGAAAACCAGCAAACAAAGCAGAAGTCTGTGTTCAATTATTATCATTAGCAAGAGAGTTTAGAGTTGCTAACACATTACTATTTATTCTCTTTGTTATTTGGGAGAAGAAAATAAACCATTTCCCTTGCTAACAATTACAGATTTAAAGAAAGCAGAGAGCACAAAATTGATTATCTGACACTAAGCTCCAAAATACAATTTAACTATCGAAAGGCCAGGTTTAGTTATAACAGAAGTTCAAAGTTATGATTCAGCATAGCTATTATTGAAAATGTATCCAATATGTAAGATGGAAAGTAGAATTTCCTGGTTTTCCTTTTCTTAAGTCAAACTTCAAAGTTTGTCTCTCTAAAAATTATGGTGTCAATATATGAAAAAAATATTTGAATCCTCAATGTAAATTAATAGTATGTGGCATTATAATTCATCAAGTGTTTTTCACTTATTATTTCTTCATCTTCAAAGGTAGTCAATAGTCTCATTTTACAGATGAGAAATTAGTTTACTGATCAATCATTATCAGCATGTCCCTACCAAAGAGAGAGGCCACTTGTATCTGGAGCAGGCCCTGTGTTAGCAGCTAGCCATGTAACCTAAGGAAGACCCGGTGAGCAGTATCATTCTCTCTTAACAGACCAACACATGTACAAGCTGGGGTAAAAATGGCAGGGTTTAATTCGGTGATCTCCAGGGTCACGATAAATTGGAACCCACTTATTACCTAACAACAACACAGTGATAATGTAGATACACTACTGTCTGGTTCAGAAATACTTAATATTTGCTAGTTTAAATAATAAATGATCTACAATTAAGCTAATGGAGCAATTATATTATTATATCACTATACTATTTTAAGTTTTATGAAGTTAAATTTTCACAATAAAATTATTGTAAGATACATTTAAAAAGTTACAACTACAGCTCTTCAGAAATATTTAAAATTCTAGAAATAGTAGCATAAATATTATAACGTCTCTAGAGAAGCTATTTTTTCAAGTTAAACTTGAGCCCTCAGAACTCTTTAGAGGTAGCTGGCAAAATGCAAGGATCCCGGGGACACAGCGGGTTACGTGGTGGGCTTCCGGCCACGAGGTGAGGGTTCAAACAGCAGCTCTTCTCGAGAAAGATGAGCTATCTGCTCCCATAAAGACTTACAGTCTCAGAAACCCTAAGGGGCAGTTATAATTTGTCCTATACGGTCACTGTGAGTTGGAGTTCAGTGAACAGCAGTAAGGTTAGTAATTATGAGAAAACCTGAAAGCGCCTTGCTGTTCCAGGAAGAAAGTATTCAAAGAGTGGTGAGGAGATGTCACATGTATGCAGAAGACAGCCTAAAAGGGTGACTGATCAAATTGGTGGAAATTGGAGTACTGGTATAAATATTATCAAAAACAAATCATAATCTATTAAATATATTAAAATAGCAAACAGCAATCCATAATAGTATAAGGAATTAATCGGAGGCGTGATGAGGAGTGGAGCTCAAGTAGGAAGAAAATGCTTCGAAAACGTTGATGGCAACATATGTACAAGTGAGCTCGATACAACTGATGTATGGATTGTTTTAAGAGCTGTCAGAGCCCCCAATAAAATGGTTTTTTTTCCTAAATAAAAAAAAGATAAGATGAAGCCCTGAAATGGGTAAGTCTGCTGCGTGAGACCCCTTTAAAGTGTTGAAAGGCAGAGGTTACTCTGAGGAGTAAGGTAGGCCTGACCAAAGAAAGCCACAGTATTTCCAACCGGCTCAGATGCACATGAAAGTCAGGCACGGAATAAGGAAGACTTAAGAAGAAATGAAGCATTTGGATCATGGTGTTGGTGAAGACTATTGGAAATAACACGACTGCCAAAAGAATAAACAGATCTGTCTTGGAAGAGGTCCAGGTGCTCCAGAGGAGACTTTGTCTCATGTACTTTGGACCTGTTGTCAGTAGAGACCATTCTCTGGCGAAGGACATCACGCTTGGTAAAGTAGAAGGCAACACAAAAAGAAGGCCCTCAACCAGAAGCACTGGCACAGGGGCCGCGACCATGGGCTCCAGGATCAGAAGGATTGAGGGGACAGCGCAGGAGCGGCAATGTTCCGCTCGGTTGTAATATTAGGGTCGTGCGAGTCAGACTTGACTCAATGGCACCTAATTAGAGTGTGTTCTTGTTCATTTCTTGATTATTTACAGTATGCAGATGGCACAACCTTGTTTGCTGAAGATTCTGGGCATGTCCATAAAAATTAAGTGCTGCACGTGAGTTTGGGATTATAAAGAAATTTTAGCAAGCACGCAAACACAGAATCCAAGAGTGATAAAGACTGACTATATATACAATTGTGCTTGCACGCATGAATCAATGAATATATACAAATACACGTACACACTCCCCAAACATGTTATTCTGAATGACAACAATTTTTAAATTGAAATACTACTTTCCCCTCTTTTAATTATTCCACCAGGAACTAACTCCTGCTTTTCTTTCTCTTTACAACAAAATTAAGTGCAAAAGTGCACAGGAGCAGGTGATGATGTGCTCAGCTGCTGAGCGACTGAAAGCACTGCTGGGGGCAGGTGTAGCTTCTAAGAACTCTCCTTATACAGGCGAGGAAAAGCCATCCCAGCAAAGAGTGAATTCCCCAGAGGTCTATTCGTTGATGTGTCCTGCCAAGTACCCACTGTTGAGGAACAATTCACTCAACCGCTTGTCTTTTATTTGTCCATGAATAAAGGTCTGTTTCTCTCCCGCATATACATCTATGTGAAGATAAAAGAGAAATTCTCCAATTGTCCATGGAGCAAGGGCCATGTCTAATTCCTTGTTCTTTGTAGTACTTTATTCTAGTGGTGATACTTTAAATGACAATGAACGTATTCTAATGCTTAATTACCCCAGCAATAAAAGCAACCAAAAAAATTTATTCAGTTTTATGCCACATAAAGGATGTACATTTTTGTCACCAAACCCAGCATATACACAGCTGTACTAATGCAAACCTTATTTTCCATTAGACGAAAACGCTTACCAGGTTCATTTCCTGTGTCAGCTCTGAGAGAATCATTACTCCTATTATACAGTGCTCCACAGTGCCCTTTGGAGAAAATAGCCAAGTTTAGCAAAAGTAGACACATATGATATAGGCATAAACCAGGCAATATTTACAAATAATTATGCAGTTAAGCACCACACTTAATTAAAAATATATCTATTAAAACGCATGGAAAATGAATTTGAATCCTACAAATTAAAAGAATGCCAAGCTCATATTTTCAAGAATAAATTTGCATAGATTTTAGTGGGAAAAGGTCTCCCTACCTTAGAAAGGCAAGATACCCCACAAAAGGCATAAATTGGGCTTAAAAATCCAAGCGTTGGCTTTAATGTTTTTATAAGATCGTGCATCAGAATGAAAAAATTGTTTTTAGTTCTATAAATTATCTTGAAGGCTACTGACATGATCGTATTAAAAATAATGAATAGCTTGGTAAGTAATTCAAATCTCTGGATCTAATATCAAATAAGATTTTTAAAATATTATTTCATAATGCAAGTGCATGTATTTATTAGGAACTTTAAATATAAGAATCTGAAGTACCCACTCTACTGAGTTATCTATAAATAAGGTATATAATTTCATTGCCTCAACATATGTACTTTTAGAAGTAATTAAGAATAAACAGCTGTAAAAATCCACTAATAACGCACATGAAATATGGATCTAGGAAAATTGAAAGTTGCCAAAAATGAAATAGATCATATAAAATGTGATGTCCTAGGCATTAGTGAGCCAAAATAGATGGCTACTGGCCATTTAGAATGGGGCAATCATTTGATCTACCATGCTGCTGGGAGTGACAAACCCAAGGAGAACGACATCTCATTCACTGTCAGAGAACATTTCAAGATCTACGCTGAGGTGCACTGCTGTTTGTTATAGGGCGCATCCACGAAGAAGAGCAGCTAATACAACTATTACTCAAATGCATGCAACCAGCAATAATGGAAAGTGTTACTAAGTCCTGCATCCTGAAAGTAATCAAACATGCGATCAAGACTCAGTGATAATTACTGCTGCTTGGAATGCAAACATTGGAAACAAAGAAGGATCAGCACTGGAAGATGGGGCCTTGGTTGGAAAAGGATATCTAAGAGCACAAGACAGAATTTTGCATGGTCAACAACTAACTCATTGCAAATACTCTTTTTCAACAACATAAATGGCAAATATGCATATGAACTTCACCAGATGAAACCACATGAATCAAATGATACCTCTGCAAAGAAACAACGAAGAAACACTGAATAACCTTAGTTAGAACAATTTCAAGTGCTGAGAAAGAAAGACTATCAATTGGTTCACATGCAAGTGTAGTTGAAGCTGGAGAAAAAACGCAAAGGCTTTAGAGTCAAAGTCTGGCCTTGCACAGCCCATCAGAATTTGGAGGCCCACTCATGATTAGAGTTGATGTACGGAGCACTAACGACTGCAGACCAGACAAGCTGTGGGATGCCTGGAAACGAAGGGTCAATGAAAGGCAACAAAGAAATAAAAAGCCGAATATGGCTATCAGAGGACACTCCGAAACTTTCTCTAATACACAGAGATGCTAGAGTGAACAGAAGAAATTAAGAAGTAAAAGAGCTGAAAAGAAGAATTCCAAAGTCAGCTCAGGAAGAAAGGAAAGCATCATGATGAAATGTGCAAAGTTCGAGTGCTAGGACACCAAAAGCACTGTTGCCACGTCTGAGCTGAAAGAACTGAAGGGAAAATAAAAACACAGGTCTACACTTGCAACACTCAAGGGTTTTATGGCAAAATTCTGAGCAAGACACAGGCATGAAGACACAACAGCAGGAATGAGTGACTGCACAAGTTGGGTTGCTAACCATAGGGCAGCATTGGAAACCAGCAGTTCCTCAGGAGAACAGTGAGCAGGTTTCCTACTGCTACACACAGTGAAGCCATCTCAGAAACCAACAGAGGCGGTTCCACTCCGTCCTATAGGGTTGCTGTTACATTGGAATCAACTCATGGCAGTGAGTTTGGCTTCTGAAGGTCACTAAGTATGCCCTGTAAGTCAGATGACATTATTAATAGCAGGTCTTCGGAGATGAAGGAAGCACCATGCTGACTTCCTTTCCAATGCAAGCTCTAGAACTCACTGATAATCAGCAATGTTAACAGCACTGCTGTAGAAGAAAGCATTTAAATAAGTTTGGAGTATGACAGCAATAAAGCTACAATAACAAAGAAAGGAAGATGCACAAAACTTAGAGCCAGCCATTAAGGATTTAGCACACCTTAAAATAAATTTTAGGGCAAAATCCACAGAAGCCGCTAACTCCCAAAGGAGCCATGTGGTACCATTTTATAGCAGTAAAACATTAAAGGCAATTGCCTTTCTCATGACTCAAGGTTAGGTCAAGTCATAGACCCAGAAAACAAGTGCTAAATAGTTGGTTATAAAACTACAATAAACCTAGAAGATAAAAACATTTTGTTTCCTTGGGCCTTCCCACGCACTAAAGCTAATGGAGAACATTACAGATAAATGTTAACTAACAAGAATTATTTCACTCCATTCAGTACTCAACCTCGACAGTACTTTAAAAGAACTCCATAGTCTAAGCTTGTCTGTGCTACTGATTCAAAATGAATTATATAGACTCTTAGAAGATAGCATGCGGAGGGATCCTGTTATGCTAGCCAAAATGACATCCACAACTCCAATGCTCATCAGTCTCAGAATACACTATCCCTCTGTTTCACTGTACACCACTGATTTCATGGCTAAGAAATGCACTGAATTCTGGGAATATCTGATAACCGGGGTTTTAATAAGGCTTTGTAAAGTTTTACAGTAACAGCTTCATCTTACATCCTCAGAGCAATTGGTGGGTTTGAAACCCAAATCTTAAGGTTAGCAGTCCAACACTTACACAACAGAGCCACCTTGCAATTAGGAAAAGCGGTGACAGGATGGAAAATGGGTATGTAAGTATTTGGATCATACTCAACTGGGCTAATTGCCAAGAAAATTGCATCTGAGAACCAACATCAAGACATATTATAACTGGGTGGAATGCAATTGGGATTACTAACATAACGTAAATTAATTCCCTGCACTTTTTTACCTCCCTTTGTAATGTCCAAATACCGGGATTGTGTAACAAACATACACATTAAAAGTGCATATAACTTTACTTAGTTAGGTTGAAAATGTTATTCGGAAATTCAAATAGCCAATGTGATATAATGTAAAACTTTTAAATCTGTATATTTTAAAGAATAAGACTTGTTGAAGTGTTAGTTCCATGTTTTACTAAATCATGTATGACCTTACAGTAATTACTTGACCTTTCTAAGTCTATTTTTTTACTGACAAAATGAAATTCAGTTCCCAGGATTGTAATGAACATTAAATTACCCAATAAATGAAAAGAGCTGTGTTTTTAAATATATGCAGTACAAAATATATAAATATCACAAAAGGGAGCACATACACTTCTAAAACTAGAAATTATTGCAATTTACATTCTTCTGATTTGGAAGATTTAGAACTCTCTAGCAACATGATTCTCCTTTGCTGATAATAAAAGAGTAAAAAATATCCTAATTATGTGGTACTGAAAGCTACACATCAAACAACTGAACTTTACAAAAGTAGTATTCTACACTCAAAATGCAACTAGTAATGTTCCAATAATGTAAAAACAGCTTCTTACCTGTAGAAACTTTTTCACATCATCAATGATTTCTCTGAAGACAAACTGGTTTTTCTCAGACTCAAACCACCCCAACTTAGTTATTTTAGCAATGACTTGTACAAGTGCTTGAATAACAAAAGGAGCCAGCTTGGGTTGGGATGCCACATAATTCAGAATGTAGTTTCCTAGAAAGAAAATTCTTGTGATCATTTGAACTTTCAGAAACATAATGCAAATTATGCAAATAAAAAGAGAAGTCCATACATGCTGGTTGATAAAAAGCCAATCTTTTCCTCTCAAGATTTGCGAAGTCAGTTCTATCATGAGGCTCACTTTCAAAAAGGCAAATTTGGTGCATTGAAATTGATATATCAGGAGGACAACAAGAATACCACTTTTGTTTATTTGTGATTTCATTTACACATGCAAAAATATGTAATACAGAAAACATCAGCCAGGTCAACCGAACTAAGCCATGTAATACACAAAGTGTACTCACTGTAACATTTATCAGCTACTTCAGCTTACACCAGTGTACTATAAACCACACTCAGACTCATCTGGTGTTATAATTTCTTCCCATTTTAATAATTTTCCCTTTACTACTTCATAATACCTCACAAGCTACAACTCATCTTCACAAATAAATTGAGAGCATTTTCAAGATCGAAAGCCAAATTTCTTAACCAGTTAACATATATATAAAACTGTGTTCCCATTTAGGTTAGTTACCTGTCCGTTTTTATTGTAGCATGAACAAAATTTTTGAATATTGTTTTCTTAACCCTATTTTTCCGACTTAAACCTTTTATCTTTGCATGACACTATGTTTTAGGAACAAATACGTCATTTTATAGCAAAAGTAACTGTCCTAGTTAAGTAGTATACAAATATAAAAAGAGTATAATATTATAAATTTGGAAATTAAAGAACACTGTAGTAAAGCTTGGAATAAAGTTAAAAAAAACCAAAAATATAAACAATAGCATATTCAGCTCTGAGCTTCTAGTACTCAGTAATTAAAGTCAGATAACAAATACATCATAAATTCTATCTGAAAATAAACATAAAGGACTTTTTGGTATGATGGAGGACTAAGCAGACACACTATACCGATCCTCTACAACAAAGACATGAAAATTAAGTGAAATATATATGTAAAATAATCCTGGGCCCTAAACTTCAGAGGAAAGACTGGGCAAGTGGAGTGCATACCAAGTAGAAAAAGAATCTGAATAAAAGTGATGAGAGAGGAGACACACAGGTGACCTGACACAGTGAGGCCATCCTGAACTCTTGCAAGCAACATTCAATCAAGACAATGGCCTGATAATACAAATGTACACTGGTGACTGTTTAAGAAGAAAGCAATAGTGCCCATTCAGCTGAGACAAACCCCTTTGTCCTACCAAAAACCAAAGTAATGACACAAGCATCGAATCTATGCCAACCCATAGCAACCCAATACTGCCCTACCTAAGGGGTGGGTGATGGTCACTACACGCTCCTGTAGCACCTGACCATCATTAGATTATATGTGTAATGAGAATACCAGAACAAGAAGCGACAACAGAAAAAGCACAGAAAAAGTTGTCAAATATTTATTGGAGGAAAACATCCCTAACCTCATGAAACAGAGTAAGGTCTGTATTCTAGCTGAATAAGATTCAAAAGGATAGACGCTCCCCCCACCACCAAAAAAAAATCACCGAGACATATAATATCAAACTTTCTAAAACTAAAGATATGGAAAGAATCTTGGAAATAACTTGGTAAAATGAAAAGTTACCCATTAAGGAGAATCAATCAAGACTAAGTTCGGATTTCTCAGCAGAAACCATGCAGGCAAGCAAGCAGCATACCAAATGTAAAATTCTGATAGAAACATTGTCAACCAAGAATTATATACCTAGCAAAACTGCCCCAAAAGTACAACCAAGAAATTGGGGCATTACCAGATTTTTTAAAAAAGGAATTTTTAAACTCAGACCAACCTTACAAGAAAATCTATGGGCAGAAAACCATCAACAGCAGCAACCCTGAGGTTAACATATATGACAAGATTGCCTAGAAGTTAAGCCAGATACAGACCTGTACAAAGTAAAAATAAAACGAAACCAAAAACTACAAGAATGAAAACATGGAGCCAAGGATACCAATTTGTAAAAAAGACAATTAAAAAATAAAGTAGAATAGTACAGTTACAAAACTCCCAGATGCAGAGGGATTCAAGTAGATGTCAAAGCAGAGCAATCTGTTTCAAAACTTGAGAAGACATAAATAAATTAAAACATAACCTCAAAGAAAATAAGCCTCTCATTAAAAGCAAAAAGGGAAAAATCACAAATATTCAGTAAATACTGAAACAGTAGCAATGCAGAAAATGACAAAAAATCCACCCAAAAAGTGGAATTCAACTCTAAAAGCTATGTGAAATGAAATAAGGGTCAGCAAAAACTAAAAGACACTAGAAGTGAAAATGTTCAAGACAAGAGAGGTAAATACTGTTATCTATACAACTCTGCAGACAATGAGACACACAGGCTGAACAGCAGTGAGGAGATCAGGTCTACGTCCAGAAATATATGAGTTTGGCAAGAGCATATTTCTACATGTATCTTTATTATGCTGCAAAAGTATCAATAAATTTGGTGAAGCACAAACAGGAAAACATTTGAAAACATCTAAAACTTAAGTAAACACTGGGAGAGAATTGCCGCATATACTCGAATATAAGCCGACCCAGGTATAAGCCGAGGCACCTAATTACTGCCTGGGAAACCAGATAAACTGATTGACTCGAGTATAAGCCTAGGGTGGAAAATGCAGAAGCTATTGGTGAGTTTCAATAGTCAAAACAAATGAAAATTACTAAAAACTGAGACATCAGTGGGGTAATGTATTTAAATATTTATTTTAAATAAAAAACATAAAGGACAAGTCATTTAACATTAGTAAACCAGCACAGTAAGTGGAACATAGGTTCAACAAAAACAATAAGGTATCAACAATGATACCTTATGAGTACTATTCCCTGAGCTAAATCAGTAACCAAGCTAAAATGTAGAGTTAAAATCCTTCAAAACTGGGTTCCTCATCATCATCCGTATCCCTATGCAGAGCTCCAGCTGGTGTGAGGTCATCATAGACGCTGTCCTCACTGAGATTGCCGTCATCACCATCACTGCTATCATTTTCATACAAAGCGCTGTCTTCACTGCCATCCATAGCATTACTAATACTAAATTTCTGGAAGGCACGTCACACCACGTCTTCTGGAATGTCTTCCCATGCATCTTGAACCCACTTTGCTATTAACTCTGTCAGGCTTCATGAGATTTCCTCCTTTTGTGAGTCGGGCTTGACCAGATGACATCCATTCATGCCACATCCTTCACACACTGTCTTTAAAAGGTTTATGCAAAGATACATCCAGAGGTTGCAGTACAGATGTAAGCCCACCTGGAATAATGGCTAAAGTAACTTTACTAGATTTTGCCAAATTTTTTATGTCATCCGATAGGTGGGCTCTGAACATATCCCAAACAAGTAACGATTGCTTTTTCTTTAAGGCTGCTCCTGGTCGTCGGTTACAAATTTCTTCCAGCCATTTTTTTGTTCCGTATTCATCAATCCAGCCTTTAACATATGCACACACACACACAGTAATTCTTGGTGGGAAATTGATCTTTTTAGGCAAGGTTTTTCTTTTAAAAATAATGACAGGACGCAGCTTAGTTCCATTAGCCAAACATGATAGAACAACTGTAAAGTGTTTTTTTTTTTTCATTTCCTGTGGTTTTGAGAAAAATGTTTTTTTCTCCTAAACTTGCCACAGTTTTGTTGCTTAGAAGATCAAAAGTCATGGCAGTTTCATCCATATTCCCAATATCTGCCAGGTCATAATTATAAATTCTTCTTTGTTTTATAATAAATGACTGGAATGCCATCATTTTTTCTCCAAGGTCTTGTGGAAATTTCTGGAAAATCTTCGTTCTTTGTCTCAAACACAGTAAGCCAAACCTATTCATGAAGCAGGTATACACCATCCTGCTGATGCAGCAAATTTTTCAATGCCTGGTGCTTTATATTTGTCATCCTTAGCCATGTGTAGAGCACATATGCAGATTCCCATGCGTGTTATGCAGTAACCATTTTGACGACACTCCATATCCCATTTATGCAATTCACTCTCTAGAGCCCATAAAAAGACATTAAACCTTGATGAGTTTTAGCTTTTGGAATCTGTTCCAAGTCAGCCTTCATTTTTCCACCACTCCCTCACTTGCTTTTCATCAACACAGAATTCCCTACTTGCAATACTGTTATTGCTCTCTTCTGCTCTTGACTCAACCTTCATTTTGAAACCAGCCTCATATGACCGGTGTTTTTGTTTTGGTTCAAGAGTATCCTTTTCTAATAGGATAAAAAAACAAGACTTTGAAAAAGAACTTTCATGGTAATGGCATCCTCCTGCGACGTGTTAGCCGGGAGGAGGGGGGGAGAGTCCATATCGGTGGGGGATGCAGGATGTGAATTAACACAGAGACCAGAGGGGAGAGACGGAGCACAGCCACAGACACATCCTTACCAGTTCAGCTGCCGGTGTTAAGTGAATCACTACAGGTGCTTCTGCGAATTGGAGTCATTCACATCATAGGACAGCTCTGATTAGTAAGATGTGAGTAAGCAAACATTCAAAGCCCTGCAGTTTCAGCGGGGCTTTGAATGAACAGCGGAGAAACAGCAATCACCGTGAGATTATGGGCACTCATCCCATTACCTTGGGGGGGGGGGTGGAAGAGCAAGATGACCTCGCTGGGTATCACTGACCTGTGTATAAGCCGAACCCCAGTTTTTCTGCACATTTTTTTTTGCTGAACAACTCGGCTTATACACAAGTATATACGGTAGTCCCTGGGCCTGAGGGCTCAGGCCCACTGTCTAGGTCAACTGGTTTAACATAATCCATAAGACAATGTTATAGTTCATACTTTGTTGAGTAGAGACTGAAGTCTTGAAAGCTCATGAGCAACCATATTTAGATGTAACGATTGGGTGTCTCACTGTCCAGCAGAAAGAAGAGTGATCAACCAGAGAAAAGTGGACATAATTAGTCCAGTGGAGTAACAGACCACACAACCATCAGCTTCCATAAGCCTGCGACCTGAAGACCCAGCTGGTGCCCACTACCACTATAACTACTCTGAAAAGGGATACAGTAGAAGGACCTGCATGGGGGGCTCAGGGTGGGGGTGAAGGTATGGAACAAAAGTCAAAATTCTAAAAAGTGACCAGGATTAGTCAGGGGATAGACTAGTGGAACTCCCAAGACTAAGGTCCTTAGGTGTCCTTCAGGTCTGGAACTGAACTCACTCTTACTGCTCAGTTTTCATGAGACAGAAACACCTTAAAATGATCAACCAATTAAAATTAAAGGGGCAGCATTAGCCCAAGGAAAACATTCAACAGTATTAGGGCAGAACAGGGAATGGAAGGAAACAGGAAACACAGAGAAAGTAGGCTAAAGTGAAGTTATATTGAGAAAATTGCAATCAATGACATGTATCAAAAGTATATCAACTATTGAATGTAAAATTATCTAATCTGTAAACCTTAGCCTAAATTACAATAAAGTTTTAAAAAAGTATGCAAAAGAATATAAATTAAAGATAAAAAGATTAAATTTCTACTTTGACCCTAAAAGCTAGCATGTAATTTTGGAAAAGGAGAAGAAAGTAGATACCTCCATAAGTAACTAAAACGCTTTATAGAAAGAATACAAAATTCAAGAACATTTACAAACAGAAACTGTAATTTACACCTACAGAGCTAGCATACGAATTATTTGGAATAAAAAGAAACTACCACAAGATGATTCAGAAGGGATTTAAGAGGTAAGACTATGGAGAAACTAAATCTTCATACATGGCTGGTGAAAATTCAAAATAGCGCAACCACTATGGAAAACAGTTTGGCAGCCTTTTCAAAAAGGTAAGCATAAATGGATTTTGTGACCTGGTAATTATACTCCTAAATATTGACCTAAGAGAACTGAAAACATACATCCCACAAATACTTATATATTAATATTCAAGTTAGCATTATTTATAGCTGCCAAAAAAGTGGAAACAAATCACATGGCCATCGACTAGTGTAAAAATGAACAAAGTGTCAGGTGCAAGTATTTTCTAAAGTAGGAGATACCACCTGGGGCGGGGCAGCTGCTGGGACAATCCAGAGGGCCTTCAAACGCTGATATCTATACTTTTATCCTGGATTATGGGCTATCATACAAACTTTTTTTTAAATTACTCGGGGTGCACTGAGTACTTTTTTCCCTGAAAAGGAAGTGGTTTAATTTGGGAAGCTATGATCTACATTATACAGTATTATTAAACAACGAAAGAAATAAGATACTGGTACATGCTACATGTAAAAACCTCAGAAACATTTTGCTAAGTGAAACAAACTGGATACTATATGACGGCATTTATATGAAATATCCCCTAGAGGTTCTCTACTGAGACTGAAAGCAGGATGTTACTACTGGTAACAGGACTAAACTGTTAGTAAGCATGAAGAATCTTTTGGAGTGATCAAGTACTGGCTTATGATGATGTTTATACAACAGAAAATTTACTAAAGAAATAATTAATTATATACTTTAAACAAGTGAATTGAAAATTAATGGTATGTAAATTATACCTCAATAAAGCTTTCAGTTTGCCAGGAATGACAGGAGGAGGGGACTGGGGAGGAAGGACTATTTGATTAGCTATATCCAAACTTGAGCTTGGAGCAAAAGAAAAGGAGGATTGCATGCTAGTTTATGGAAAGCGTAGCAGGCAGACATAGGCGGCATGAAGGAAGGACCTTCTGGCACAGCTCACAGGCTAGAGCCAACAAAGATAGGAGGCTACTAAGGAGGGGTGGTCCTTCAAAGACAAGCTTATCAAAAGACATCCATGGTAAGCTGAGAAAACAGCGAGCGACAAGAAGCTACTACATTATATTAAAAAGAAAGTAGCATGGTTCACACAGGGACTGGCAACAGAATGTAAGCATGGAAAAAATGAGATACATAGATTAGGAACATATCATGAAGATCTAAAACACTGATTTGATAAAACATGACTGTTTAGATTCCATTTTATCTGACATGTAAATTATTCTATTCACACGAGTTACACGCATCTGTCATAACAAGTACTCTATGCTACCCAGAGAAACAAGAGTGGTAAAATAAACCAGAGAAACTCACAAAAGGAACCCATTCTTTATATTTGAAAAATTTTAGTGTTTGTTACTACAGCACACTAAGTCAATGTCATGATTCAGACACTTGCACCACAGACAGAAAGTGGCACATTTGTTTAAGTCCTTTTGTTTGGAGAAACCAGACTGGTTTTCATCATATTCATGTATAAAAATTAAGTTGACTATCTGTATTATAGGTTTTTACTTTCCTCATTTTTCTCTAATTTCCTTTGATGAGTATTATATTTTTATTTTGTTTTGACTTTTGTCTTGTTCCCTGAGTTCCCAGCTAAAAACATTTTTAACAGAAAAGCAAAACAACTCACTGCCATTGAGCTGAGCCCATCTCGCAGCAAACCTACAGGCAGACTGGAACTGCCCTGCGGGTTTCTGAGGCTGGGAGTCTTTCTGGGAGCACAAAGCCTTGCCTTTCTCGCAGCTGGTGAGTTCCAATGGCTAGCCGTCCCCTATGCCACCAGGGAGATACCTCAATGAGTACCGTTATTTTAAGTAGCCATTCAGCACCACCGCTTGATAACTCAGGATAACATAGGATAAAGTAAGAATTCTTTTATGTAAATTTCTCTTTTGCTTTTTAGAAATCCTTCTCTACTCAGCTACAACTCTGAGTACTTAGAAAAATATCAATCAAACATATGAAGCAAACAACACACATCATTGTGTGATTTGGCCATTTACAAACTTGTGCTCACTGGTCCATAGAACCTTTAAATCTTCCTGATACACAAATATAAACCATGCTTGAGGCTAGCAAGCAGAAATGAATCAACGGTTTAAGTATTTATTTTAATATGAACTAAAACCAAACCCACTGCGACCAAGTCAATTCTGACTAACTACCCAACACAGGGTTTCCGGGCCTTTGTGAATCTGAGCAGACAGATTCAGAAAGGCTGGTGAACTTGAACAGCTTAGCATCACCAACTCTGACTCTGAGTCAATTTTCAGTCACAGCGACCCTAGATAGCACACACTGTAAAATGCTACTTATCATTTATTATGAAATTAAGGAAAAGCTTTTTTATTACAGTTCTGTTTAACACACATCACTGTTCATCACTGCTTGTGAAGACTTGAATACTCACCTTAAAAGAAAAGGCAGACTGAAGTCATATGCCTAATAAAAATTAGCATATTTAAAATGAAACACTATTTATAAAATACAATTTATAAAAACATAATAAATCACTTACTGATGTCTATCCTCTGTTCAATAGGTAAAGGATTGGCTCGGCTAACAAGTTTTGAAAGACAAGTGGCTGCGAGGAGCTGGGCGTAAGATGTCTGTAAAGAATAATGCATTTTATTTACCATTATCATACATGAAATCAAAGTAATCAAAAAGCTACGATAAAACCTTTCCATAAGAATGAAGGACATTTTTCAGGTTTTCCGAACTGTCTAATTACAATAGAATAAAATGCATAAATATACACATAGAATACATACAACATACAAGGGGGTACCCCCCCCCAAAATGGAATCTTTTCCCCCAAAGCTATGATTTTAATTTTCTTACAAAACAACTTTATCACCTTCAAAGTACTCTCAATTACACTTAATACATTTGTCAAATATGCGGTTCCATTCTTGGAAATATTTTCAAACTCATCTGTTTGGATGGCTGACAGCACCTCCCTCGTTTTCTTCTTCACCTCTTCTATTTCATCAAATTGCTGTTCTTTCATGTCCCTCTTCATTCACACAAGTCACACAAAGCGAGGTCAGATGAGTCAGGTGCATGGCACAAGAGAGGCATGCTGTTTTTTGCCAAAAACTGGTGCACTATAAGGGCAGCGTGAGCAGGTGCATTGTCGTGGTGGCAAAACCACTCCCGTCTGCCACAAATTAGGCCTTTTTTGTCAAACACTGTTAGGCAATCTGTATAGAACCTCTAAAAAGAAAACTTAACAATCTGACCTGGTGGAGTGAACTCCAAATATACAATCCACCTCACATGAAAATACATATATATAAATGAGCATCATCTTGATCTTCAATTCCACTTGATAAGTTTTGGGTGAGGTGACAATGGCGTCTTCCGCCGGTTTGATTGATGTCTGCATCCAGAGTCATAAAAATAGCTTCTTCTCTTCCCCAGGAATGGCCTTCGCAGCTGTTCTTCCAAAGCATGGCATGTTTCCACTCAACACTCGTTTTCCTGGTCACTCAGAACCTGAGGCACAAAATGCTCAGCGACACTTTTCATTCCCAAATCTTCCTTTAAAATGTGCTGAACCCAGCTCCAGATAGTCCAGATAACTTCCCCATCTCTTCAGTGGTCCGTCAAGTGCACAAATCTTATTTACATTTCCATCCGTTCGGGAAGCTGACTGACGTCCAGAACAAGGTTTGTCATTAATCGACATTTCATATTTTTTTGAAAGGAGAAAACCATTTGCACACTAGTTTTTCCCATAGCTCTGCCCTTGTAAGCTGTATTCAACATCACAGCAGTTTCTGCGGCATTTTTCCTGAGCAGGAAACAAAATTTCAAAGCCATATGCTGTTCTTTTAAATAAGTCATCACACACACACACAAAAAAAAAACGAGGTTCAAATTAACAAAACAAAACAACTCCGAGTGAAACTGCTTTTACAAAAAAATTCACTGTGACCACAGAGAACCTTCCCAGGCGACACCACTAGGGCGCACCCACTCAGAGTGGGTTGCTCAATGCTGGCCTGGAGGAGAGGGCGGCTAGGCTGGAGCAGGTACAGTGTCTGGCTACTATGAAAGCTCCTCCCAGCGGAGCTTTTCCCCACTTTTTCGGGGGCTACTCCCTTGTAATATTCCCTCAAGGGATCAACCAGTAGCTGAGGGAGGCACAGGTTAACCTCTTCAAATAACAATATACAGTTGGAGAAATAAAGAAATACACCAAGTTCCAACAAAATACTCTTCACCATGATCTATATGACCAGCCCTCTGATGATTTCTTCACATTCAGCTGGTTCCACTCTTCACGAGGGTCTAGCCCTCACAGCCTCTGTCAGTTCCTCTCCACTCTTGCCTCCTACTCCTTCAGCAGCACGTCTGACGAGATTTGCGCTGAGCAGCAACCAGCTTCCCATTGCTGTGGCTCCGCAGTGCTCTAAGTTTACTGCAACTCTTGGCTGCCCTGCAGGACAGCGTGCAGCTGCAAGCGTGTGTTGTGCAGGCTAGACTCTAAAGCAGCAGATCACCACATCTTTGCTCCCAGTAAGTGGCTGGAGCATTTGAACCCCTTTTGCTTAAGCAACTTAGCACATAACCACTGTACCACCACAGACCCATAATTGTCTAACTAGTAACTTAATACTTGAACTCTCCAAATACACGCTCGTTCTTCAAAATTCTGTTCAGCTATGCACTCGTCCCCACAAGTTTCTTGTAAAGACCAAAACCTTCTCTCACAGAGTTGATTCTGGCAACCCACATAGGACTCCCAAAGCTGAATCTTTTTAGGAGCCTCGTTCTCCTGTGTAGCAGCTGCTGGGTTTGAACCTTTAGGTTAACAGCCCAGTGCCGAACCCACAGCACAGCCACGGCTCCTGTTGCAAGGCAGTGCCCCTCTTCTCTCCTCTGGATAAAAGCGGCTGCAGCCCAGAGCCAAATGCAATCCATTGCTTGCTTCTGTACGGTCCACGAGCTAAGAAATGCTTCATAATTTAAATAGCTGACAAAAATTAATAGTTTTTATTGTATAAAAATAATGTTACGTAAATTCAAATTTGGGTGTCTTTAAGTTTTATTAGAACACAGTCATACTTATTCAATGATATATTATCTTCAGCTGCTTTTGTGCTTTCGAGGCAGAGCTGAATAGTGGAGTCAGAGACTGGCCAGGGGGGCCCTCCTACAGCTGCTCAGCCCACTAGACATCACTGCAGTGGTTTAGTTTTATCTCATCTGTCCTTACATACTGTTATCAGTACTTATCTATCATATCTAGAGGATACAAGGACTTCAAATGCCTAATTGTTAAGTCCCAGTTCAGGATTAATTGAATTACATGGCAGAGCGTTATACTTTTTTATGCAATGACTGTATTTGTCCTAAAAGAATATTTTAAAAAGTTGACAGTATGAGACTAAGCACTTAGAACATTCTCAACTCACAGGAAAGCAGAAAGCTTAGAACATTTAAAACAAAATACCTCATTGCCAGATAATTTCTACACAAAAATGTGAAAGCCAGGCCACGATTACATTGTTTCAAAGTAGAAATTAACAAAATTTTGTTTATCAGTGATGAGTTAATTAGATCACTATCATTGTGACAGAGCACAGAAATTAGGTAGGGAGAGAAACTAGCTTAACAGTCTTACAGTGCAAACAAAAGCTTGAAGAGTCGAGGATACAGGAACAGCCTCAAAAGTGGACTGAAACCCAATGCAAGTTCCCTGGAGAGGTTGTTTCTGCTTATTGATGAGAGGACATGTAACTAACACTGCTAGTGAGGTATCTGTTCTGTTGTTAGATGCCATCGAATCAGTTTCAACTCATACTGACAACAGGTAAAAAGGAGCCCTGGTGGTATACAGGTTATGCTTCTAGCAGTGTGACCCACCAACCACTCTGTAGGAAATGATCAGGCTTTCTACTATCGCAGAGAGTTGCAGGCTTGGAAACCCCAAGGGCAGTTCTATTTTGTCTCACAGTTTTGCTTTGAGTCAGAATCAACTCCGTAGAAGTACAACTTCACAACAGTTGCTATGTTTGAGAACCTACAGTTGCAGCCACAGTGTAAAAGCACTGTTCTTTTTTTTTCCTTTAAAATCATTTTATTGGGGCTCATACAACTCTTATCACAATCCATAGATACATCCATTGGGTCAAGCACATTTGCTGCCATCATCATTCTCAAAACATTTGCTTTCTACTTGAGCCCTTGGTATCAGCTTATTTTTCCCCCTCCCTCCCTGCTCCCAGTCCCTAGTGGACCCTTAATAATTTATAAATTATTATTTTGTCATGTCTTACACTGTGTGACGTCTCCCTTTACCCACTTTTCTGTTGTCCGTGCCCCAGGGAGGGGGTTATATGTAGATCCTTGTAATCAGTTCCTCCTTTCTACCCCATCTTCCCTTCACCCTCCCGGTATCACCACTCTCACCACTGGTCCTGAGGGGTTCATCTGTCCTGGATTTCCTGGGTTTTCAGTTCCTAACAATACCAGTGTACATCCTCTGGTCTAGCTGGATTTGTAAGGTAGAATTGGGATCATGAAAGTGGGGGGGAAGGAAGCATTAAAGAACTAGAGGAAAGTTGTATGTTTCACTGTTGCTACACTTCACCCTGATTGGCTCATCTCCTCCCCGTGACCCTCCTGTAAGGGGATGTCCATTTGCCTACAGATGGGCTTTGGGTCCCCACTTCACACTCCCCTTCATTCACAATGTAACCGAAAGGAATTACTGAAACCCAAATGAAGACTGAGCATGATAGTGGGACAAGAGGAAAGTAAAAGGAAATAGAGGCAAGAACTAGGTGGCAAAGAGCATTTATAGAGGTCTAAATACAGACATGTAATATGTAAATATATTTATATGTGATGATGGGGAAATAGATCTATGTGCATATATTTATTTATAGGTTTAGTATTAAGGTAACAGATGGACATTGGGCCTCCACTCAAGTACTCCCTCAATGCAAGAGCAGTTTATTGTAATAACCTGGCATTCCATGACGGTCACCTTCCCGACACGACCGCTGAAGACAAATGTATACATAAGCACATGTGGCAAAGAAAGCTGATGGTGCCTGGCTATCAAAAGATACAGCATCTGGAGTCTTAATGGCTTAAGATAAACAAGCGGCCATCTAGCTCAGAAGCAACAAAGCCCATATGGAAGAAGCTCACCAGCTTGTGTGATCATGAGGTGTCGAAGGGATCAGGGATCAGGCATCAAAGCACTGTTCTTTTTCACTGACCCTCTCCTTTAGCAAGTATGGTGTCCTTCTCCAGAGAACATTCTTCTGAGATGTTCAAAGTATATGAGACAAAGTCTTGCCATCCTTGCTTCTAAGGACTACTGTGGCTGTACTTCCAAGGCAGATCTGTGCCTTCTCCTGGGAGTCAATGTCACACAGAACAGTCAAAGCCCTAATTCAAAGGTTTCTATGCTTCAGTCTTCCTTATTCATTTACATGCATATGAGGCGACTGAAAATACCGTGGCTTGGGTCAAGCATATCTTAAACCTTAAAGTGACATCAGCAATGACATCTCTTGTTCCACGTCCTCTTTGGAATGAAGCATGAATTTCTGGAGTTCCCTACATACTGATGCAATGTTTTTAAAATATATTCATCAAAATTATTTGCATATAATTAGTAATCCTGTTCAATAGTTTCCACATTACGCGGGTCACCGTTCTTTGAAACAGGCAGAAATATGGCTCTCTGCTAGCTGTTCAGTCAGGTAGCTGTCCTCTCAATTACTTGGCAGAGATGAATGGGCACCTCCAGATCTGTGCATTCATTTGTTAAAACATTTCAAATGGTATTACGTCAACTTTTGGAGCCTTGTTTTTGGCCAGTGCCTTCATGCATCTTGGACATCTTCCTTCCATACCATCAATTCCTAATCATATTTGCTTCCTAAAATGGTTGAACATTGATGAATTCTTTTGGTATTGTCTCTTTTGATGTGTTTTCTGCATCATTCCGTATTTTGCTCATAGGATCCCCTCAATATTGGAATGCAAGACTTGATTATATTTCTTCCTTTCCTGTCTTTTAAATGATCACTTCTTTGTATAGTGTCCTTAATGCCATTGGGTCTATGACCATTAGGTTCAACACATCAAATTAATTCATGAATTAGTCTTTGAATTCAGGTGGGGTGTCCTCAAGGTCATACTTCAGCTCTCAGGAACTTGTTTTTCTCTTCAGGTTTAACTAGAACTTGCATATGAAAAACTGATGGTCTGTTCAATAGCTGTCTCCTATCCTTATTCTAACTGATGATACTGAAGGCTCATCATAGTCTCTTTCAATAGATGTAATCTATTTTATTCCTAAGTATTCTACCTGGTAAGGTAACATATGTATAGTTATCATTACACTGTTGAAAATTTTGTCCTGCAAAATTTTTACTATGGGATCACCAGTGTGATTTCTATCACCGACTTAGATTAATCTAACTTCTCTAGTGAGTCAAAATCAGCGGGGCTTCTATATGCATGTACAAAGCGGTTTGCATCAAGGACATGGTTCACACAGTTGTGGAAGTGGCAAGTTCCAAGTCCACTGGTTGGATAGAGGCTTCTCCTGACGTGTGGTGTGTGTAGCAACAGGGACTGATGAACCCAAGTTCAGCAGGACAGGGTTCTGGCTATAGAGGTGAATTCAAGGTGGGCAGGTCAGACTTGTGGCTGCAGAGGCAAATGAATCCAAGGTCAACAGGCTGCTGACAACTCTCAGGAAAGGCAGGCAACATGGCAGGCTGGTGGCTCAAGTAAAAAGAACTGGAGGTTGGATGACAAGCCAGATGCAGGATACAGACCTGCCAACAAAGCATGTAAGCTTTTCCATCGCCTCTACTTATAATGGAAGCAGACCACACCCTTGAGGAAATCTCATCATAGGGGACTACTTGGTCTTAAATGCCAAACAACCGATAATCTTGGCCTAGTCAAGTTAGCACAAAACCTAACTACCACAATCACCAAAACCCTATTTCCCAACTGCTGAACTTTCTTCTGTTTTCAACTTTCACATTCCGATCACCAATAAATTGTCACTGCATCTTGACAAACTGAGACCTATCTGTTTATTCCAGAAGTCAATGATGACTTTGAAGTATCTAAAGAATTACCCTCTACAGTCTATGAAGAAGGACATGCTAGAATAGTGTCAAAGAAGTGAACACTAATTCTATACTCATGGGACAAAGATGAAGCTTTCAGTTCCCATGAAGATTTACAGACTTAGACATCCATGGGGGCAGTTCTACTCTGTCACATAGGGGCACCTATGAGGAGAAATCAATTTTACAGCAATGGGTTTAATTCCATCCAGCCTAAATAAAATCTGAAATGATGTATCACAACTAGTGGTGGTATAAATATATGGAGCAGGAAATGGCTTAGTTGGACAAATTTACAGAGGCAGTGTGAAAGCCCAAGGTATTCACTGAATCACTCATCAGCAAGTACTCTGCAGATCTGCAAACTATACTTGAATCTATGATGTGTCAATGTAGTAGCTGTCTTAACACTGTCTTGCTTTTACAGACTTGAACACTGCAAACTTCTGTCAGAAATGGAAACTGAATATCCTGACTTCTCCTACAATACTTCTTCTACAATACTGACTTCTTTTACACAATACTCAATAGCCTACTAATGATCATGTCTTAGGGTAATTTTGTGAGCTGAGGTCTAATTTTTTCAGACGAGCTATGTTTAACAACTACTGCTAAATGGTTTTGGAAAATTAGGGTTTTTTTAAGACTTGGAGTTTCTTAATGAATTCAACCTAAAATTAGAAAAGTTCCTAAAATTCAAGCAGTGCTTCAGCATAAGCTGCCAAAGGACATGACAGCACAGATCATTTCAATGAAGCCTTACATAAACCCTAGATGGTAGATTTCACGTCAAGCTACTTTGTACACTCAAGTTGTCCAAAGTTAACAAAAGCGATGAGTTCTCTATTCTCACACAAAATGACAGTGCATCTATTTTCTGATTTCAAGTATAGCTCTAGGAGTGCTTTTCAGATCATAATACATGTACAAAGTAAATTTCCATATTTCTAAATTCATTTAACTGCAACTTAAAAGCGTTTCCAGATAAACCTTCACTTTGAATTTATTTAACCGCAATGAACATGTTAAAGGGTAAACACTGAAGAAAAGATTTCACATAATTCTATAAATGCCTTCTAAGTGATAAAGATCCTCAACTGAAATCATAAAGTCACGGAAAAAGTGGAATGTACAGCTAATTGCCTCCAAGAACAACTGTTCCCCCAACCATGAAACTAGAAGTGGAGAATGCCCAGCTACCATCACTGACCTGTGTGATCAGACTCTGGAGAAGAACATGAAGAACAGACTACCAAATCTCGTGGAATGCACTTTCTGGAGCCATCGGGCCTGGATGAACCCCATAAAACGATTGCCAAGATAAGCTTTAAACTATTATCTCCTGAATTGGTCTTAACCCCAAAATGGCTTAGTTTAACTCGGACAGAATAACTAACTGCCTTAAGGTATTGTACTATTTTAAGAACTATCTTTGAAGGTTTAAATTGACAACAATTGAACTGCAATCCACAAGGTGGGCAGTTCGATGCCACCAGTGGCTCTGTGGGAGAAGGCCGGCTCTCTGCTTGTGTACACAGGTGCAGTCTCAGAAACTCCCAGGAGCAGTGCTGCCTTAGCCTACACTCACGATGAGCTGCTATCAACCCGATGGCAAGAAACAAGCAACCAGCTCCAAAGACGAGAGAGGAAAGTGAAAAGCAAGGAGTGTATTAATGGGAAAGGCACAGTTCAGAAAATGAGAATGAGAATGGATACACAGCTGTAGGAATGTAAATCCTATCACTGAATTGTACATATAAAAACTGTTTAATTGGTGTGTGTTCTGTTGTGTATATTCTCAACAAACATAAAATATACTATAAAAACAAAATAATCATTTGTTCACAGACTGATCTAAGTATTTGGCAGTACCTATCTCCAAGAAAGGGTACTTTTAAAGATGAAATCAGTAAAAGGTCATTACAGATTAATATTACCACATAAACATTTGCAATTTATGTTGATGATAAAGTACTAACTCTGAACCTTCATTAAATAAAACATTAATTTCTAAATATATAATTCCATCTTTCTTTCTCATTAGTAGACCGATGTGGTAGTTACATAATTTCATGTCAACTTGAAGACATAAAAAAGTGTAAGGACAGTCATCAACCTGTCAATCAGGTCAATAGTGCCTTCTTGTGGTGTGGCCTAGGAGGGTGCTAGGAACATCCTCTTCTCTCTTTCTTTACCTTCCTGATCACTGCCAGAGACACCACCATTGGATCCACAGGACTTGGCACCCACCAGCCTTTCTGCATTCTTCAGCATTGCATGTGGTTGTATGAGTCTGAGATGAACTGAGGGACTAGTATCGGACTTATGGACTTGAGTTGGACTTGGCTGATATGTTTTCTTGATATATAATTACTTCTTGATATAAAGCTCTTTCTTACACATATAAGTGTCACTGGATTTGTTTTTTAAGTCAAACCAGCCTAACCCAACCCGTAATACCAAAAGGGAAAAAAATATACTCAAGTATTGTATTTTGAATTTCATCAATATAGCTTTGTACAAATTTGTCTTCTCCTTTCTTAGAGAAAAACTCACTGCCATCGAATCAATTCTGACTCATAGGAACCATATATGGGGCTTCAGAAGCTATAAATCTTTATAGGACCAAACAGCCTCCATCTTTCTCCCAAAGAGTAGTTGGTAGGTTTAAAGTGACCTTGTGATTAACAAGTTTATTCAACAGTCCTGCCATCTCTCCCCTTGTTATAGAAATGCCTACAAAATATCCCACACTTTACCTCTTAGGCTTACAACTTTACAGTAAAAATTTACTGACCTCTCCTCTAGATCATGCAGTCTTTTACTGTAATGATTACCATATCATTTCATAGCTCTATTTACACACCTGTCTCCCCAACTCAACGATGAGCTACTGTAAGACATGTACATAAACCGAGGAAGCAGTCCAGTTGTTTTACATTTAAGCTTTTGCTAAAGGGAGCCAGGCAAGAAGTCATCAGCATTCCCGAGTCATTCCTGAATGTTTCAGAATTAAGTACAACCTAACCCACACACACACACACACACACATACACCTGGATTTAAAAAAATTTAAAAAAACAACTTTTAGTCAAGTTTCTAAAAATGTTATGTTTGGCCACGATAAGCAATAGAAAATGGAACCAGCTAGAACCAAGAAACAACCTCAACTCATTTCCATTCCATTCTCACTTGATGGCATTAAGTTTGGGGAGCGCTTCCCTAAGTTGGTTTTCCAGTTCTTTCCCTGATTACTTTCTTTGCTAGTGAAATAAACTAGAGTAAACAGACGAGTGGCAATCTCTATCAGTTATCCACTTCATAACACTGACATACAGCTCCTACTGATGCTTCCGAGTTAATCGCCGTTATCAAATACTTACTGTTCCTTGTTCTAATAAAAGCTGGCACTTGCTGAGACATTCTGGGCTGTCAATTAGTTCCAGGAGTGCTTTCTCAGCCTCTATTCTTTGTGTGAGATCAGTTCCTACATAGAGGTGAGTACATAATGCTTCCAATTCAGCCAAACTCTTGAGAGGAAAGAAAAAAAATTACCATTTTACTTGTGTGAAAAAAATTTTTAAATAAGGCAGCTGCAGGAAACAAGTAATGTAAATATCATTTTACTCAATGATTCAATACATGCTTAGTGAGCTACTACTTATTAAAAGATAGTGTTAAGTCAGATACATCTCCTACCCCCCAAAATACTTCATTTTAAAATGGATAGAAACTAGATCGTTCAAAACAGAAATAGAAACTAGATCGTTCTACAGAGGAAAGATGCGCGCATGCATAATCCAAAGAATCGGAAAAGACTTGCATGAAGAAGCAGCATTTATGGTGGGCCTGGCAGGTGAAGGCCAAAAGGCTGACTAGGCAGGAAAATAGCAAGTCCCAGGCCACTGCCGCAGAAAAGGCACGGAATCCTTCAAGACACTGAAAGCTGGAGGAGATGCCAGATGTGGCTAGAGAAATGGCAACAAAAATGATCATGCTTTGCAGTCGCTGTGCCAATTTACATTCTTTCTCAAACTATAAGAACTTCAATTGCTCCAGCCACAATAAAGAAATCTTCTTCATTACAAACGTATGCTGTTTTGGGACTGCTAAGCTAACGTTTGATAGTACGATAGTTCAACTACGTCATGATGCTCAGGAACTATGGCTTGACCCCTATTAGTTCCAGAAATGTAATACTAGCTTATCATACTGTCGGTCCCTGTTTTATAAACACAAAACGTAATTCATTCTGGTCTTATTTTCCTAATAGAAGCACCTACAAAGTATCCTGTATTTTTCCTCTCAACCTAAAATATTTACAATCTAGAGGATTATTCACTGGAGGACAAAAATTAGCCCTGATTCAACGTCAGGCACATACAGGTATGAACTTCATAGTTTTTGTCTTTTTATGGCCTGGATTATTATGTGGTGGCCTTTTACAGGACTATTCCAAACATTTCCTCAAGTGCATAGTCCTGGCCCTACTACCAAATGTATACCTAAAAATTAAATGAGATCGCTTCTAGCTCCCTTTACTTTTTCATTCATCTTTTGGCTCCTTTCTGACATTTACCATTTCTCTGGGTTAGAGCCCAGCATTCCAGACTTGAGATTTTCTGCTAAAGTGAAAATAAATGTGCAAATGAAAGGTTTCAAGCAGGTATATAATGACAAGTGAACTACATTTTACACATCTCCCCACCTAGAAAGTTTAGTAAACCCATCAGAACACTACGACATGCAAGGCATATTTAAATGAATAGAAACTCACACTTCATGAACGCATATGGGTTCCCAGAGTTTCTCCAAGGGTAAGAAACGTACCAAGGAAAGGATCACGCTTTCCCTCTCATGATGATCCCCAAGTCCTAGCCCTCATCTAACCCATCTGAATGGATTTTTGAACTGGTGAAACACAGAACAGTTCCATGATTCCTTGAAGAAACAGATGTTGACTGCTAAGAGAACTGGGTCAGAAAAAGTGGCCCAATTAGGTAACAAAGCAAAGATAGCAAAAAGTGACACTGACGCCTACTCCATAAGATTGTTTGGGGGATTAGAGGACTCAGAGGCATGTACCTTGGCATAAAGTGAACTCACTATTACCAATTCTGACTCATAGCAACCATACAGTACCTGTTCTAGAGCAACGGTTCTCAAGCTGAGGGTCGAACGACCCTTTCACAGGGGCCGCCCGATTCATCACAGTGGCAAAATGACAGTGATGAAGTAGCAACAACAATAACTTTATGGTTGGGGGTCACCACCACAGGAGGAACTGTATGAAAGGGTGGCAGCTTGAGGAAGGTGGAGAACCACTGCGCTAGAGGCTGTCGTTATAATGTGTCCTCAAGTCCGTTCCAACACACAGGGATGCTATGCACACAGAACGAAACACTGCCTGGTCCTTCCCGTGCCATCCTCACCATCACTGTCCTGTTGCAGCCACCGTGCCAATCCATCTCCTTGATGGTCTTCCCCTTTAGCTGGCCCTCACTTTGCCAGGCCTGATGCCCTTTCCTAGTGACTGATCTCCTCTAATAATATATCCAAAGTCTGTAGGACAAAGTCTTGTCATCCTTGCTACATCTCTCCTAAGAATTGTTCGTTCTCCTGGCAGTCCACTGTGGGAGATAGAAAATCCTTCGAGAGTCCGCAGCCCCAGTGAAGGAAAGAAGCCTTCAGAGTGACAGGTTAGCTGGAAGGGTGAGCTTAGAGCCTAGGGCAATCTAAATTTATGCCTGAAGGCATAAGACCCCTAGCCTGATTTCTAAACTCTAAGGGTACCAAACCCAAGACTCTTTTTGCTGACCTTTTAAATTCGTGCTTCCTTGTTCATGCCCAGTCAAGACCGAGCTGAGGGGAGAGATTAATGATTGGCCCTGGGAAATAGGACCAGTCCTGCAATTGATCCATACATAACCCGGAGATGCTGACAGGCAAGATACCCTACACCTGATAAAAGACCATCGAAACAGTCCGTTCAACAGCAATAAACTCAAGTCCCCATCTGCTGCACCAGGTGCTTTTCTTTCCTTTCCAAATTAACTCTGCTTGCCGTTTTGTGGTCTGTGAGTCCATCCGCAGGTTGGAGAGACCAAGAGCCCCTGGGCACACCAGAACAGTAGCAATAATAGTATTTTCAATATTCATAGAGCCACCACAATACGACAAACTGGCAGCCAAGTGGTGGCAATGAAGGCTAGTCGTTTAGTATTTTTGTTATCTAATCATGATAGTGCAGTCGAATTTTACTCCTCCGAAAGATCTGTCCCTAGTACCTGTGAATGTGACCGTATGTTGGAAACAAACTGAGCATCATACTGTATATCAATTATAATTTCAATAAGGTCAGGTTTTTTTAAGGGAATAAAGACGTTTATACTAGGAAAATACAAATGTATTTGTAAACTGAAAATGCCCCGATAATAAAAGCAAAACCCCGACCCACCTCAACTGAAAATGTTTTTTCAATTATTTCTCTAAATCTTCCCAATCTTCTGGAATTAAGCTTCTGGTTTATCATTAATAGGCACTGTCTATCGCAGAGCTGTTTATTTCCCACCCACAAAGGGTTAAGCACTCTACTACTGGCCAAAAGATCTGGGGTTCTCACGTGCTCTGAGGTTTCTTGGAAGGCTGGCCTAGAAACCCACTTCCGCAAGGTCACAACCTTGAAAACCCTCCGGAGAAAGTCTACCCTACACACATAGGGTTGCCATGAAGCACAATCCACTGGAGAGCCACTAACAAGAACTTTGTTTCTTCGTCCTCCCACTGACCATGCCTGACGGCATGTTCTTAGACATGTGGAACTTTTACTTCTGCATTGACTTGGATAACATTTGTTTTTGTGCTTGATAATTGGCAGTGTTTCCCCAAAACCAATGCTTAAAAGCAGACTCTTCCTTAAATTCCTAGAAAACCAGCAAACTGGTTAGGTAACTTTCACCCAAGTCACACTAACAAAGTATTGCTTATTTATTTTTTTAATTAAGAAAAAAGTAGACATCTACATAATTCTTATTTCTAGCACACCCATTGTACAGACGGAAAAACTGCAGCTGTTGCTCAAGATCAGATAAGCAAACAGCAAAAGGTCGATTTCTAGTCAAACACAAGTCTACAGACCCCAGGTCCATGCGCTCTCCTCACGTGATCTTGTCACCCAATACTACCACAATCATTTTGACCCCATCTCTTCATTTTTCCTATTTACCAAGAAACTTCTTCTTGGAAATCTGAAAATATGCAAGGAAAACTGTTTTGTTTTTGTTGTTTTTAATGTCAGAAACTGAGTTAACAAAAGAAAGAAACTGAATTAACATGCTTCCTACAAGTTCTACTTCATAAGTCTGCCCACTCCACAGCTGAAACATTTTCCACACCTGAAGAGGTTCTAAGCCTCCGACTTATCTATGGGTATATTCCTAATTTGTCGTAAAGTTCTACAAGTTATTTTTCTATAAAAACTCATTTTTAATTTCTCCACATGATTCCCATACACGAGCAATGAAACAATATATTCCAAAGGGAGCTTCTTACATCCATTACTTCTTAGTGACAGGGAACCTTAACTCAATTACCTAACCAGAAGGAATGTGCCTTGACTGAGTTAAAAGCATGCGTAAGAGTGCTAATCCCCCTGGCCTCTTGGCAGTCAGGCTGAGCTCTGGGCAGTGGGAAATGCCACACTGATGGCGAGTGGCTGTAACCATCAACCGCACAATTCACATTTTTAAAAATATGCCGTTATGTGAAAAAGACTGCTAAGCAATGCCCTGACCTCATCCCACACAAATCTGTTTTTTCAACTCAGCACTTGGTGCCATGCTTTTTGATGATCTGGTGATACACTGGTTATGCACTGGGCTCCTAACCCGCAAGTTCAGAGGTTTGAAACCACGAGCTGCTCCTTGGGAGAAAGACAAAGACAGCGCTTTCTACTCCGGTAAACAGTTCAAGTCTCGGAAACCCACAGGGGCAGTTCTAACCTGTCCTAAGTGTCACTATGAGTGGGCACTGACTCCATGGCAATGAGTTTGGTTGGGTTTTTGGTACCCTGTTCAATAGATGACATTAAGATATTGATAGTGAAAAGAATATGGAATTTCAGAGTTAGTGGACCTACTCTAATTTTGTATCTTTGGACAGGCCAACTGTTCTGAGACTCAGTGTCATCAGAAATAAACTATATGCCTGCAAGCCTCTCAAGTCACTTGGGGGATTCAAAATCTAAAACGAGCATGTGAAAACTTAAAATGCTAGGTACTGGTTATCACTATTAACAAATGCGCCTCAAATAAACTAAACACCAATATGATTCATATGCTTAAAATAACGCAAACTGAGAAATCTCCAAGGTTTCTGGCCTCCAACATGGTTCCACCTTTTATTTGCCCAACTCCTTTCCGCCTAATTTACACTAATTCACAGCTACTGTGAAGTACATTTGTGGAAACGAGACAGAATGATAGTTTCACCGTCAGCAGCTCACTTTTCCAGCGCTGTATCTTGAATATGAACAAGTCCTGCAGGACTGGGTGGTTTACCATGCACACGTCAGTTTGCCAAGTCTGACAAAGTTCCAAATTCCTACTATCCATTGTAATTTACTCTCAAGATTTACACCTGAACTATGAATAGCTGATTACATTATTTACAGTCCCTAAGTCTTCCAGGAGAGATTCTTCCCAGAGGGCATAGTTACTAAACCAAACCAAATCCACTGCCACCCGGCGGATTCCAGCCCTGAGCAACCCTGTAGGGCAGAGACGTGCTGCCTGGAAGTTTCCAAGGCTGGCAACCTTTACGGAAGGAGACTGCCTCATCTCCCTCCTGCTGGTGGAACCCCCAACTTTGTGGTTTGCAGGGGAGCACGTTTTACCCACGGTGCCACCAGGGCTCCAATTTTTTACTAAACTGACAAGGAATACTTTATTTTGACCTGGTACCCCTCAGACATGTGGAGGAATCAAAAAGCAATTCGGCGGCTTAATACTGTCTCCCGTAGAACATCCTGCAGCTGTCAATCACCTAACAGCGAATGACTGGATGGAAACAAGGGACCCTCGGTTGGAAATCAATAGAAAGGCTAAGTGTGACTACAGGGGGTCCAAAGAAGTGTACAGGAGGCTGTTGTCACAGCGTCACCATATTAGGAAGTTGCCACCTATCCAAAGACATCTCCTGCCCGTCCCTCTGGTAAAGATCCTGCACACCTTCCTCTCACTCCTTCCTGAGGCACACACCTGAACTGACTACCCACGTTCTGGGCTCCCAAGCAACCCCGCGCTTGGTGCTTTCTTCACATTTTTCACAGGCAGGGTGATGCTCTGTGCGCCCATGAGCGCGAGGATGGTAAGATGCTGTAATCCTTCCCTGCCAGAACTCTGCAGAGTGCTTGAGACCAACTGCGGGCTCTATCGACGTTGGTTGAATGAATAACCGAACGATTCGTCCAGCGCGCAGCCTGGGGTACGGGGGCCTTTCTCCAGCCCTTGAGACCGCTCGGATCGCCGCGAACCTCTGGCGCGCGCCCGGCCCCCGCTTCCTGCTCCCAGGGGGCAGCGCCGGAGTGCTTCCAAACTCCCGACGCTAACAGCCCCCGCGGCTTCCAGCCGAGGCAAAGTCCGGCCGCCGCTCCTGGGGCGCACCCCGGGCGCCGCTCGAGCTCCATTCCCACTGCGCGCAGGCTGCCGGCAACCCGCGATCCGCGGCGAGGAGGCGAGGCGGCTGCTGCCGGGCGCCCGGCCCAGGCGCGCAAACGCCGGGCGGCTCCCGCTACCACCTGCCGGGAGGGAAGCGGTCCTCGGCCGCGGCGCGGGGCACGCGCTCCTCGGGCGGGGCGCGCTGGGCGCCCGACCCTCCTCCCTCCTCCCTCCTCCCTCCTCCCTCCACCCGCCGGCCCCCAGCGCGCTCAGCGCCGCCCGCCCGCCCGCCCGCCGCCGGGCCCCGGTCTCAGCCCAGGCCGGCGCTCCGGGTCCCGGCGGCGGCTGGAGATCGGCGGCGCCGCCCCGCGGCTCCGAGGCCTCGGCCACCCTCCTCGGGCCACCGCCCCAGCCCGGCGTCCGGCGGGGCTCCCCGGGCCGCGGAGCCTGGGGCCGCGGGGCCTGGGCGCACTGACCTGGAAGTGCAGCGCCATCTTCCCGCCGGCCGGCCGGCCCCGGAGCTGGCGGGGAGTGAGGGGAGGCCGCGCCGGCCGAGCCCTGCGCCCGCGGGGTCCCTGCGCCGCAGGCTCGGGGCCGCAGCCGCGTGTGGCCGGGCGTTCGAGGCGCCGGGCGGGGCGGGGCGACGGAGGCGGCGCGCGCCGAACGGGCCGAGAGGGGCGGGTCCTCCGGGGGCGCCGGAATCCCAACCGCCCCCGCACTCGGATTTCAACCGCAGCTCTGGCGGGTCGTGACCTCTGACCCGTGGCCTTTGACTGCCAGTCATGACCCTGGGCTCCATGTGCAGCCTGGACTCTGGGCTCCGACGACGGGACTGTGGATGGCCCATTGCTCCAGACGCCTTGGTGGGACCATGGTCAAGCGCTTCCCGGCCAAATGGCTGCAGCGACAGCTCAGGGGAAAGGATTACAGACAACCTGGGAAACTGCGTGGGATGGGCCTCCTGTGGCTTCCTGGGTTGGAATCCTCTCCAAGGTAGCAGGATCTAGGTCTGGTTTGGTTTGGTTTTTGGTTTGGTTTCGCACCCACTTGACCTTCCTGAGTGGTAACAATGTTAAAAGCTTGACTGATAACGGAAAAATTGGTGATTGGAGTTGGCCTACAAGTGATTCAGAAAAAAGGCCTGGCAGTCTCCTTTTTAGCAGTCAGCCATTTGAAAAGCCCGTGGAGTCTAGTTCTGCTCCAACACACATGGCATGGGTGAGTTAGTCTGCTGGAGGAGCACACCACCGAAAGACAGCAGTCAGCTCTGAGCCAGGGTGACTGGTGTGGTAAGTCATGTGCACCCACTTGCCAGGGTCACGCTCTGCCAGCCAAAGCCTTTAATTCTTACATTCCGACTGCTTTCTGAGACCCCTGGCCACTAGAACACTCTCTCTCCCTTTTTCTTTTCCCCAGCTTTATTTTGGCAAAAATTATCAGTGTTTACATGGTGCTGAATTGTAAAACGCTAGATCATCTAACAACTATATTTCGTTGAATATGAACTTGCATTTTTCACCAAATTCGTACACTGGAATGACAATTTAAGCAGAAGTGAGCCACAGTCACTCCATTCCAATGCCTTTCATTTCCATTTAAAGTCAACATTCCCAGGAAAGCTCATTGTCCGTTTGCCTGAAAACTTTCCTTGAATACATTTTATAGTCCAAATCTGATGCTGACAAATTCTCTTGGCATTTTTAATATATATTTTAAAAATCTTCATTTTAAAAGGATAGTTTTGCTGGGAATAAAATTCTACATTGTCGGGTTTTTCCCCCTTCGATGTTTCAATATTATAAATATGTGCTTCTTTTGTTTTTGTTGAGAAGACAGGTGTTAGCCCGATTTTTCCTGATTTACCTTAAAATGTCCTCTCTCTTCTTCCACAAACCAGCTATGTTTAAATTTTTCTCTCTTTTTGGTCTTCAGTAATTTGAGTCTGACATAACTAAATTTCATTTTCTTTGTAAGTAAACTATCATACTTTCAATCCATGAAACTGCTTAAATATGAAATCTGATATCTCACAACAATTTTTTTAAATTCTTGCCCAGGATTTCTTTAACTAATACAGCTTTGCCCTTACATTGTTTATTTTTTTCCTGGAACTCCAATTATATGTATGTTAGATCTTTTTGCTATATTCCATATGTTGCTTACTCTACTCTCTGTCACTTTTTTCTTCCTGTGATTTAATCTGAATATTTCTTACTGGCCTGTTGCCTAGACAACAGAAACTCTGT
Source organism: Tenrec ecaudatus (assembly GCF_050624435.1). Lineage (NCBI taxonomy): Eukaryota > Metazoa > Chordata > Mammalia > Afrosoricida > Tenrecidae > Tenrec > Tenrec ecaudatus. The sequence goes on along the minus strand of NC_134531.1, from coordinate 184,549,149 downwards.
TCTGTTGTGTCTGAGCTGCTATAACCCATCTTTTGGGTTTTTTAATTTAGTTACAATATTTCCATTTTACTCTTCCTACATTAAAAAATTATGTATATTCCATATTCCTGGCGAATTTTTTTCCATCTTATTTTTTTTAAACATTTTATTAGGGGCTCATACAACTCTTATCACAATCCATACATATACATACATCAATTGTATAAAGCACATCCGCACATTCCCTGCCCCAATCATTCTCAAAGCATTTGCTCTCCACTTAAGCCCTTTGCATCAGGTCCTCTTTTTTTTTTTTCCCCTCCCTCCCCGCTCCCCCCTCCCTCATGTGCCCTTGGTAATTTATACATTGTTATTTTGTCATATCTTGCCCTATCCGGAGTCTCCCTTCCCCCCCTTCTCTGCCGTCCATCTCCCAGGGAGGAGGTCACATGTGGATCCTTGTAATCAGTTGCCCCTTTCCAACCCACTCACCCTCCACTCTCCCAGCATCACCCCTCACACCCTTGGTCCTGAAGGTATCATCCACCCTGGATTCCCTGTGCCTCCAGCCCCCATATGCACCAGTGTACAACCTCTGCCCTATCCAGTCCTGCAAGGTAGAATTTGGATCATGGTAGTTGGGGGGAGGAAGCATCCAGGATCTGGGGGAAAGCTGTGTTCTTCATCGGTACTACCTCGCACCCTGACTGACCCATCTCCTCTCCTAAACCCCTCGATGAAGGGATCTCCAGTGGCTGACACTTGGGCCTTGGGTCTCCACTCTGCACTTCCCCCTTCATTCAATATGGTATATATATATATATATATATATACATACACACATATATATACACATATATATATACATATACACATACATATATCTTTTTTTTTTTTGCATGATACCTTATACCTGGTCCCTTTGGCACCTTGTGATCGCACTGGCTGGTGTGCTTCTTCCATGTGGGCTTTTTTGCTTCTGAGCTAGATGGCCGCTTGTTCACCTTCAAGCCTTTAAGACCCCAGACACTATCTCTTTTGATAGCCGGGCACCATCAGCTTTCTTCGCCACATTTGCTTATGCACCCATTTGTCTTCAGCAATCCTATCATGGAGGTGTGCAGCCAATGATAGGATTTTTTGTTCTTTGATGCCTGATAACGGATCCCTTCGGGACCACTCGATCACACAGGCTGGTGTGTTCTTCCATGTGGGCTTTGTTGCTTCTGAGCTAGATGGCCGCTTGTTTATCTTCAAGCCTTGAAGACCCCAGTCACTATCTTTTTTGATAGCCGGGCACAATCAGCTTTCTTCACCACATTTACATGTTCACCCCCATCTTATTTTTTTAAACATTTTAATTATGCTGTTTAAGCTTTTTGTCTGATAACCTCAATAGCTGAATCTCTGTAAGCCTGCCTGATTGTTTTTATTAGGACCTTTTTTTTAACCATTCATCATAATTTCTTACCAAATATCAGACAACACAGAAGAAATATTGTAAAGTCTGTGAATGATTTTTTTTCTTCCAAAGAGTGTTAAGTTTTCTTACTGTAATAGCCAGATAGAATAAATATGTATCACCTTAATCTGGTGGAAATTTGGATATAGTCTGTTTAATGCTGATCCATTTCAGTTTTGCACTTACTCTCAGGTCACAGTAATTATTAGATCTTACAATTGAAATCCTGAGTTGTTAAAATCTCTATTCAATTCTTTAGGTGAGGCTATTCTGAAAACTTTCTTGAATCTTTCCTTGTGCATGTTCATTTAAGAAATTTTTTGGTAGTTTGAAAAGAATGTATACACAGATTTTTTTTTAACTCAAATCTCTCCAGTTGTCCCTACCTGGAACTTTGTTCCTCGTGTCCCAACTACTTATATTCTCACACTCTGATGCCTGCTCCTAGTTCACTGGTACTGAAGTTTTCTTGTGGCTGTTACTCACAGCTGTCCACTAGAAAATGTTCTCGGGATACATTGGAGGTGAACTGGATCTCACTTCTTGTGATTCATTCCCTCAAACTCTTAATTCTCATGTTCTTCCTTCATTTCTTGTTCTCTAGTGCCTTCAAACAGTTGAGATAGATAGATAGATAGATAGATAGATAGATAGATAGATAGATAACACTCTAATGATATAAACGTAAACAGTCCATTGGTAACAAAAGTTGTTGATTTGACCCTGCCCAATGGTTGTTCAGGAGAAACATCAGGTGTTCTGCTTTAAGATTAAGCCTAGACTTGAAGTTAAACAAGTGACTATCTAGCAGAGAAGCAACAAATCCCACAGGGAAGAAGAAGCACACCAGCTGGTATGATCACAAAGTGTAGACAGGATCAGGTATCAGACATCATAAGACCCAAAATAAATCATCATATTGATGCAAAAGAGGGGGCTCAGAGTGGAGACCCAAAGCACATCTGTTGACAATTGGACATCCCCTCACAGAAGGGTAACAAGGAAGGGACCAGTCAGCCAGGATGCAGTATAGCACCGATGAAACACACAATATTGTACTAGTTCTTTAATGCTTCCTCCCCTCCACTATCATGGCCCCAGTTCTACCTTACAAACCTGGCTGGACCAGAGTATGTACATTGGTACAGATAAGAGCTCTCAGCAGACGGAATCCAGGACAGATAAACCTCTCAGGAACAGTAATGAGAGTAGTAATACCATTAGGGTAAGGGGGAAGTGGGAGGGATAAGGGAGAAACAGGCAGAACTGATTACAATGATCAACATATAACCCCTCCCCCAGGGGGATGAACAACAGAAACGTAGGTGAAGGGTGACAGATGGTATAAGATATGAAAATAATTTATAATTTATCAGGGTTTAGGAGGGTGGGAGCGGGGGGAAAAGAGCAGATGCCAAGGGCTCAAATAGAAATGTTTTGAAAATGATGATGGAAATGTATGTACAAATGTGCTTGATACAATTGATGTGTGGACTGTTTTAACAGCTATAAGATCCCCCAATAAAATGATTTGTACTTTAAAAGCTACTTAAAATAAGGGGGGGGGGGAATTGAGCCTAGAAAACCATATGGGAACAGTTCTACTGTTACATAGTGTTGCTATAAGTTGAAATACACTGTACAGCACCCACCAACAAATATCCATATCAGGAGCTCTGGTGGCATAGTGGGCATGCATTGGCTGCTAAATGTGAGATCAGCTTTTCAAAACCACTAGCTACTCTGAGGGACAAAGACATGGCTTTCTACTCCTGAAAGATATAGTCTCAGAAACCCACGAGAGCAGTGAATTTGATTTTGGTTTTTGGATAGAGACATCACAGATTTTGATTTTTGGATGGAGTTTGGTTTTGGTTTTTAGATGGAGATAGATAGATAGATAGATAGATAGATAAATAGATTGATTGATTTATATATATCCAGGCACAACTTAAGCTACTTAATTATCATCAGACTGTTTACAAATTTCATCATCTCTAATTTTCATAGCTCATCCATAACCATGAGTCCTCCTTCCCACAGTTCAACTAATAAATATTTTTAAATTTCCATGCTGTCTGGCCACTCCCATCCCAAACTTCCTGACTCTTTTGTCGCAACTCCACTAGAAGAAACTGAAAAGGAATTTGTCACTTGGCATATAAGAAAATTGATCTGAGAAAAACTTTCCCGGTTAACTTACATATAGATTTGTCATATAATTTACCATTATCCGGGACACTTCTGAGGTAAGTGAAGAGCATCATTTCTTAATCTAGGCTTAGTCCTTGTTTTAGAACTTAAATTTTTGAGCACCAAGTTTGTAAAGGCTATGGTTTACAATGGAAGTCCTAAATCCATTTATGAGTCTCCCCATATTTTTAGTCTCCATTAAATTCCTTCTGGCCATTATCCAGCAAGGTGAAGAGCTTTATCTTCAGGGAGAGTGCTTTAGAGAGTGGATTACTGTCACCTCCCCTACCTAGCCCAAAGAAAAGTGGCATAGCCCTTAGAGACTTGTCTGAATGTGTCCTTAATGGAATTTGGGGTGCTGGGGTCACAGCCTGGCTGCATTGGTTGGAAAGCCCTAACCTAATCTCTTGAGCACATCTGTCTGACATAATGGACTTGTCCAAATTATGGTCCTGTTCCCACTACTGTGGTCCCACTTGTAACTGTGATGGATTGACATGATACCAGTCATGCTTTTCTGACAGTTTCCTTGGCCCTCCCATGTCCTTTTAAGTCTCTGGATCTTTGCAAACCTGTGGACGCCCTTACAGCCTAATGAGGCCTGCTGATGATCTCCCTCATCCAGATGATGTGTCTCTCTCTTGTCATACCTTCTTTAAGTCTTAATAAATGTTCTCCTTAAATTATATTTGAGACTTGAAGTCTCTTTGTATCCTAAAACATTCTATAGCCATCGGCTAGAAGTGGGCAAGGCTTATGCTTGCTGTGAGAAGGAGGATTGAGGCAGGCACAGGCCCAAAGCAGAATATCAGAGGCTAAGCAGGGTGAATAAAATAGAAAATCTAAAATAACTGGAATACTTACATAGTATACCAGATCTTCACAAAATATTTGTTTCTTGTGGGTTTTGTTACATGCCATCAAGTAAGTTCCAGTTTATTGCAACCCTATGCCCGCCCAGCAGCACGAACACTGCCTGGTCTTACAGCATGCCATCTTCACAATCAGTGCCATATTTAGGTCCATTTTACAGCCCCTCTCTAAATCCATAGCCCTTCTGTGTAAATACATAGCCCTTAGGATCTTCTTTTTCACTGACCTTCTGTTTTACCAAGCATGACTGATCCCTCCTGATAACATGTCCAAAGTACAGTCAATGTTCTTTACCCTATTCAAAGGCACAAATTCTTCTTTGCGCTTCCTCATTTATTATCCAGCTCACACATTCATATAAAATACCATGGCTTGAGGAAGGCACAACTTAATCCTCCAAGTGCTATCTTTGCTTTCCTACATATGGGTTTTTTCGAGGAGATTTCCCTATTGCAACATGTCACTTGACTTCTTGACTGCTGCTTCCATGGGCATTGACTGTGGATCCAAGAAAAATGGAATTCTTGATAGCTTTAGTCTTCCTTCCATTTATTATAATGCTATTTACTGGTCCCGTTGTGAGGATTTTTTCCTTTATATTGAGGTATAATTTATACTGAAGGCTGTAGTCTTTGATCAACTAGTAAATGCATCAAGTTCTCATTGCTTGTATCAAACAAGGTTGTATGATCTGCATAATATAGGTTTTTAATGACTCTCCTCCTGATGCTGCAGTCTTCAGCTTCTTGGAGTATATGCTCAGCATATACATTGAATAAATAGGTTGAGAGAATATAACACTGATGTTCATCATTCCTGATTTTAAACCACCTTGTATCCTCTTGTTCTATTTGAACAATGACCTCTTGATCTGTATATAACAAAGTGTCCTGAAATTTCCATTCTTCACAATATTCATAATTTTCTTTTGGTGCGATCTGCACAAATACCTTTGCCTAGTCAATAAAGCACAAGTAAACACATTTCTGGTGTTCTCTGTTTTCAGCCAAGACCCATCTGACATCAGGAGTAGTATTCCTTATTCCATGTCCTTTTCTGAATCCATTAAAAAATTTGGGCAGTTCTCTGATGAGGGAGGTACTGCTGCAACTATTTTTTTACTTACCTTCAGCAAAAGTTTATTTGATGTGAGTTTAATGATATTGTTTGATAATTTCTGTTGGCTTCTCTTTGGAATGGGCACAAATATGGATCTCTTCCAATTAGTTGCCCAGGTAGCTGTCTTCCAAATACCTTGGCATAGACTAGTGAATTACCAGCATTCCATCCATTCTGGAAACAACTCAATTGGTATTTCATCAACTCCTGGGGCCTAGTTTTTGGCCAATGCCTTCAATGCAGCATGGGCTCCTTCCTTGCCTACAGTAAGTTCTTAATCGTGTGCTATCTTCTGAGATGGCTGAACAGCAATTATTGTTGGTACAGTGACTTCATATTCCTTTCATCTCCCATCTTAATGTCAAAGAAAAAAGAGAAACTTTTCCTTGGAGAAGACTGCCATCTACCACTTTGCATGACAAAAATGACTAACATGAGTAATGGGGAAAAGATAAGCCAGGTGCCAGCTTATAGATGCAATAAAAAGAACCCAACCCCATCTCTGTGATAGTCCCACAACAGATGCACTGCTTGCATCCAACAATGAGGAAACATCAGGCAAACTCAAACTGAGAGACGTTATACAAAATAGCTCATCTAGAATCTTCACAAGTGTCAGGGAGGAGAGGAAAGAAAGAAACTGGGGCACTGCCTTAAACAAAGGAAACTAAGCAGACATGGCAATTGAATGCGATGCATGGTTCTGAACTGGACTGTTTTTCCCATAAAGGACACTTGTGGAATATTTGGAAATGTTAAGAGAGAACTAAGGATTAGACAACAGTATTGTATAACTCTTAATTTCTGTATTTCATAGAATGAAATTCCCTGATGTATTTGGGAATGATGATCATCAGGTTGGGAACTTACTTTGAAAGTACTTAAAAACTTTGTGCAGTTAATGGTTGTTTTAAAAAACACATATTAAGAAAGTTACCCTGTGACTTCAGGAATAGCATACCTCGGTTCCAAATCACTGCAATAATGGGAGTATTGAAATAAAGTAATCCACACAATTTTTTGTTTGTTCCCATCTCATACAAGTTATGTTTATACTATGCTGAAGGAGCCCTGGTGGTGCTGTGGAATAAGTGTTAGGCTGCTGAATGCAAGGTTGAATCAGAGCTGTCACCTGTAGGAGAAAGATGACACTATCTCTTCCTATAAAGACGTGCAGTGTCAAATCTGGTAGAGAGTCACTGTGAGTTGGTTTCCGTTTGACGGTATTTAGTTTGGATTTTGGAGTAGTCTATTAGGTGTGCAAATGGCATTATGAAAAAGTTGGAAGTACTGCAGGAATTACCAAAATGTGAGAGGCACAAAGTGAGCTCATGCTACTGGAAAAATGGCTCCAAGGAGTTGTTAGATGCAGGGTTCCCACAAGTCTTCAATTTGTTTATGTATTTGTTCACCCCTCTTGTGCCATTAACAAGAGACCTCATTTACTCTGTGCTGGAACAGTTATAGAAATTGGGTTGACCAAGTACTACATGGTACTCAAGTACAAGAGATAGAGAAAGCTATTTTGTAGCCAAAACAGAAGGAAGACTTCTCTGATTAGGAGAAAGGACTAAGCGAGCTAAGAGAGAAAATCAACCTTATTCCCAGGTTTCTTTTTTTATCATTTTTTAGGGGCTCATACAACTCTTATCACAATCCATACATGCATCCATTGTGTTAAACATGCTTGTATATTTGTTGCCATCGTTCTCAAAACACTTTCTTTCTACTTAAACCTTGGTATCAGTTCATTTCCCCCATCTCTTCCCCGCTACCTCCCTCATGAACCCTTGATAATTTATAAATTATTGTTTTTTCATGCCTCACACTGTCTGATGTCTCCCTTCACCCACTTTTATGTTGTCCGTCCCCCAGGGTGGGGGTTATATGTAGATCATTGTGATTGGTTCGCCTTTCTCCCGCACCTTCCCCTTACCCTCCTGGTATGTCTACTCTCATTATTGGTCCTGAGGGGTCTATCTGTCCTGGATTCCCTGTGTGTCCAGCTCTGATCTGTACCTAGTGTACATCCTCTGGTCTAGCCAGATTTGTAAGGTAGAATTGAGATCATGATAGTGAAGGGGGAGTGTGGGGAAGGAAGCATTAAAGAACTAGAGGAAAGTTGTACGTTTCATCAATGCTATCTATACTGCACCCTGACTGTCTCTTCTCCTCCCCATGACCCTTCTGTAAAGGCATGTCCAGTTGCCCACAGATAGACTTGGGCTCACTCCGCACTCCCCCTCATTCACAATGAGTTTTTGTTCTTTGATGCCTGATACTTGTTCTTATCAGCACCTTGTGATCACACAGGCTGGTGTGCTTCTTCCATGTGGGCTTTGTTGCTTCTCAGCTAGATGGATGCTTGTTTGTCTTCAAGTTCTTAAGACCCCAGATGCTATATCTTTTAATAGCCAGGCACCATCACTACATTTGCTTATGCACCCGCTTTGTCTTCAGCAATCATGTCAGGAAGGTGAGCATCAAGGAATGCCAGTTTAATAGAACAAAGTGGTTTTTCATTGAGAGAGTACTTGTCCATCTGCTACATTAATACTAAACCTATAAATATATTCACATAGATCTATTTCCCCATCATCATATATAAATATATTTACATATGTATATGCCTGTATTTAGACCTTTATAAATACCCTTTGCCTCCTACTTCTTTCCTCTATTTTCTTTTACTTTCTTTTTGTCCCACTATCATGTTCAGTCTTATTTGGATTTCAGTAATTCCTCTCAATTACATTGTCCTTGATCAAGCCCTACCAGGTCTCCTACACACTCCTTGCCATTGATTTTAGATCACTTGTTGTTCCTTTTTCCCTGGGGTTGTTAACACCCACTTCCTTTCCCCTGACTCCCCCTCTCCCATGTCTCCCACCTCCAACTGTTAGTCCCATTTTTTTCTCCTCCAAATTGTTTATTCCACCTATCTTATCTAGATAGACCTGCAGAGATAATAATATGCACAAAACAAGACAAAGCAAAACAAAACAATAAAAGAAAAGTCTATAAATAGTTCAAGGTCTGTTTGTTGACCTTTAGGAATGTTTTCTGGTGCAGTCTGATGGGGTGCCACGTGCTGGCCCCACGTCTGTTTTTGGTATTCCCTGGGGACTTCGTTGCTCTGTTCCCCTTGCTGTTCTGTTGCACGCTCTTAGTGTTTCACCTCAGTGTGGTGGGATCAGATTGGGCGCAATTCCCACACTGCACTGTGTCTCCAGTGTTGTCCCCTGTAGCACTATGGGTAAGTGAGGGACATCAAGTCTTACAGTGGGGCCAGCCCTATGGTCCTCTCTATGCTTTGGCTGACTGAGCGGGAATATCGTCTTCAGGGCTTGGTGCGCCAGGATATGCTCCACTCTGTCTTCCTCCCCCTTTATTTGCTCCTGTGTGCTCTGATCAGACATGTCCCTCTCCCTGAGCTGTAGCTTCAGTTCTGTCCTCTGGAGTGAATTCTTCTGTGGGAAGGGGGTCCTGTCCATGTAGCTGGGATTGGGGCCAGACGCTCAGACCTCTCTATTGGTTCCCTGCTTCATTCTTACCAGAGAAGGTTCTGGGTCCAAGGCCTTTACTTGGCCAACTTGAATAGACAAAGCATTACCTTCCAGTAACAGCAAGAAAATGCCACCCCCAAACTTACAGAATGTGTGTCAATACAAGACAGCCCTCTTTTAAAAATGTTTTCTCACCATAGGACAATTAAAACCCCACCATCTACAAACCATCTACTGCTCAGGAGCTGATTCCAACTCATGGCCACTAGAAGCTACAGAGTAGACTTAGTTCATAGGGTATTTTTGACTATAATCTTTACAGAAGTAGATTACCAGGTCTTTTCCCCATAGCACCATTAAATGGGTTTCAACTGCCCACTTTTCTGTTGGTAGCCAAGTGCAAACTGTTTCTGCCACTCAAGAGCTTATTCACAGGACCATATTCGATGGGACATCATGAGTGGCCTTTTGGGTGGAGACTTTTTTAAATTTTAAGGATATCTGAGCCACTTTTTTCACTTCCTTTTCTTTTTTATGCTTGCTCAAGAATGAATGAGGATAAAAACCCTTTAGATCTCTAAATAAGTCTAAAGCGCTCTTTCACTAAGGACATGATAAGGATTCTAAGTTATATGTAATTTAATTGCCAGACTTTTTCTTTCTTAGTAGGAAATAAAATAATTGTGCTTTTTACAATTGATGTCTGCCTTACATTTGAAGCGATGCATTCAATGGTGATTTTTATTATTCTTGAAACCACATCACTTAAAGCAGTTGCTGGCTCTGCCCACACAGAAAATAAGCTATAAAAACATGCCGAAATCCCTAGGATTCTTCCTTGTAAGGGCAGAATTCCTTTTGAAAAAATACAACCCTCATCTGAGAGGCTGCTTTTACCTTCCCAGTTGCCATCGAGTCAATGCTGACTTATGGATCCCATATGTGCCGCCGAGGTGATGCATACAACTATGCCCCATAGGGTATTCTATGGTGGAATTTTGAGAAATAAATCAGCAAGCTTTTCTTCCAAGAGGTCTCAGAGTGGACTGGAATCTTCACGCTTGGGATTAGCTACCATGCATGTTTGCAGGCCCACGAAGTCTTTACCTTGCTTTTGTTGTTAGCTGCTATCAAGTTGATTCCAATGCCTGGTGACCCTTTGTATGTTAAAATAGAACTGTGCTCTATACGGTCAAGACTGTGTAGGGTCAAGGGCCCTACAGGTAGAAGGCTTCAGAAAAAGGTCAGCAGCCCGTCTTCCAAGGCATCTCTTGGTAGGTTCCAACTGCCAACCTTTTGACTAATGGTAAAGGCACTTAACCAGCTGCACCATCAGGGACTCCTCATTCTTTACACAGAGTATTAAAAACAGTGCTCACGAAGTCTGTATCCATTAGAAACACACTTAGACTAGGGGAAAATGAACTTCCAATCTACGCCCATGCCAGTAACACTTGTCATCAATCAACTAATAACGTGCCATTGGGTGGTATTCTGGAAATCATAATGTCAGCCCCAGGAGGTCAGGAGAGTGATGGATGTGCAACCAAACTTTAGAGTGTTCAAGGAGGCCATGTCGGGAAAGCACTGGCCACCCGGCTTAAGAAGAGAGGCTGTGGCATGAGAAGGTTAAACAAAGCACTGACCAGCGTGAGCTCCTCCATGGTGATGCTAACACCTCTCTCTGGAGGGACCTGCATAGAAAGTGATGAAGGCCTGCATTTAGCTGGGGGACCAGCGTGAGTGTGGCAGTGGTTTACCAGCACCACCATATTGAAAATTGAGAAGGAATGTGTAGCATTACCAAAGATCTAATGTGAAGCCTGGTCAGCAGTATGTAGTACATTGTAACATGACTTGCACTTACCTATGTACTCATACACAGGTCCTTCTTGGACTGCCTCACCTACAATCAACCTAACATCAACCATTTAGCAAGTGAGATGCTACAATTTTGGAAATGGGCCAGGTAAAGGCATTTTTTAAATGAGTTATTCTTGGCTAAGCCTTCTATCCATCTCTGCCTTTGCACTGCCCCACTTCCCCCCCCCACCCCACCGCTCTCCAGCCCCCAACTATTAACCTACCCTTCTGAAGCACTTACACAATGTGTTTGGCATTTGGGTAAGTCAGGCTATTTTAGTTTTAAATTTTTTTGACAGTTTTATTGGCAAATAATTCACATATCGTACAATTTAATAGTTCAGTAATATTTAAAAGACTTGTACAAGCATCACCACAATCATTTTTAGAATATTTTATTCTCTCTTGTACTCATTATCATTAGCTCCCCATGTACCCAACTTCCCCTGCCATACCTCAAGAAACTATTAATGCAGTCATTGTCTCTATAGATTTAGCTATCCTAAATTTCATATATGGAAAACATACAAAGAATGCCACAGGAAAGCAGAGAAAAACCTCAATAGAGAAGAAACCAGAAAATATTAAAAACTAGAGCAAATTCAAAATGGGTCAAAGGGGGAGATCATATTACAAAGTGTTAATTTTTAGCCTAATTGTATCTGCAATAATCCATTTTCCACGCACCCTGCATGATAGCAAAGCTATTTACATCCCTGGTCCATAGTCAGAGGGGATTCACTGAAGGCTTAATCCATGTATGGGCCCTGCAAATGGATTCCGGGCTTCTACTGTCAACCATAACCTTCTGTAAACCAGGTGTTCACAAGTTAAGCTCAAATACAGTTCCCTCCTCATGTCTTGGATTTTATTATTTAGAATCCTTAGATCACACAGGCTGGTGTGCTTCTTCCATGTGAACAGTTGATACTTCACTTAGATGGGAGTTGTTTTAAGATATGCCTTTAAGACCCCGTACACTATTCTTTCTGATAGCTGGCTTTCATCTGCTTTCTTGGCCACACTTTGCTATAGCACCCAGACCTTCAGTGACCACTTCATGAGAGTGAGCATTATAGACAGAATAACCTTAGTTTTCAAACTAGTTCATTTATTCTCGATCTTAGCAGATAGTTGTGTGCAGGGAATTGTTGAAAAGGAGGTGTGGTGGTTATGAGCACGGAGGCTAAGAGCTCAGCTGCTGATGAAAGGTCAGCAGTTGGAATCCACCAGTCACTTCACACAAGAAAGCTGTGTGAGTCTTCATTTGTAATGATAAATAGCTTAGAAGCCCGGTGGGACAGTTCTGCTCTGCCCTACAGGTTCACTCTAAATTGGAGTCAACTCGATGGCAATGGGTTTTAATAGGAATTATCCAAATGCAAATGATGTCATTGGATTCTAAGACTGTTTAAAGATTTCGTGTTAGGCTATTTCTCTGTGAAACTGAGCGTTAACTGCAGTAAACTTTTCACTCTCCTTCAGTACATACATAGATCATGCATTCAGCCTCTTTTCCTTCCTCCATGATGCCAATCAGAAAGTTCAGCAGAGAGAAGGGCTTAGTGTTATTTGCTTATTCTCCTCAATTGGTCTTGTTATGAGCATCACCAGCTCTTAAATGGAATGCATACATAGATCTTAATTATATGCTTATATTTGAAAGTTTTATTTTTAATTACAAATTTTTATATCATTTTATTAAGAGCTCATACAACTCATATCACAATCCATACATACATCAATGGTGTAAAGTACATTTGTACATTCATTGCCCTCATCATTCTCAAAACATTTGTTTTCCACCCAAGCCCCTGGTATCAACTCCTCATTTTTCCCCGCCCTCCCCACTCCCCACTCCCCACTCCCTCATGAATCCTTGATAGTTTATAAAGTATTATTTTGTCATGTTTTGCCCTGTCCATCTCCCTTCACCCACTTTTCTGTTGTTCGTCCCTCAGGGAGGAGGTTATATGTAGATCCTTTTAATCGGTTCAGCCTTTCCAACCCACTCTCCCTCTACCCTCCCAGTATCACCACTCACACCACTGGCCCTGAAGGGATCATCCGCCCTAGATTCCCTGTGTTTCCAGTTCCTATCTGTACCAGTGTACATCCTCTGATCTATCCATATTTGTAAGGTAGAATTGGGATCATGATAGTGGGTGGGGGGGGAGCATTTAGGAACTAGAGGAAAGTTGTATGTTTCATCATTGCTACACTGCACCCTGACTGGCTTGTCTCCTCCCTGAGACCCTTCTGTAAGGGGATGTCCAGCGGCCTACAAATGGATTTTGGGTCTCCACTCCACACTCCCCCTCTCATTCACAATGATATGATTTTTGTTCTGATGATGCCTGATACCTGATCCCTTTGACACCTCATGATCACACAGGCTGCTGTGCTTCTTCCATGTGGGCTTTATTGTTTCTGCGCTAGATGGCCACTGGCTTAACTTCAAGCCTTTAAAACCCCAGATGCTAGATCTTTTGATAGCTGGTCACCGTCAGATTTCTTCACCACATTTGTTTATGCACCCACTTTGTCTTCAGCGATTGTGTCAGGAAGGTGAGCATCATGGAATGCCAATGTAATAGAAGAAAGTATTCTTGCATTGAGGGAGTACTTGAGTGGAGGCCCAATGTCCTTCTGCTTCCTTAATACTAAACCTATAAATATATGCACATAGATCTATTTCCCCATCCTCATATATAAATACATTTGCATATGTACATGCCTTTATTTAGACCTTTATAAATGCCCTTTGCCTCCTAGCTCTTTCCTCTATTTACCTTTACTTTCCTCTTGTCCCACTATCATGCTCAGTCTTCATTTGGGTTTCAGTAATTCCTCTTGGTTACATTACCCTTGATCATGCCCTGCCAGGACTCCTACACCTACCTCACCACCGATTTGAATTACTTGTTGTTTCCTTGTCCCTGGGTTTGTTAACACCACTACCTTTCCTCTCACCTCCCCCTCTCCCATGTCCCTCCGGAACTGTCCTCCAGATTGTTCATCCAGCCTATCTTATTTAGACAGACTTGCAGAGATAATAACATTCACAAAAACAAGACAGAGCAAAACCAAGCAATAATATACAACAAAACAACAATAACAACAAATCAATGACATAAAACAACAACAAAACAAAGCACAGCAAGAAAGAAAATCTTTTAGGTAGTTCAAGGATCTTTTGTTGGCCTTCTGGAGTGTTTTCCAGTCTAGTCTGTTGGGGCACCAAGCCCTGGCCCCAAAGTCCACCTTCGGCATTCCCTGGGGACCTCACCACTCCATTCCCTTTCTGTTCTGTTGCACCCCCTTAGTGTTTTGCCTCGGTGTGGTGGGATCAGATTGGGTGCAATTCCCACAGTGTCTCTGGTGTTGTCCCCTGTAGGGCTATGGGTCAGTGAAGGATGTCATGTCTCATAATGGGGCCGGCCATGTGGTCCTCTCTGTGGACTGGCTGCTCTAATCGGGAACATTGTCCACAAGGTTTTGTGGGCCAGGATATGCTCCTCTTTTATATTTGAAAGTTTGATAGGAAACTCAACTTTTTAAAAAGCCATCATAATTATCCAAGTAAAAATTGATAAAATACAATGTGGAATGTCTATACTTTCATATGTATATGTATGTGTGTGTGTGTATATATATATATATATATTTTTTTTTTTTTTCTTTCTCATAGCCCTTGAAACTTACTCCCTCTTCTTCTGGGATGTGGTCTCCATCTGTACCAAGCTTTATAATTCAATCCCTTGCAGAAATTTTATATGAAAAATGTCCGGAGCCATGAGGCCCCGCCATTACTTGGAATTCATTAGCCTGAGCTCTGGGTATTCTTCAACCCCAGCCTACAGCACTGCAGCTGTAAAGCTTGAGCAAACAAGGGGTGATGCTCTTTAGATAAGCACCTGTGTCCTGCATCCCCTTGATTGAGTAAAAGATTGTCCTCGCCTGTGTTTGATTTGCATAAACATGCCACTCCACAGCGTACCTAATTGAAGACTGTAAGCCCTTACTGACTCATGGGCAGGGCGCGCTCCCCTGAACTCCCTGATTGACCTGTTGCCAAAGTAGCCTAATTTGCATGTGTGGCGGATGCTTCCCCCACTTGCTGGCCGATATAAGCTGTAACTCTTTGTTCATTAAAACAGGACTTGATCAGGATACTGTCTTGTCCTCATTCTCCGTGCCTCTTGTACCCCCCCCAATTCCCACTCTCTCCTCCAGGATCCACGTTGAATGTCCCGTGGGACGGGACAGAAAAAGAGGTGCCTATGCAGACAACCAGTTAGAAGTTACTGTCACACTTTCTAACAAAATACCATAACGAGTGGCTTTATCAAACAGATATTAATTTTCTCAAAGTTCATAAAACTACAAGTCCATATGGAGGGTGCAGATTCTAAGGAAAGCTTTTCTTCCTTTATTGGCTCAGGAGGATGGTCCTTGGTTTTGTTTTGGGTTTTTTTGGCTTCTTTTCCTTGGTTCCTTAGAGATCTTCACGTGGTAGGCCATCTATCTTTCCCTAACTCTGCTTGTTTTTCGGTGCCCAATATGCCCATTTTACATCTCAAAGGTGATTGACTTAAGACACACCCGACGCTGATATGGCCTCATTAGCATATTTCATTCACAAGTGGAGCAATTAGGATTTACAAAATGTTTGGGGAGCATAATTCAATCCATAACACAGAAATCAAAGTGCAACACATTTAATCACTTTTATTCTGAGAACAGACCTCCTGGTGTTGTAACTATCTATATCACACTTACTCCTTATCCCTGTTCTACCTCCCCTCCCCCCATTCTCTTGAGACACACACACCCCTCCAAATAAAGGTACTTATCAAATTCCAGCATTATACCAGCATATGCTTGGTTGCTTGTATTATTACTAGGTGTCACAAAGTATTTGAATTAAACATGCTCCAGACATCAAGAATGATTACCTTTTAGTATGAGGAGTTCTGGTGAGGCAACAAATTAGTGCTTAAACTGCTAAGGGAAAAGTTGGTGCTTCTATGGGAAGAAAGGCCTGCCAATCAATCTCTTCCTGTAGTAATTGCCGTGGAAGAAATCCTCTGGGTAGTTCTACTCTGTCCTACAGGTTGTTATGAGTCTGGATTGGCTCTATGGCACAAACAACAAGTTATTACTATACAAAGAATTTAAGCTCTAAGAAATATATGTTCTTATGTGGCCAAGTTTTACTCTGCCTTTTAAAATCTATGAAGGACAATTCAGCTTCAGGAATTGACAGACTACCATGTGAAATGTTTCAATAAGCTGATGCAACGCTTGTCTATGCCAAGAAATTTGGAAGAAAGCTACTTGGTCAACTAACAGGAAGAGATGTATGTTTGTACGCATTCCTGTGGGTGACCCAACAGGATGTGGAAATTATGGAACTATATGATTAATATCACAAGCAAAATTTTGCTGAAGATAATTTGAAAACTGCGCAGCAGTACATTCATTGACAGGGGGTTGCCAGAAATTCAAACTGGACTCTCAAGAGGATGTGAATGAAACAAGGGGTGACAGGGCTGGGGTCAGATGGATCTTGGCCCCAAGAAGAGAATACCAAAAGATATTTACTTACATTTATTGACTACATAAAGGGTTTCAACTGTGCGGATCATAATCAATTATGGACACCATTGTGAAGGGTGGGAATTCCAGAACACTTCATTGTGCTCATTCGGAACTTGTACACAGACCAATAAGAGAACAGAATAAAGGAATACTTCATGATTTACAATTGGAAAAGATGTGTGTCCGGACTGAATCTTTCTACTATATGTAATTTGCATGGTGAGCAAGTAATCCTAGAAACTAGACTATATGAAGAAGCATGTGGCCTCAGGATTAGAGGAAGGTTTGTTAACGATCTGCGATGTGCAGATAACACAATCTTGCTTGCTGAAAGTGAGGAGGCTTGAAGCACTTGCTGGTGAAGATTAAGAAGTTCAGCCTTCAGTGTGGGTAACAACTCAGTGTAAAGAAAGCCAAAATTCTAACAACTGGACCAATAGGCAACATCATGATACATGGAGAAAGCTTTGAAATTGTCAAGGATTTCATCTTACTTTGATCCATAATCAATGCTCATGGAAGCAGCCATCAAGAGATCAAAAGATGAGTTGCACTGGGTGAATCTACTGCACACGACCTCTTGAGAATCTTGAAAAGCAAGGATGTTACTTCGAGGACTAAGATGAGCCTCACCCAAACCATGTTTTATTCAGTTGTCTCATAGGCAAGTGAAAGTTGGAAAATTAATAAGGCAGACTGAAGTAGGTCAGCACAAAAGAAAAATATTGTAAAGGAGATGACTGAAACAATGGATTCAAACATAACAAAAATTGTGAGGGTGGTAAAGGATCGAGCAGCATTTCAATCTGTTGTACCACAGGGTTACCATGAGTCGGAATCAACTGCACCTGGACACAACAGTAGGAGCAGGATGACTACAGCTGGGGATGCCATCGAAAGCCCACAGAGCCACCAGGAAGGACTCTTGCTTGAACAAGCTCAACCAGAATGTAAACAAGTCTCAGGAATTGGCATTCACTTTTAAGGAATACGAAGAAGAGAAGAATGAGTTTGATGACCCCCGTTAGCCTCTCAGCCCACACCTGGAAAGCCACAGACAAATCTAGAATGTGGAAAATGCTACTGAAATAAATCACCTGATTTCTGTCATAATCCAATGACAGGAAAAACAGATGTGAAGGGAGGGCACTTTTCTAGATTAGAGACTGCAGAAATAAAATATCCAACTGTAATGTGGACTGCATTGGAGGCTTATTAGAATATTAATAATAATAACAAAAGAGGTTTATTTAAATTTCAGACAAAGTTATCAACTGGGTATTAGCGCTCAGGGAATGTTATTTTTCTGATATGATTGTGTGTTTTGGTTATATATGGTTAAATATGGTCATATTTCTGTAGACCCATGCTGATGCGTGTAGAGTGAAATAATGTGGGAACGGCTATAAAATATTTTTTTCAAATAATTGAAAATAAAATAAGCTAGATGCACCAGTGTGAGAAAATGTGCTGAATTTGGCTTTTGGGTCTAAAGAGCTTCTCTATACTAGTTTCTCTATTTTAGGGTAAGCTTGCAAAATATTATCATGAAAATAAATAGCTAATGACTTTTTGGCACACTGTGAAAAATCCAAACTCTATTTTGAGGTTAAGGGTTCCTCTTTTTATCTAGCCCAATCCTATTTCTAGATTTACGTATTAGCCCTCTTATTTGTACATATGCTACAAAGCTAGAGTGAATGACTAGCATTGCCCTTTGGCTACACGGTTTCTTCCACTTAAATGTTCTCTCCAGCCATTATTCTGAGAAGACCTCAGAGACATGGGTAAAATAACTAGAACTGTCCTCTCTGGTTTCCTAGACTCCATTTTCTTTTTTAATAATTTTATTGGGGGCCTGTACAATTATCACAATCCATCTATTGTGTCAAGCACATTTGTACATTTGTTGCCATCATCATTCTCAAAACATTTGCTTTCTACTTGAGCCCTAATATCAGCTCCTCATTTTCCCCCTCCCTCCCCACTCGCTCCTCCCTCATGGACCCTTGATAATTTATAAATTATTATTTGTCATATCTTACACTGTCCGACATCTCCCTTTACCCACGTTTCTGTTGTCCATCCCCCAGGGAGGAGGTTATATGTAGATCCTTGTCATCCATTTCCCCTTTCTACCCCACCTTCCAGGATTCTATTTTCTTAATGGGAGAAAATCACCAGGTCTTTTCAGCCACTGGTAAGCTGGACTGACTAACCTTTTTGGTTAGCAGATGAGCATTGCACCGTCACTCCACTGACAACCATAACTACCATTTACTGAGCACCTACTCAGAGAAAGATAATGTGCGGGGTACATGGCATTGTTCATTATTCATTATTAAACACCCCCTGATTTAATCCTGAGAAGATGAGGAGGAAAGATCAAAGAGATGAGGTTATTTGCTTATATTAGGCTTCTGATTGCCTGACTTAAGGATTGATTTTACTATACCAGTAGTTGTTAAACTTTAAAAAAATAAAATAAAGTTGTAATTTGTGTAAAAGTTTACAGAGAGAATTGGTTTTCTATTCAACAATTCATGCACATTTTGTTTCATGGTATTGTTTTCAAGCCCCACAGTATAACATCACTTTT
Source organism: Tenrec ecaudatus (assembly GCF_050624435.1). Lineage (NCBI taxonomy): Eukaryota > Metazoa > Chordata > Mammalia > Afrosoricida > Tenrecidae > Tenrec > Tenrec ecaudatus. Next base: position 184,529,951 of record NC_134531.1, on the reverse strand, counting down.
CTCATTTCCTCCTGTTTACCATTTTTATTTGAGCTTTACTATCCTTCCCTGCTTTCTGAGCTTTATCCCTGGGCCAATGCTGCCCTTCTATTCTTGTGTGGTTGGTTGTTCTAAGGAGCAAGCAGCTGGTGCTGCTACCTTATAGACTTGTCTGTTTGTTGCCTGAAAGTTACGTCACCGGGTGAGTTCATTTCCAGGCCCGAGAGGTGTCTGAGGGCTTTAGTCCGGAATGCAACCAGTCTGTATCAGCACAGTAAACTTGATCTTTATAATGTTTGCTCCTTGTTTTTCTCTCATACCATCCAAGGTGTCCTATTGTGACCCCTTCTGGAGTGGTCAACACTGGTTGTCAGGAACCATCTAGTCCTTCTGGTATCATGGCCATAGACTCTGCAGTTTGCATGGTCCATTAGTCTTTTGGGCTAATTAATTCCATGCACATTTGGGTTTCTTCAGGAACCCTGGTGGTGTATTGGGTTCCCGTTGGACTGCTAACCCCAAGATCAGTGGGAAAAAAAGATGAGGCTTTCTCCTAAAGTTTAGAAACCCACAGGCACAGTTTTACCCTGTCCTGTAGGGTCACTATGAATTGGAATCAATGTATGAAAATCAGTTTGATTTCTTTCGGTTTGATTTTCTTCACTATTCTTTGTTCCATGAGGGGAGAAACCAAAAGTTGCATCATAGATGGCCACTGACAAGGTTTTAAGATTGCAGTCCCTATTCACCAAGGTAGGATGTAGAACATTGTCTTTAAGACTATGTGATGCTCATTGACCTTGATGTCCCCGAGACTACGGTCCTGTGTCCCCATCTCCAGTGACTCATTCCCTCTAGGGATTCTCAAACTTTAGAATGAATTGAGATCCAAGAGCAGTTTTAAAAAATTTAGATTTATGAGGCATATACCCCTGAGATCCAAAATTTGTTATGTTTGCAGTGGGACCCTGGAGCGGATCATTTTATGAGAGTACTAGAGGGATCCTATAGCTTGAGATCTTTGAACCACATTGCACCATAGCAATATCAGTTGTCATGGAGTCCATTCTAACTCCTGGTGACCCTGTGTGTGGCAGAGTACAACTGCGCTCCATATCGCCTGCCTGGCTCCCAGGATGCAGATTGCCAGACCATTCTTCTGAGGCTCTTCTGAGTGGGTTCTAACCAATCAGTAGGTGAGTCCATAGCCATTTATGACACCTGGGTGTCACTGAGATATAGCACCTTTAACCCCTTTTACCTCTGTCACTGCATGCAGACCACCAGGTCATGTGGATGGAATTATATATATATGATAATTTTGTAAATCTTCTAATACCTTCAGGATGCAAGGCATTATTATATTATTGAATTCAATAATAACAGAAACATTTCAATATCTCAAACTGGCATGTATAAAATGTCATCTGGGACAGAGAATTCATTAACATCACAAGATATAATTGAGTGCCTGTATGTGCAGTGCACGTCAGGTACCTCCCTGAATTGAAAACACATGCCATCAGAGAGGCACACCTGCTGGCCTGTTCTTTCACTCCACATGTAGGATCAGGTCAACAGAAACTTTACAGGCCCTAAAGCCATGGTTTCCAGTGAGTTCTCTGTACTTTGAGGTGGCACAGAAGTAACAGGAACCGCAGGGGAAACAGTGGGGTTGGGAATAACTTGGGCATGCATAGGTGCAAGTGTGCGAACCATTTAGGGTGCTTTTTATGCAGTGCTCACATAAGCAGCCAGCAGGCCTTGAGCCAGAAATGCTATGAAAATATGCGTGGCATTTATACAGCTTGAAAAGGGGAATATAAACAACAAATAATTCTTACATGATAAGCATAATAAGTATCTATTTTTAAATTGCTTATAATTTAATGAAAAGGAAATGTACTTTTGGTTAAAATTTCCAAAGGCCTTGGTAAAAATGAAAACTTTGTTAAACACTCTTGTGGGTAGATGGGGAAAGAAAAATAGGAAAATAATGAGTACAGTTCTGTGTAAGTGATAAGGGAATTATATCTAGAATATATATAAAGAACTATTCCACTGCAATAATAAAAAGACTAACAGTATCATTAAAAATGAACAAATTATCTGAATAGACAGTTTTATAAAGAAGATGCACAAATAGCCTGTAAGCATGTAAAAAGATTTTCACCAACATACCATCAAGGAAATGCAAATCTTTTTCCAACAGTTTTATTTGCATATAATTCACATATTATATAATTCAATAGTTCAGTCACATCAGGAAGAGTTGTACAATATCACCACAATCAGTTTTGGAGGAGGAAATGCAAAAAAAATTTTCATTTTAAAAGGGAAACAATCTGGAAAATTTGCGAAAAATTAGGGTTACTGGCTAATATTCTTTTTAAAAAAAACATTTTATTGGGGACTTGTACAACTCTTATCACAATCCACACAACCATCCATTGTGTCAAGCACATTTGTACATTTGTTGCCATCATCATTTTCAAAACGTTTTCTTTCTACTTGAGTCCTTGATATCAGCCCCTCAATTTTTCCCTATCTCCCTCCCCCACCCTCCCTCCCTCACAAACGCTTGATAATTTATAATTTTTTTTCATATCTTACACTCACCGATATCTCCCTTCACCCACTTTTCTGTTGTCCATCCCCCAGGGAGGCATTATATGGAGATCATTGTGATTGGTTTCCCCTTTCTCCCTCCACCTTTCTCTTACCCTCCTGGTATCACTACTTTCATTATTGGTCCTGAGAGATTCCTCTGTCCTGGGTTCCCTGTGTTTCCAGCTCTAGTTTGTACTAGTGTGCATTCTGTGGTCTACCTGCATTTGTAAGGTAGAATTGGGTCATAATAGTGGGAGTGGGGGAGGAAACATTAAAGAACTAGAGGCAATTTGTATATTTCATTGGTGTTCTATTGCACCTTGACTGGCTCATCTCCTCCCTGCAACCCTTTTGTAAGGGGATGTCCAATTGCCTGCAAATGGGCTTTGGGTCTCCACTCCATACTTCCCCTCATTCACAATGATATGAGTTTTTGTTCTTTGATGCCTGATAGCTGACCTCATCGACATCTCGTGATCACAAAGGCTGGTGTGCTTCTTCCATGTGGGCTTTGTTGCATCTAAGATAGTTGGCTGCTTGTTTATCTTCAAGTCTTTAAGACCCCAGATTCTATATCTTTTTATAGTCAGGCATCATCAGCTTTCTTCACCACATTTGCTTATGCACCCGCTTTGTCTTCAGCAATCATGTGGGGAAGGTGAGCATCATGGAATGCCAAGTTAATATAACAAAGTGTTCTTGTATTGAGGGAGTACTTGAGTAGAGGCCCAATGTCCATCTGCTACCTTAATATAAGGTAACCAGAGGTTCTGCTTTTGGCGGGACAGTTCCGATTTTTAACAATTTTTCCCGCATCCCGTCACGTTTTTAAAAAGTCCCGATATTTTGAAAGAATGCACAACAAGCTAGGGTATACGGTTTGGGGCTACCATGTGGCTATTTTTCCAGGATATGAGTTTTATCAATGGTGTCCCACTGGTGTCCAGCTTTACCAATGTTAAAATCTGGTCACCTTACTACTAAACCTATAAATATATGTACACAGATCTATTTCTCCTTTGTCATATATAAATATATTTACATATGTTCACAACTGTTTTTAGACCTCTATAAATGCCCTTTGCCTCCTACTTCTTTCTTCTATTTCCTTTTACTTTCCTCCTGTCCCACTCTCATGCTCAGCCTTCATTTGGGTTTCAGTAATTCTTCTCAGTTACACTGCCCCTGATCAAGCCCTAACAGGCCTCCTACATCCTCCTCACCATTGATTTTAGATCACTTGTTGTTCCCTTGTCCTTAGGGTTGTTAACACCACTTCCTTTCCCCGCCCCTCCTCTCTCCCATGCCCCCCCAAACTGTCGGTCCCACTGTTTTCTCCTCCAGATTGTTCACCCCACCTATCTAATCTAGATAGAACTGCAGAGGTAATGATAAGCACAAAAAAAAGGAGGGGGGAAGAAAATGGCCACCAATAGGACTCATCCCTCCGGAGTTCCTGCTGCCAGACCAGATAATTGGGAGGTAAGGTAAAGGAAATGGGGAGGTGGAGTCCTGAAATTAGAACTAGAGTACCAGGGCTTCTCCTGAACCCCCTTTTGTGGGGGGTTTGCACTCACAAAGCAAACCAAGAACGCTTTAAGGTGTTCTAGATTTGGCGAGGCCGCAGGCACTGGTTGTGCTCTTGTCGGGAGCAGTGATCTCTGCAGACAGACAGCGGAGAGGGGACAGAATCCCAGACACGAGGGGAACCTCTCTCTGGAGCTCTCCGTGTGGTTGGCTGCCTTGAGCCCACAGCCAGGGGAGTTGTGGCAGGGAGCCATAAGTTAGCGTATAGTATTACCTTAGGAAGATCATGGTGTGGGAGAATATAAGTAGAAAGTTGGGAGTCCAGGGCGAAAATTTAGTTCCAGTTGGCTGAGAAGGAAACAACCCCCCTAATAAGCTGGATCTCCCCACTCTGGGGGCCAGCCTGACAGCCCCCAAATCCGAGCACATCACAAGCAAAAATTAAAAAGTGGTGAAATATATATTATTGGTTTAAAACTCAAATCCAAGTCTGGTTGCTCAACTCCAAGGGAGGCCCTTAACATAAATCAGCATAAGAAGTAACCTAGCTAAGGAATGTCAGAACTCCGCTACAGGGCCTGGCATCCTTTAGCATAACAAAGACCCACTGTAACAAGAGTCAGCTTTAAACAGCAAGGAGCTGCATACAGCCCAGTGACTGAGAGACAATTACATTTGAGTGTACTCTAGCTGGCCAGGGAGATAAAATAAATAAAGAAAGAAAATCCTCAGGCTCATCGGGCTTGCTTTTTTAACTTTTTTGTCTCTGTTAAGTAGCTAGCATCAGGGATGGGAAGTCCATTGACGCATGCCCAGAAGAGCCAACACAGGACAAAGCTGAATTTTCTCACCGGTGGGCGCAGATGGACGTTACACCTGGAACAGCCCATCTGGGCCAGGTGACTGCAATTCAGGCAGTGGGAGCGACCTGGGGTCATTCACCACGCCTCCCCGGGGAATCCTTGAAAAGGCAGGGACCGGAAGGGAGAGGGGCTTGTCTTGGTTTGACTTGTCTGGTCGTGGGAGGAAACTTGAGAGAGAGATCCTTGCGTGACCCTGAGCAGTCTCTGCCAGGCCGCAAGGTCAAAAGGAATCCTATGGGTGCCGCGTAAAACCTGAAGCTTCTTTTAACTCTCATTAAATTCACTTGGATCACGAGCCCGGCTTCGGCGTGAAATCTTTCTCGCGTGGAGCCAAGGACCAAGGCCGAAATCTAGCCAGGAGAGAGAGACCTTACATTTCCTCTTTGCCTCTTTCTTGGTCTCTCACATTCTACTGCTAAACTCCAGACCACTCCCCTTAGCCTAGGACCTTTATGCCTGCACCACACCCAGCTAGGTGAGCTCCACCCTAGTTATCTAGATAGGCTGGGAAAATCCCTGCTGACTCTGACCAGGGGATATTCTGCACAACTTCTTACTGGGAAATTCCTGCCTGTGTGCCTGGGGCCATACGGCAGCTCAGCCTACACTCCTCAATGCTCCAAGCTGCAGTAGGAACCTTTGCCCAACCCCTGCAAAACCAAAGCAGGCAACCCTTCTGGGTCACTCCCCTAAGAGGGAAGCCACAGGAGAATAAAGTGGTAGGTTAATTCCATAGTAAAATAAGCTATAGGCAGTTTGAAGAAGCACTCCTACAAGTCTCCCAGAGAGAGCCAGTGCTCTTCGACTCCCTGGAAAATGGCACCTGGCTCATCTAAAACAACAATGCAATGCAAACAGCCATTAGTCCCAACTACCTCAATGAAAAAACAGGAGAAACAAAAGGCAATGCCAGAAGATGTCCTGAATATAATGGCATGCATAGAGGAAGCAGACATTGAGTTGCCACAGAAAGAAATTTTCACAATGCTACTTGGAGTCAGAGAGGATATGCGGGAAACAATACAGAAAAAGAATGAAATGATGGAAGAGATAAAAACCATAAATCAAAGCGAAATACAGGAGCTTAGGGAGGAGATAACAAAAACCAGTAGCACACTCACGGACCTCGAGAAACAACTGGAGGAATCAGAGCAACACATCAATGACTTGGAGGACAGCCAAACAGACTTTAACAAACACAAACAAAAATCTAACAAGATCATCAGAGAAGCTGAAGAAAACTTAAGAGCTATGTCTGATGCTATGAAGTGGAACAACATTAGAATTATAGGCTTACTGGAGGAAGACACAAAAAAGAAGTCATCTGCAACAATAGTGAGAGAATTCTTGGAGGAAAGCTTCCCCAGCTTAGTGAATGAAAACCAGCCAACCATTCAGGAGGCTGAAAGAACACCAGCAAGACTAGATTCCAAGAAGAAGTCACCAAGGCACCTAATAGTTAAATTATCCAACTTTGAGGAAAAGGAGAAAATCATGAGAGCAGCTCGGGAAAAACAAGCAATCACATATAAAGGTTCCAAAATAAGAATATGCTCAGACCAATCAGCAGAAACTATGAAGAAGAAGAGAGAGTGGAGTAATATATTCCAAAAATTGAAGGAAAACAATGCAAACCCAAGAATACTCTACTCAGCCAAACTATCGATCAAGATAGACAGAGAAGTAAGAGTCTTCCCAGACAAGGAAAAACTCAAAGAATACGTTAGAAGAAACCCCAGCCCTACAAAAGATCCTTGCCGACCCAGTATGGGCAGAAGAACAACACCCCCCAAGCATAAATAAGAGACCACCACATAGAACAACCTCACCCCGAGGGCAGAAAAGAGAAAACAGCCTTCAAGATAGCATTGACTTAAATATAGAAATACTTGAAAGGCTGCTGAAGTAAGCTTTAAAAAAAGGCAAAAGGGCATAGGGAAAAAACTACAGTATACAAATATCCCTGGGGTGAGGACCAGGTAATATGGCAGGGACCAGACCAAATACAGGTATACACATGGTAGACAACTGAAAAAGGAGGTGGGGAAAGGAAAATAATAATAATAATAATAATAATAAAGAAAACTGTAGAGGGGGAACAGGGTACTAACCCACCCAAGGGGAGGGTATTGTTTGTGTCTCCACAGGAAAGAGGGACCAGACTTCATCCCGGTGCTCCAAGATGTGAATGCAACATGCCGGCGTGGAGTAGGGAACCAGTGGAGAGGTCTGGGGGACCGGCCCCAACCCCAACTACTAAGGGGACATCTGCCCCTCCCCTCAGAAGAATTTATATCAAAGGACGGCACTGAATCTACAGCTCTGGAAGAGGGACATATCTGATCAGAGCACACAGGAGCACAGGAAAGGGGAGGAGGAGAGAGTGGAGCACATCATGGCCCAGCAGGCCAGGAGGTTGATATTCCCAATTAGAACATCCAGTCGACAGAGAAGACCACATGGCCGGCCTCACTATAAGACACAACGTTCCTCACAGACCAACCCATAGCCCTACAGGCGACAACACCGGAGACACAGTGAGGGAATTGCACCCGATCGGATCTGCCACACTGAGGCAAAACATTAAGGGGGTGCCACAGAACAGCAAGGGAATGGAGCAGTGAGGTCCCCAGGGAAAGCTGAAGGTGGACTTTGGGGCCAGGGCATGGTGCCCCAACAGACTAGAATGGAAAAAACTCCTAAAGGCCAACAATCCTTGAACTAACTACAAGCTTTTCTTTCTTGTGTTTTGTTTTTGTTATTGGTTTGTTGTTGTTTTGTTGTATATTGTTACTTGGTAGTGCTCTGTCTTGTTTTTGTGCATGTTACTATCTCCACAGGTCTGTCTAAATAAGATAGTCTGGATGAATAATTGGAAGAGGGAGATGGGGAGGTGGGGGGAAAGGTAGTGGTGTTAATAAACCCAGTGACAAGGGAACAAGAAGCAATCCAAATTGGTGATGAGAAGGGTGTGGGAGGCCTGGTTGGGCATGATCAAGGGCAATGTAACTAAGAGGAATTGCTGAAACCCTGGTAGGGACTGAGCATGATAGTGGGATAGGAGGGAAGTCAAAGGAAATAGAGGAAAGAGAGGGGAGGCAGAGGGCATTTATAGAGGTCAATATAAAGACATATACATATGCAAATATATTTATACACGAGGATGGGGAAATAGATCCATGTGCATATATTAATAAGGTTAGTATTAAGGCAGCAGAGGGACATTGGACCTCCACTCAAGTACTCCCTCAATGCAAAAATACTTTCTTCTATTAAATTGGCATTCTATGATGCTCATCTTCCCAACACAACCGCTGAAGACAAAGTGGGTGAACAACTAAATGTGGTGAAGAAAGCTGATGGTGCCCGGCTATCAAAAGAGATTGCATCTGGGGTCTTAAAGGCTTGAAGGTAAACAAGCGGCCATCTTGCTCAGAAGCAATAAGACCCACATGGAAGAAACACACCAGCCTGTGTGGCCAAGAGGTGCTGAAGGGATCAGTTATCAGGCATCAAAGAACAAAAAAATTGTATCATTTTGTACTCACCTCCCTGATATCATCGCTGAAGACAAATGGGTGCATAAGCAAATGTGGTGAAGAAAGCTGATGGTGCCCAGCTATAAAAAGATATAGCATCTGGGGTCTTAAAGGCTTGAAGGTAAACAAGCGACCATCTAGCTCAGAAGCAACAAAGCCCACATGGAAGAAGCACACCAGCCTGTGCAATCACAAGGTGTCAAAGGATCAGGTGTCAGGCGTCATCATAACAAAAATCTTAACATAGTGAATGAGCAGGGGAGTGCAGAGTAGAGACCCAAAACCCATTTGTAGGTCACTGGACATCCCCTTACAGAAGGGTCTTGGGGAGGAGACAAGACAGGGTACAACATAGCAACGATCAAAAATACAACTTTCCTCTAGTTCCTAAATGCTTCCTCCCCCACCCCCCTCACTGTCATGATCCCAATTCTACCTTGCAAGTCTGATTAGACCAGAGGGTGTACACTGGTACAGATGAGAACTGGAAACACAGGGAAGCCAGGGCGGATGATCCCCTCAGGACCAGTGGAGTGAGTGGCGATACTGGGAGGGCATAGGGAGGGTGGGTGGGAAAGGGGGAACCTATTTCAAGGACTTGCATTTGACCTCCTCCCTGAGGGACAACAGAAAAGTGGGGGAAGGGAGACATGGAACAGAGCCAGATATGACAAAATAATTTATAAATTATCAGGGGTTCACGAGGGAGGGAGAGGAGAAATGAGGACCTGATTCCTGGGGCTTGGGTGGAGAGCAAAAGTTTTGAGAATGATGAGGGCAACGAATGTACAAATGTACTTTACACAATTGATGTATGTATGGATCGAGATGGGTGGTATGTGAGTCCCTAATAAAATACACTTAAAAAAAATCCCCTCATATTATACTTAACCTTAAATAATACATTGTTTAATGGTATTTTTAAAACATTATATGCCATCTATGTAAAAAAAAAGAAAATGTTTTGAAACCGACTATGCCATCTATGTAAAAAAAAAAAAGAAAATGTTTTGAAAATGTTTTGTACTGTGGTAGCAAATGTACAATATTGTTTTATGTGATTGATGGAATGTTATGATATATGTAAGAGCTCCCAATAAAATATTAAAAAACAAACAAAAAATATGCACAAAAAACAAGACAGAGCAAAACAAAGCAACCAAACAAAACAACAACAACAAAACCAATGACCAAAAAAAGCACCTGTAAGTAGTTAAGGTCTGTTTGTTTACCTTTACGAGCATTTTCCAGTCCAGTCTGATGGGGTGCCACGTCCAGGTCCCCACAGTCTGTTTTTGGTACTCCCTAGGGACTTCCTTGCTCTGCAACCCTTGCTGCTCTGTTGCACTTCCTTAGTGTTTCGCCTCAGTGTGGATGGGTAAGATTGGGCACAATTCCCGCAGTGTGTCTCCAGTGTTGTCCCCTGTAGTGCTATGGGTCAGCGAGGGACATTGTGTCTCAAAGTGGGGTTGGCCCTATCTTCCTCTCTGTGCTTTGGTTGCTCTGAGCTGAAATATTGTCCTCAGGGCTTGGTGGGTCCTGATGTGTTCCACTCTCTCTTCCTTTCCCTCCATTTGCCCCTGTGTGCTCTGATCAGACATATCCCTCTCCCTTAGCTGTAGCTTCAGTGCTGTCCTCTGCAGTGATTTTTTCCGTGGGGAAGGGGGCTGTTCATGTAGTTGGGATTGGGCTGACCTCTCAGACCTCTCTATGGGTTCCCTGCTTCATGCCAGTATGCTGCATCCATGTCTTGGAGCACTGGGTTGAAGTCTTATTCCTTTTTCCCTGTGGAAATATAAACAGTACCCTCCCCTTGGGTAGGTTAGTGCCCTGTTCCCCTGCTAGCCATGTCTTTTTTTTTCTTCTCCCCACCTCCTCCTTAGTTGGATTCCATATGCATCCCTGGATTCGGCCTGGTCCCTGCCATACTACCTGAACCTCACCCCAGGAATGCAGGTATACTGTAGATTTTTCCCTATGCCCCTTTCTGCAAGAAATGCAAATTTAAACCCACAATGTAATGTCACTGCATACTCCTTTTAAAAAATAACAGCAAAAACCCTCATTGACTCAATGCCAACTCACAGCAAGCCTATACGACAGGGTAGAGCTCCCCTCTGCGAATTTTCAAGACCGTATTTCTTCATGGAAGTAGAAAGGCAAATCTTTCTTCCCAGGAGTAGTTGGTGGTTTCAAACAGCTGACCTTACAGTGAGCAGCCCAATGCATAACCACTATGCCACCAGGGCTCCATGCATACACTTTAGGATGGCTAGCATAAAAAAGGCAGACAGTAACATGTATTGGTGAGAGCTGAAGAAATTGGATCCTTTATACACTTCTGGTGGGAAGGTAAATGGTGCAACCACTTTGAAAAACAGTGCGGCAGTTCCTCCAACAATTAAAGAATGCCCATAACCAAAGACAAGACCAAACTCATTGTCCTTGAATCAATTCTGACTCATGGGGACTCTAAATGACAGAGTAGAACTGCTCCTGTGAGTTCCTGGGGCTATAAACCTTACAGGAATGGAAAGCCTATTCTTGCCCTGAAAGAGCTGCTGGCTAGTTTCAAACTACTGACCTTGTGTTAGCAGCCTATGAGTGGCCCACTATGCCACCAGGGGTCCTTAACAGGAACCATATCATATAGCAATTCCACTCATAGGTATATACCCAAGATAAATGAAAACATATTCACACAGCAACTTGTAGAACAATGCTCTTAGCAACATTAATCCTAATGGTCAAAGATAGAAACACCTCAAGCGACCTTCAACAGATGAAGGGATAAACAAAAGTGGCATATTCATACAAGAGAACAATTGGCAATACAATTGAATGCAATAATAGTCATGTTCCCGGGATGATACTTGAAAGCAACACTGTACGTGAAAATGGCTAATCACAAGGAATTCCATATTGTATGATTCCATTTATGTAAAATGTCATAATAGATGTATCTATAGGGATAGAAAGTAGATTGATTAGTGGCTGCCTAGGGCTCTGGGAAAGACAAGGCTTTCTAGTCCCATAAAGAGGTACAGTCTCCGAAACCCACAGGAGCAGTCCTCCCTTGTCCCATAGACTCAATGGCAGTGAATTTGGTTTTTTGAAAGGGCAGAGGAGATGTGAGATTGGGAGATAATAGCTAAGGACAGCAGGACTTCTGTTTGGGGTGACAAAATAGTCTAAAAGTGTGCTGATGGGTGCACAACTCTGGATAGGTGCTGTATTACTATTATTATTTAATCCTTTTATTGGGGGCTCATCCAACTCATCACCATGCATACATAAATCCATTGTGTGTCAAGCACATTTGTACATTTGTTGCCCTCATCATTCTCAAAGCAGTTGCTTTCTACTCGAGCCCTTGGTATCAGCTCCTCGTTTTTTTCAGCCTCCCTGCTTGCTTCCCCCTCCCTCATAAACCTTCCCTCCACCCTCCCGGTATCGCCACCCTCACTACTGGTCCAAGTGTCTTCTACATTTATTTGCCAACCATGCTCTGCTTAATTGTAAGCATCCAATGCTAATTTTAACAAAAAATCCCAATGGGGGGTGGGGGCCACAGGGAAGAAGACGGACAGAACAGCATTTGTAGGCAGAAAGGCCTCCCAGGGCAAACAAACACAGAAGGCATGTGCTGTTTGTCTACAAATTTGATACTCAAAGCCATTAGATTGAACTCGATAAAGCTACTTTTAAAAAAGACTGGCCAAAAAATGAATGGTTTTCTGTATATTCTTTATAATACATGAAATAAAAGTAGCCATTGCATTGGATCTCATTTGTATTACATTGGTGAGTATTTTCTGAAGCCACATCTATACTAAGCATTATGCAAGAAAATGTAACACGTATGGTGTTTTCTCACATTACAGGTGCCTTCAAAGAAGTTCGGCGCCTTGTCCCAGACCAGTCATATCTTTATGTGGTCGAGCCCAGATTTAAATCAGGTTTGTCTGTCTACAAATAAATATTTTTACCATCACGTCATTTAGTCTCTGTTTTATAACTGCTTTTATAATTTTCATAATGGAACTAAATCTAAAACAGACCCTCTATTTAGAAATGAAATGCAACAACTAAGAGTATGATATATTCTATTTCAGTGTTATTTTTCCTTCAAAATAATCACACACACACACACACACACACACACACACAAACATCACACAAGAATAAAAGCCCTAGCCTTCTGCTAATTGTCAGAGGATAATTTTATCCATTGTGAAAATGAAATTCAAAATATATAAATGTACTTACACTTAATTGATATTTAATTATGTATACTAAAAATTCTCCCTGAAAAATAACACTGTATCATTGTGGTCTAGTTTAGTTTTGTCTTAAATGATGCAACAACTTGGAAATTGAATTTGTTGGGACCCAAGATAAAAAGAAAGTAAAAATCAAACCATCGTTAAGTCAGGCCTGTAAATTTTCTTGCCAATTTATTTAACAATTTATTTGCTTCAGTCTACTTAGTAGTTGATAGAAGCTAACATTGTAAAATTAGTTAGTAGCTGGTTTAATAGGTCTTATAAAAGGAAGTAGCTTTTATAAATTTATATTCCATAGCATCTATTTCTTAATCTTATGTATTTTTTTTCATTAGTAATCATCTCAGGAAATCTGAATGGGTCATCAGTCATTTTAGCATTAAAGTAATTTTTCTTTTTGTCCTGGGAAAGCAGAAATGTGGACGCCAAGGGCACCAAATAAAAAACCAGAAATCACATAAATTCCCCCCTTCAAGGGCAAAACTACTCTTGTGGCCCTTGGAAGTATTAGGTTGTCCACATCCAATCAAAAATAAATGGGATAAGAAATAAAACCACAAAATGGACTGGTGTTAAATTGTTTCTTTTCAGCATTAGGGAATCTATTTTTTATCAAGAAACTCATAAAGAGTAGGTGGTTTAGCTTGGCTTTCCTCTCCACCCAATATTTGTGTAAGTGCCCTAGCTTGGGCTAGAAGCTCCCAATATTTCGTGAGGCTTTTCTTTGTCCTCTTAGGGGGATAATTTTTGGTTGTCAACAATAGTAGCCTTTTCTTAGATTTAAGTGATTAAGCACATTTAGTTAGTATCCTGAATTGTCCACAAATCAATGACCATTCTGTTACAGGGAGCTCTGGTACTGACACCGTTGCTCCAGCTAATGTCACATATTAATCAGGCAGGCCGGCCCTTTAATTTCCCTGTATATTAGAAACTTAATATATCCACAATAACGTGTACGAAAATCACTCATGATAAATTTACCTGTCTTGCCCACAAAAGGTCTCACAGACTTTCCATAGCCCCAGTACGATCAAAGTTCACACTCAATCCATCATATTATCTGCCAAACCCCCAAGAAAATTGTACCCAATGGACTGCTAAACCATATTAGGTTTGTATTATTTAGCTCAGAAACATTGAGTCCGATTTAAGTAAAATGCCGCTGCCTTTGAAACATTTTTAAGGATTCACCTCGCTGCTGCTGATAAGCACATACATCAGCAGGCTAATATAGTTGCAAATTACTTCTTATGAATGTAGGGAAATCATAATTATGTTGGTAAATTGGTAATTTTGCAAAGCATGTGCATTCAGAACATTACAGGAAGTTATTGATATATATAACATAGTAATGGCAAACTATGTTTTTGTAAATGTGGTGGTTTTTTTTAAAGGCATGTCACAAGATTTTGAAAGAGTCTTACTCACTGAATTAATTTTATTACGTTTCCACTCCAAAGAGTGATATTGTCTTTATAGAAACTAGAGTCAGGTGGGGTTATACAATCAGGAATGGAAAGGTTGTGTATTCTGCAAATGTTGACATCACCAGTCTTTTTAGTTCCATCTTCTTGGCCCTAAAACAAAGCAAAGCAAAGCAAAATGCAGTACAACACAACAAACACAAGCCAAACCAAGCCAAACTGAACTCACTGTCATTGAGTCAGTTTCAACCATATGAAACTGTTATTGTGTCCACTCCTCCGACTATGTGTGTCAGAGGAGAACTGGCTCCACCGTGTCCAAAGCTTCTTTCTGGTCAGCAGAGCAGTGCTGATCCATTTTCACCACCCAGCCTTTGCCCTACGAATTCATGAAATCCACACAACCGTTGTGATTCGATGGTTAGCCGAGTTGTTGAATTTTCTGAAAACTAACACACTAGAGCAATCTAGTTTGAAAAATTCAATAAAAAAGCTTGACACTGGATATTCAGCCTTATGAATAAGTAATCATCAATAATAAATATGATAACACTGGGATCCCTGCACTTACTTCAAGTGTGGCTGTGGCTGGACTACTCTGGAGAAAGCCGGGAGTGCTTTGCACTCGCAATGGAACGCGTGCAGAATAGTAGGCTAGAGCTGACTGGATATATTCTTATGAGCATGTAACTCCTTGGCGGAAACATCATCTTTGTTAGACGATGTAATTCTCAGGAGTCCTGTGTTTTGAGCACATCCAGCACTGCAATGCTCCGCAAACAGTGTTTGTCTCTATTTGCAATTCCAATACTGTATTAGGATGGGTCAGCGGGATTACACTTCAGGGGGCAGTGCTGGTTGAGCCTTATTTCATTGTGGGAATCTGCTTCTTCAGATCTCAAATGCTTGCTTGTCACAAAAACATAGCAAGGAAAATTAAGCTGATGGCTTTAAAAAAAACGAAACAGACCAAAGCTATTTTGAAAAGTGTTCACGGTATAATATACACTACTGAGGTTGAAGTTACCCTGTTTCATTAATAGTGCTTTCCAGCCCTAGATTTTGAAGTGTTTAATAAGCAATCCAGAGCTCTGGAGAACACCCATTAGGGGATTTGAAAATTTGTAAGCAATTGGAGCCATTTTCAAGGAATGAATTATATTAGGATGAGGCTGTAAGCCTCTCTCTGTGAAAGTTGCTGTTGCAATTGTGCTCGTTTTCTCCATCTTTCTCAATGAGCAGAAGTAGGCTTATGTTTACATTGGCTTTGTCACCTTATCAAGGAAAATGCAGTCTGATAAGACCTTTAGTTTAGCTTGTTATGGCTCTTAAGTGCATCTGAATAAGTGAACATGATCTTTCAGTGACAGAGGAAGTCTTTTCTACTTACTTATCTAGTGAGGAAGATTTACATTCTATTTGCATGTGGTTCTTTCAAATTTTACAAGTTTTAACTCCTCTACTAAAGCAACATTTCTGCTAAGCGATTCTGTGTCTGAGCTGCACTTTTAAAAAAGTGTCGAGTCCAGTACAGCCATGTTCTTTGCCCTTGTACTTCTCAATTCCTTCCCAAACTCATAGCCGTCAAGTCTATTCCAACTCAGAACACAGAACTACCCTGTGGGTTTCCGGGCCTGCAACTCTCCCTTCATCTTTCTCCCTTCCTTCCATCTGGATATCACGAAATTTAAAGAGTTAGTTGGTTTTGCATGATAACTTATAGAAGAGAAATGGGAAATGCTGCTAGTGTGGTTATGAAACACGTGAACACAGAAACTCTAGCCTGTCCTCAGTGAAGTCACATAGCTGAAGAGTTAATTTCGGGGGCCTTGTATAATTTTATCTATGAAGAACTCAGTCTACAGGTAAACATTCATGAATTTTAGATCTGTAAGAGACCTAAAAACCCAGAAATGAAGTCAGATGATGACCCAAAATTGATAGAGTGAAATCTGGGACTACCAGAAACTGTGTAAGGTGGAAACTTGTCAGAGAAGGAAAACAAGAATATTTTTACTAATAGGATAGAAAGGTGGACCCACCAGGCCCTGAGGACAATGACCGCAATTAGAGCAGCCAGTCCACAAAGAGGACCACATGGCCAGCCCCACTATGAGACATGACGTCCCTTGCTGACCCATGGCCCCGGTGTGTGTGTGTGTGTGTGTGTGTGTGTGTGTGTGTGTGTGACAGCACAGAAGACACAGTGTGGGAATTGCGCCCAACCTGATCCCACCACACCGAGGCAAAGCACTGGGGAAGTGCAGCGGAACAGCAAGGGAATGGAGCAGCAAGGTCCCCAGGGAATGCTGAAAGTGGACTTTGGGACCAGTGCGTGGTGCCCCAACAGACTGGACTAGAAAACACTCCTAAAGGCCAACAAACTATCCTTGAACTAACTACAAGTTTTTCTTTCTTGTTGTGTTTTGTTTTTGTCCTTTTCAGTGATTGGTTGTTGTTGTTTTGTTGTATACATACTGTTGCTTGGTTTTGCTCTGTCTTGTTTTTGTACATGTTATTATCTCTTCAGGTTTGTCTAAATAAAATAGGCTGGATGAACAGTCTGGAGGAAAAACAATGGGACCGACAGTTCCGTGGGGCATGGGATAAGGAGAGGTGCGGGGAAAGGAAAGGGTTTTAACAAACCCAGGGACAAGGGAACAACAAGTGATCCAAATTGGTGGTGAGGTGGGTATAGCAGGCCTGGTTGGGCATGATCAAGGGTAATGTAACAAAGAGGTATTGCTGAAACCCAGGTGGGGATTGAGCATGAGAGTGGGACAGGAGGAAAGTCAAGGGAAATAGAGGAACGAGTTAGGAGGCAAAGGGCATTTATAGAGCTCTAGACAAAGACATGTAC
This sequence comes from Tenrec ecaudatus, assembly GCF_050624435.1. NCBI lineage: Eukaryota > Metazoa > Chordata > Mammalia > Afrosoricida > Tenrecidae > Tenrec > Tenrec ecaudatus. The sequence continues at coordinate 184,512,860 of NC_134531.1, read as the reverse complement.
ATATGCAAATATATATGAGGATGGGGAAATAGATCTATGTGCCTATATTTATAGGTTTAGTATTAAGGTGGAAGAAGGACATTGGGCCTCTACTCAAGTACTCACTCAATGCAAGAATACTTTCTTCTATTAAATTCTCGATACAACTGCTGAAGACAAAGCAGGTGAATAAGCAAATATGGTGAAGAAAGCTGATGGTGCCCGGCTATCAAAATATATAGCATCTGGGGTCTTAAAGGCTTGAAGATAAATAAGCAGCCATCTAGCTCAGAAGCAACAAAGCCCACATGGAAGAACACACAAGCCTGTGTGATCACGTGGTTCTGATGGGATCAGTTATCAGGCATCAAAGAACAAAAGATTATATCATTGGGTGCACACCTCCATGATACGATCGCTGAGGACAAACGGGTGCATAAGCAAATGTAGCAAAGAAAGCTGATGGTGCCCGGCTATCAAAAGAGATAGTGTCTGGGGTCTTAAAGGCTTGAAGGTAAACAAGCGGCCATATAGCTTGGAAGCAACAAAGCCCACATGGAAGAAGGACACCAGCCTGTGCAATCATGAGGTGTCAAAGGGATCAGGTATCAGGCATCATCAGAACAAAAAAATCTTACCATAGTTCATGAAGGGGGAAGTGCAGAGTGGAGACCCAAAGTCCATTTGTCGGCCACTGGAGATCCCCTTGCAGAGGGGTCTAAGGGAGGATATGTGTCAGTCAGGGTGCGACGTAGCACCAATGAAGAATACAGCTTTCCTCTAGTTCCTAAATGCTTCCCTCCCACCACCCCCATCATGATCCGAGAGCAGAGGATGTACACTGGTGCAGATAGGAGCTAGAGGCACAGGGAATCCAGGGCAGATGATACCTTCAGGACCAGGGGTGTGAGTGGCGATACTGGAAGGGTAGAGGGAAAGTGGGTTGGAAAGGGGGAACCGATTACCAGGATCTACATGTGACCTCCTCCCTGGGGGACGGACAGCAGAAAAGGGGGTGAAGGGAGACATCAGACAGGGCAAGATATGACAAAATAATAATTTATAAATTATCAAGAGCTCAGGGGGGAGGGGGAAGCCGGGAGGGAGGGGAAAAAAAACAGGACCTGATGCAAAGGGGTTAAGTGGAGAGCAAATGCCTTGAAAATGATGAGGGCAATGAATGTACAGATGTGCTTTACACAATTGATGTATTGTGATAAGAGTTGTATGAGCCCCTAATAAAACGTTCAAAAAAAAAAAAAAAGGACAGAAAGGTAGTCAGACTGCCACCTATCAGAGGTAGACAACTTAGGAAACTTGGAAAAAACAGGCCGGCTCATTGAGCTGTGGCTCTCACCCATCACACTGTGTTAGCCTCTTACACCCTTTCAACACCCAGTGTTAGAATAGGAAAATATATGTCGAACTTGATATTCTTTTTATTTTTTAAAAAAAACCCTGGGATGGTGTGGGGATTCTGAATTACTTGATTCACTGGTCCTTGTGGCCCAGGAGACTCTTGGCTCCTTGTACTGGCAGGCATCCTCACGGGTCTTTCCTTTGGGCCCACAGATGTTTCTGTGGCTCTCCAGACGTATCCGGGTCCGGGCATTTCTCCATCCATCCAAGACACACACCCTGTGTAATTCACAGAGCTTCCCTTCCATGTTCCCACATTCCACGCAGCAGCCACATGGATCCCACACAGTTGCAGGCAAGTGGTCTGCAGCCTGGGGACAGAGTCCTAAATCACGTTTCCCACAGTTGTGAATTTCAGTTTCCTTGAATATCCCAGCCAGCTCTAGTGGTTTAAAGTGGGGAGACTTTGCAAACCACGACGCAGCTCTGAAAACACCTCTGTGCTCACCAGAGGCTTCATTCAAAGGCAGCAAATACAAACCCCGAATCTTTGCTTTTAAACCAGAAGAAGAAGACAAAAGTCTCCAATCTTCCCCACCCCTTCCTTTCTCCAAAACCAAATCACAAGTCTGCCACACATCCCTTAAAGCCAATATGGACATCAGTCTAGAAATGATCAATAGAAAAATTTTAAATCCACAAATGCTCGCCTGGGATGAAATTTTTATAAGGACAGCGTTTGGATGTAAAACCAACTGTTCTCTGGATGGTGGGATTGTACTTTTTCCCTCCTGTTATCCCTGGAAGCTAAATCCCGAGACAGTTATTGCATGAAAATAGAATTGCTTTATGCCACCTAATATTGAAGCTCAAGAACAAGAAGTATTAATGAAGAAAAACTGTGTAAACTGTGACATTAATTATCGTTTTTTAAGGTCAGGGACTTTCCATTCTCTCTCCTTTTCCATTTGCCTTCTTTCTTTCCTTTTGACTTTCCTACCTCCCATCTTTCCCTTGTTTCCCTCTTGTCTTCCCTCACATTCTTTTGTCTTTTTATCATGTGGATCAGAGTTAAACTAACAATCCACGAAGACTAGGCTACCCATTTATGAACTACCAGCGAGTACCTATGGCTCAACCTAACTACCCTCTGTTTATGTGATGGTTAAGTGAGACTCTTTTCTTGTTATTTAACTGTCACTGGGCCAGTTCTGACTCACAGGATGGAACATTGCCTGGTTCTTCTCCGTCCTTGAAACCATAGTTGCAGTTGCTGTGTCAGTCCATCCCCTTTTTGGCTGAACCTCTACTTTATAAAGTATGGTGACCTTCTCCAGAGACTCATCTGTGATATGTAGGTTTATTGTGCCAACCTGGCCAATGAACACATGTGGGATTAATTGAAAGGCAGTTTAATTGAAGGGTGAAGAGATAAATGGCTCGGTGAGCCTTGCCTTTCTCGTCTTTTGCTATTTGGTGATCGGACCAGTGTGCAGTTGCCTTTGTGGTTCTCTGCCTCAACTTTTGAGCTTCACTACCTGTGGGACACCCAACCCATGGACTGTGTCGTTGCAGTTTGATGTTCCTTTAAGACCTGCTTCGCCATGCTACTGAATATAAATCGCTTGAACTGGGGACTGTTGGACCCTGTCATCTGGCTGACTGTTGGTGACCTGTCTTGCTGTTTGCTGCCTTTGGCTGGATTGCCTGAATTGCTATACAAAGGACTCAGCTGTCTGCTTCCTATTAGCTGTCTCATGGAAGTGAGTTGCACTGAGCCATTTGTACTGCTGTATAGATGAATTAGCTTTTGATTTCTTATGTTGCTTATATCTATCTATATAAATATATATAGAATCATAAGTGTCCTGGTCTTGTTTCTCTAGAAAACCCTGTCTAACATACTCTTCCTTCCTGAATACGTGTCCAAAGTTCATGGAAAGTAGTCTCATCGCACATACTTCTGAGGAGCAAACTGGATATGCTTCCTTCAAGACAGATTTGCTTATTCTTCTGGGACTCCACGGAAGACTATTCAATATTCTTCCCCAAGACCATAATTCAGAGGCATCAATTCTTTGTTGGCCTTCTCAATTCGTTGCCCAGCTTTTGCATGCACATGAAGTAATTGACAACACCGTGACTTGAGTCTTCAAAGTGACAATTTTGTTTTTGAACCCTTTGAAAATCTCTTTTGCAGTATGTTTGCCCAAGCAGTGTGTCACCTGGTTTCTTAACTACTCAATGTTTCTGGACCATGATTTTATGTAATGGGTAAAATAAATGACAATACTAGTAATAATACACAGATGTTCTAGCTAAACATGACGAAATGAGTTCTCCCATATATTCCTGTTCCCTCCTCAAGTCCCTCATAAATTAACATAAAGGGATTTGAAAAGCACAAGGATAAGAGAAGAGCAAATCAAAGAAATGAACACAGTATCAGAAACTGGGTAGCAAATGAGCAGGTGGTGACCAATTTAGCACAGTAGATGCCTGCGGTGTGGAAAGGTGACCAGAATCAGTGCAGAGCTTGAACCATTTCAAGTTAGAATGTCAAAACTCAAAAGCTGTCAGAACCTCTGGAGACAGGATTCTGGAATGGCGCAGAAACAGAGGAACATGTGAAAAATTTGCATATAGATCAGTAAGATCACCTACAAGATAGGGCAGGCGGAGAGATCCAGCCTTTTTTGCGGGAGACCTATGGTTGATTCTCTGCTAATCCACCTCAAATTCAGTCACTCCTTGTCAGTCAGTGGAGACTTGCTGTGATGCCCAACAGATTTCAGTGCAGTGTCTAAACCAGCGGTTCTCAACCTGTGGGTCACGATCCCTTTGGGGGTGGGTCGAATGATCCTTTCACAGGGGCTGCCCAATTCATAACAGTAGCAAAATGACAATTATGAAATAGCAACGAAAATAATTTTATGGTTGGGGGGGTCACCACAACCTGAGGAACTCTATGAAAGGGTCACGGCATGAGGAAGGTTGAGAACCTCTGGTCTAGACTAAGATAAACCAGGAAGAAAGGCTTGACAATCTACATTGAAACTATGGAGCACAATGGTTCCATGTTGTGCATGGGGTCCCCCCTGAGTCTGGGCGCCAGCTCAGTGATGGCAGCCAACAACAACAACAACAACAATAGAAGGGGTATAGGTGGGATTTCCCCTTTGTATAGACCTCTTCCCATGTTAAACAAACAAGGCAACAGTTGAATTTTGTGCAAGGTTTGCTTAGCTGCTGCTGGAATAAGATGCTGGGCAATAAGGGCTTCCAGGATGATGGCAGCCAAGTCTGAACCTTCCAAACAACAAACTGGAGGAGAGGGAAGCAAACTTATCCGGACACACAACCTTTCAATGTGACATTGAGCGTTAACCAATGGGAGAAAGATGAGCCTTTCTATTCTGGTTAGGAGTTACCGTCTCAGGAACCTATAGGGGCAGTTCTACTCTGTCTTGTAGGCTTATTATGGGTCAGAGGGACACGACGGCAGTGCCTTTGGTTGTTTTGCTTTGAGTTTCAGACTGATGGACCTAAGAATCATCAAATATTACAGGAACATCTCTAATATGAAAGATGAGACCCAAATGAGCAAGTAGAAAAAATACTACAAAGAGGAAATAGAACATTTAGGGAGGAGACAAAAAACCTCACTGTGAACCAAAGTATAATTAACATAGAGTAAGAAAAGAAAATTTTACAGTCCCGAAATTAAGATGGGATTCCACAGTAAAGAAATATTGGGAGAATAAGACCTAGACCTTGGAACTGGAAAAATACAATCCCACAGTCACGAATAAGAAACTCACTAGTTGGAAGGAAATCACTGCCCCTCACCCCCCCAAAAAAAAGATCAAACAATTGCTCAAAGGTAGACAAGGAAAGATGAGGCAGGGACTCTGTTCAGGATGCCTAGCCCCTAGCTTGTAGGAATTATTGAAGTAGGCAACAGAATACTCCAGGGGAGGAAATAATTCAAGAAACCCTATAGGGGAAATGGCTAGAATGGAGGGACATGATTCTCCATATTGAAAGTGCCTTCAGAGCCCAGCAAAACGAGTGCAGCAGGCCTGGGTTGTCACTGGTGCAGATGGGAAGAATGCCGGGGGAAATGCACATGTACACAGAGAAAAATGATACATCACTCGATGTGTCTGACCATACTCTGAGTGCTATGAGTTTGACACAGAGGCAGGGGTAAATTAGTATTAGAAACGTGCAATACTAAAGCAATGCAATGGTGCCCGTCATGAAGTCTAGAGGAAACTGTTGGATAAAGAACATGTGATAAGGCAAACTACTATTATCCATATGCGGGTAATAAATACATGTCCCAAACAATGTAAACACCGCTTATTGATTGAACCATTATCATGTTCAACCAAGCCAAGCCAAGCCAAGCCAAGCCAAACCAGGCAGGCCAGGCCAAGTCAAAGCAAAGCAAATCAAACTACTGTCATCCAGGTGTGCCCTTTTCACAGGGACGACCCTACATGGGGTCGCTGTGGCTGTAATTCTTTACAGAGACTGACACACTCATCTTGCTTCCACAGAGTGTAGCAAGTGAAACAAAAAGGAAGGTGTGTGTAGGGGGTGAGGGTAGAAGGGACGAAACAGTGGTTGAAAGTTACACCATCATCTTTCATAGTAGTAACTAAATTATAATTCTAAAATTAAAAGAATCAAGAAGGTGCAAATAGCAAAAGAATCAATAAATAAATTGATAGGCAGTTGAAAGAGTTGATTGAAGTCTTCTTTGGGGAATGAGCAGCAAGCGTGGGGATAAACAAGCACAAGGAATTGTTCTTATTTTAAATCTTGGGGAACTTCATGTTACATCGATGCATCACTGGGTCCTGCACTGTGAAAACAGTTTGCCTTTGACTGCTCACCTAAAGGTTGGCAGCTGGAGCTTATCCCTGGGCACCTTGGAAGAAAGACCTGGTGTTTTTTCCACAAAGACGACAGCTAAGAAAACTCTGTAGAGCACAGTAGCACATGGGCTCATCAAGCATAAGAATAGACTTGATGGCAACTTTTTGGAGGGGGTATATGTATTACTTAGCTAAAAATAAAATTTCAATCAATTAAAAGAATGGAAGGGTATGATGTCTGGGTTAGCCCCTAATAAAATGTTTGGTTTTTTTTGCGGGGCGGGAGGGGGGTGGAACAAGTAATGGTAACAAAGCATACTCAGTGCCATTCAGTCAATTCTGACTCAGGGAGACCCTACAGGAAGGTGAGAAGTGCCTCTGTGGGTTTCTGACCTTGTAAGTCTCTATCGGTGTAGAAAGGTCCATTCTTCTCCTTTGAAGGGTGTGTTAGTCTGGGTAGACTAGAGAAACAAATTCATAAACACTCATGTGTAAAAGAAAGAGCTTTATATACAAGAGCAGTTGAATATTGAGAAAACACCCCAGCCCAGTCCAGATCAAGTCCATAAGCCTGATATTAGCCCATTTGTCTGATACCAATCTATAAAGTCCCTTCAGACTCATGAAGCACATACATTGACACCGAATGCAGGAAGATCACAGGCCAGCGGGAGGGAAGTCTTGTGGATCCAGTGGCACTGTAAGCACCTCAGCACTGGCAGGGCTCTCCATGTGGCTTCTCTGGCTGCGAGGCTCTAGCATTGTTCCATGTGTCTTTTTCGTAGAGTGTCTCTTAGGGAGTCAGAGTGGGCAGAGAGTGTTTCCCACCTTCAAGGAAGAAATACAGGAGTTCCCAGAGTCCTCAGGAGAAGGCCATGCCCACACAGAAGTCTCATTCGCTGTATCCTGAGCGACAGGCTAGACTCCACCTCTATACTCCTAATCCTCAAATTGACACCAGATTATGTAACTATCACAGAGGGGCTGATGATTTTGAACTGCTGATCTTGCAGTTAGCAGCCCGACTCATCATCACAATACCACCAGGTCTCCAGAACAAACCATATTAAAATACTTGATCATGGTCTGGTCTGATTTTTGGACAAATAATTTTACCAACTTGATCTTCAAATATCTTTAAGAACGGGAAAATTTTGCAGAGTTGTGATGAAGCTGACATGAGATACACATGTCAAAGTATCCAGAGGACAATGAAGGCACTTAATAAATAGCAGCGTTTTTGTATTATTAGTTCATGGCAATCAATAATTATCATAAAAGCGAGTCCTCTTAGAATAATTAACCTACTCTGACGCAGTAACCTTTGACCAAATATTACTCTGGGCAGAAGATTATATTGGCTTGCTTTAGACTTTTGCTAAGTGGCCTGGCTGTTGCCTGAGAAACAGCGATTTAAAGTAGACATATGGATTTCTGTCTAAGTATGATAGATGAGCTCAGGTACAGTGGGAAAAGGTGGCAGCTCCTGGAAGAGAGAAGAGAGGGAATTGATTTGGGTTTTCTTCAAAGGACCAGCATCATTTTTCTTGTCGTGTTTGATCACTTGAAGTCCAAGTGTCAAGCTCCAGCTGATTGCCTCACTAAAGAAGCAGGCTTAGTAGAGGTATTTGAAAGGGGTGGAGGATAAAAATGAAAGGAAGAGAGAGTGGAGGAGGACAGGGGATGGAATGTTCTTGAATAACGAATGCGGAGGATTGGTCTGCATGTGAGTGTGGATGGAGGACAACCACCAAATGTCCTCTATGCTCCCACTTACACTGAAATGTCACAACCTGGACCTTAACCCAGACAAGGGGCTGATGACAGAGCTTTTAAAAAATTGTACAATGATCATGTATTTATTTGACCTTCCATTCTGTCTCCTCCGTGTGTTTGTAACAAAGATTTAGCCGTCCAGAACAAAAGTCAGATGGCAGTGGTGTGTGATGCTGCCTGGCCTCTGACTCACAGAGACTCTATGACAGAGTGGAACTGCCCCATAGACTTTCTCAGGCTGTCATCTTGAAGGGAGCAGATCATCAGAACTCTCCTGCCAGGGGGGTTTGAACCACCACTTAACAGCTGAGTTATTTATCTTCTACAGAGCCAGCAATTCAGATGATACTAATCAGTTCATCTTTTAAAAGTACATTTTTAAATACTGAGGTTCACTCATTACTTTACACATTTAGCTACACAGTTTTGACATTGCTACACATCCAGCAGTTCAGTGTCTGCATACAAGGTAAATATCTATGATGGGGGCATGTCACCCGATGGCGGCTGAATGGCAGTGAGGGCAGACATTGCGATGTAAGGGCTGGTATTTAGCACTGGCCTTTGAGGGAGTGTGTCCATGTGATTTGAGTGTATCTGTGGAAATCTGACCTGGGAATGCGGGCTGTGGGGAGGGGGCATAGGAAAGTTTAGTACAATGACATTTATGAAGCCACCCACTGTCAGTCTGTCATGTGGTGGTTTGTGTGTGACTGTGGTGCTGGAAGCTATGACACCAGCATTTCAAATGCCAACAAGATCACCCACGGCCAATGATTTTCAATGGAGGTTCCAGACTAAGACAGAGTAGGAAGAAAGACCTTGAAATCCAATTCTGAAAATTAGCCAGTGACAGTCTTAGGGATCACAGCAGGACGCTGTCCAGCAATGCGGTGGGAGATGAACTCTTTAGGGTGGAAGGTCCTCAAAATACACAGTGGCCACAATGGACCCATGCATGCCAGTTGTGGAGATGTACAAGATTCGGGGATATTGTTTTATGCTGCTCTTCCATGTTTTATTGTGCCATGAGTTGGTGGCAACTAACTACACAACCCCCTGACCCCAAGTGTATGTATTAAAAAGGGGTAAGAACATTTAATTCAGTCTATTTGCTATTTACATTTTAATTAGCCAAGGCGAGCTTGAGGAAACTATGGAAATTTTAGTTTTAAAAATAGTCTTGAATATGTTATACCACCACTTATCTGTCAGTTTGTTGTACTGTGGTGGCTTGTGTGATTCTGGAAGGCTAGAAGCTGTTCACTTGGTATTTAAAATACCAGCAGGTTCACACATGGTGTAGGGTTTTTTCCCCTCTTTTTTTCCCCCTCCCTCCCCGCTTACCCCCCCCTCCTGAGCCCTTGATAATTTATAAATTATTATTTTGTCATATCTTGCCCTGTCCGGTGTCTCCCTTCACCCCCTTTTCTGTTGTCCGTCCCCCAGGGAGGAGGTCACATGTAGATCCTTATAATCAGTTCCCCCTTTCCAACCCACCCTCCCTCTATCTTCCCAATCGCCCCCTCACACCCCCTGGTCCTGAAGGTATCATCCGCCCTGGATTCCCTGTGCCTCCAGCTCCCATATGCACCAGTGTACACCCTCTGCTCTATCCAGACTTGCAAGGTAGAATTCGGATCATGGTAGTTGGCGGGGAGGAAGCATTTCGGTGTAGGGTTTTTATCGAGCTTCAAGACTAAGAACAAACTGGAAGAAGGACTACACTATGTGTTCACTTCTTAAAAAATTAGCCCCAGAAAACCTTATGAATAGCGGCAGAACATTGTCTGGTACCATGCTGGAATATGAGCCCCCTCAGGTTGGAAAGCACTCAAAATACCGCAGAGGAAGAGCTGCCTCTTCAAAATAAAGTCAACTTTAATGACTTCTATGGACTAGAGCTTCTGGGACTTTCATTTGCTGATGGAGCATGACTCAAAATAAGAAGAAACAGCTGCAAACATCCATTAACAATCAGACAATAGAACATGCAAATCAAACTGCTCGTCGTCTTGCAGCTAGCAAACACGTAAACACTATGGCACCAGGGATCCCATAGGAAAATTAGAAGTTATTAAAAATGAAATGGAACCCACAAATATCACTGTTCTAGACATTAGTGACTTGAAATGGACTACTATTTGTCTTTTCAGATTGGAAAATTATAAGGTTGACTGTGCTGGATATGACAAGCTCAGGAGGAATGGCATCGCATTCATCATCAAAAGGAATATTTCAAGAGCTTGAAGCACAGAGCTGCCTTTATAGGAAAGTATCCATATTCCTACAAGGAAGACCATCTAATATGACTCTATACATTTATGTATCAACTGATAAAGCCAGTGATAGAGAAACTGAAGACACCTACTAATCTCTTCAGTCTAAAATTGAACAAACATACAATCAAGATTCATGGATAGCTATTAGTGATTTTAGCAAAAATTGTAAATAAAGAAGAATGATTGGAAGTTAGGGGGAAAAGGCCTTGGTGACAGAAACAATGCTAGAGTTCATATGATAGAATTTTAGAAAATCAATGATATTCATTGTTAATACCATTTTTTCCAATACATAAACAGAAATTATACACATAGAACTCACCAGATGGAACACACAGAAGTCAAATTGATTACATCTGTGGAAAGAGACAGTTGAGCAGCTCAAGATCATCAGCCAAAACAAGGTCAGAGACCAACTATGGAATAGACCATCAACTGCTTATAGCTAATTTGAGGTTGAAAATGGAATAAAATTAAAACAAGAGCCAAAAATAGGACCACACGCATATTGCACCTGAGTTTTGAATGCATCTCAAGAACAGAGTTGAGTCACTGAAAACTAATGACCAGACAAGTTATGGAATAAAGTCATGAACATCATATGTGAAGAAAGTAAAAGGTCATTCAAAAGATAGAAAATAAAGAAAAGATGAAAGTGGATCAGAAGAGACTCTGAAGCTTGCTTCTGAATGTGTTATGCTGTTACGTGCTATTGGGTCAGTTTTGAGGCATAGCGACCTTACGCACAACAGAATGAAACACTGCCCGGTTCGCACCATCCTCACGATGGTTACTGTGTTTGGACTCACTGTGGCAGCTGTTGTGTCCATACATTATTCTAGGACCTTTTTCTTTTCTGCTGCCTCTCAACTCTGCCAAGCATAATGTTCTTCTTCAGGGACCTATCGCTCCTGGCAACATGGCTAAAGTATTTAAGTCTCACCACTTTACCTCTTAGGAGCATTCTGACTGTACTTTTTCCAAGAGTCTTGTTTATCTTTTTTGGAAGCCCATGGTACTTTCAATATTCTTTGCTAGCACCACAATTCAAAAGCATCGATTCTTATTTGGTCTTCTTTATTCAATGTCCATCTATCACATGCAATAAGGCAGTCCAAAATACCAGAGTTTCGGGCAGACACATCTTAGTCCTCAAAATAAGATCCTTGCTTTTCAATACTCTAAAGAAGTCTTTCACAGCAGAGTTACCCAATGCAATGAGTCATCCGATCTCCTGACCACTGCTTCCATTAACTCTGATTGTGGATCTATGCCAGACAAAATAATTGACAACTTCAATCTTTCCTCTATTTACCATGATGGTACCTATTGGTCCAGTGTTAAGGATTTTGCCTTTCTCTATACTGAGTTACAGTACATACTCAAGGCTGCAATCTTTGATCTTTATCAGAAAGTGATTCATGTTCTTTTTCCTCTCAGCAAGCAAGGTTGTATTATCTGAATACTAAAGGTTATTAATAAGCCTTTCTTCAATCCTAATGCCACATTCTTCATCATCTAAGTGTTTCTCTGATAATTTTCTCAGCACACAGATTGAACAAGTATAGTGAGAGGATACAACCCTGACCCACCTTTCCTGAGTTTAAACCATGCAGTATTCCCTGGTTCTGTTAGCACAACTGTCTCTTGAGCTATGTTCAAATTCTGAATGAGCATGGTGTAGTGTTTTGGAATTCTCATAGGCTACCCATAATTTGTTATGATCCGCACAGTCTAAGGTTTTAGCCTAGTTAAAGAAACAAAAGTAAACATTCTTCTGATAGTCTCTGCTTTGAGCCAAGATCCACCTGATATCAGCATTGATATGCTGTGGTAGTTATGTAATCATTTGTCAATTTGAGGATTAAGAATGTAGGGGGGGAGTCTAGCCTGTCAATCAGATCATAGCCAGTGAGGCCTCTGTGTGGGCATGGCCTTCTCCTGAGAGTTCTGGGAAATCTGATCTTTTCCTCCTTGGACGCAGGAGAGACTGCTTTCTTACTACTTCCTCCTCGGAGGGGGAGACATCTCCCTCTCTTTGCTGACTCCCTGGGAGACATTGCAGCTGACAAGACACATGGAACTTCCCTAGAGTCCTGAGCTAGACAAGCCACATGGATGCAACCAGACCTCTGAAGCCAGAGAAGCCACAGAGAGACCCCTGTCAGCGCTGAGATGCTTGCAGTGCTACCAGACCCACAGACTTTTTACCCACTGGCTTGTGATCGTCCTGCCTTTGGCTTCATTGCATATGTTTCGTGAGTCTGAAGAGAACTTCATAGATTGTTTTCAGACATATGGGCTAATATCGGACTTATGGCCTTGGACTGGACTGGGTTGGGATGGTTTCTTAATGCGTAATTGCTCTTGTATATAAACCCTTTCCTTATACACATATGTGTGTCCATGTATTTGTTTCTCTATTCTACCCAGATTAACACATATACTCTTGTTCCATGTCCTCTTGTGGATCTGATCTGAATCTCTGGTAGCTCCCTGTTGATGTACTGCTACAACTTTTGTTGGATTATTTTCAGCAAATTTTACTTGCATGTGATATCCATGATATTGTTCTATACTTTTAGAAGTCTGTATGTCACCTTTCTTTGAAATGGGTACAAATATGGATCTCTTGCAATCAGTTGGCCAAGTAACTGTCTTCCAATTTCCTGGCATAGACAAGTAGTGCTTCTTGTGTTTCAGCAGCTTGTTGAAATATTTCCATTGGTGTTCCATCAATTCCTGGAGCCCTGTTTTTTAACCAATACCTTCAGTTCAGTTTGAACTTCTTCCTTCAGTACTAATGGTTCTTGCTCATATGTTACCTCCTGAAATGGTGGGGTGTTGACTAGTTCTTTTTGGTACAGTGACTGTGCATTCTTTTCATCTTTTGATGCCTCCTATGACATTCAATATTTTTCCCATAGAATCTTTCAACATTGCAACTCGAGGCTTGAATTTTCTTGAGCTCTTTCAGTTTAAGACATGCTGTTATGGTTTTCCTTTTTGTTTCTCTAATTCTAGGGTTTTGCACATTTCTTTATAATAATTTACCTTGTCTTCTAGAGCAGCCCGTTGAAATTTTCTGTTCAGTTGTTTTACTTCATCATTTCTTCCATGTACCTTAGCTACTCTACAATTAAGAGCAAATTTTAGAGTCTCCTCTGACATCCACTTTCAAACTTTCATTCTTTGATGCCTGCTACCTGATTTTGTAGGCACCTCATGATCACAAAGATTGGTGTGCTTCTTCCATGTGGGCTTTGTTGCTTCTCAGCTAGATGGCCACTTGTTTATCTTCAAGCCTTTAAGACTCCAGACACTATATCTTTTGATAGCCGGGCACCATCAGCTTTCTTCACCACATTTGCTTATGCACTCTCTATGTCTTCAGTGATCGTGTCAGGAAGGTGAGCATCAAGGAGTGCCAGGTTAATAGAACAAAGTGTTCTTCCATCACTTTCAATCTTTCCCACCTTTTAAATGTCCTTTAGCTTTCTTCATGAGTGATGTCTTTGGTGACCTCCCACAGTTCATCAGGTTTCCTGCCATTAGTGTTCCATGCTTCAAATCTGTTCTTGAGATGTTTTCAAAATCCAGGTGGGATAGACTCAAGGTCATGTTTTAGCTCTTGTGAACTTGTTTTGATTTCTTGAATCTAGGAAAGGTAAAATGACCAGAAGAAATGATGAACTTAAAGAACCTACCCAAAAATATCAAAAGGAAGCACAGGAAGCCAAAATAAAACATTATAATGCAATGTGCAAAGATCTGGATTAGGGAAAACATAAGGAAGAACATGTTCAGAATTCATAAACTGAAAAAACTGATGAAAAAGTTCAAGTTTTATTCGGGCGTGGAGTAGGGAACCAGTGGAGACATCTGGGAGGCTGGCCCCAGTCCCAAATACTAAGTGGACGCCTGCCCCTTCCCCCAGAAGAATTTATTTCAAATGATGCCATTGAATCTGCAGCTCCAGGAGAGGGGCATATCTGATCGGAGCACACAGGAGCAGATGAAGGGGGAGTAGGGGAGAGTGGAGCACATCCTGGCCCACCAGGCCTTGAGGACGATGATCCCAATTAGAGCAGCCAGTCCACAGAGAGGATCACATGGCCAGCCCCACTATGAGACATGACGCCCCTCACTGACTCATGGCCTGCGGGGACAGCACCGGAGACACAGTGTGGGAATTTCGGCCTATCTGATCCCACCACACCAAGGCAAAGCACTGGGGGAGTGCAGTGGAACAGCAAGGGAATGGAGCGGCAAAGTCCCCAGGGGATGCTGAAGGTGGACTTTGGGGCCAGGGCATAGTGCCCCAACAAACTGGACTGGAAAACATTCGAGAAGGCCAACAAAAGTTCCTTGAACTAACTATAAGCTTTTCTTTCTTGCTGTGTTTTGTTCTTTGTCAGTGGTTTGTTATTGTTGCTTGGTTTTGCTCTGTCTTATTTTTGTGCATGTTATTATCTCCGCAGGTCTGTCTAAATAAAATAGGCTGGATGAACAATCTGGAGGAGGAAACAACGGGACTGACAGTTCTGGGGGACATGGGATAGGGGGAGGTGGGGACAAAGGAAGTGGTTTTAACAAACCCGGGGACAAGGGCACAAGTAACCCAAATTGGTGGTGAAGTGGGTGTGGGGGGCCTGGTTGGGCATGATCAAGGGTAATGTAACAAAGAGGAATTGCTGCAACCCAGGTGGGGACTGAGCATGATAATGGGACAGGAGGAAAGTCAAGGGAAATAGAGGAAAGATCTGGGAGGCAAAGGGCATTTATAGAGGTCTAGATAAAGACATGTACATATGCAAATGTATTTATATATGAGGATGGGGAAATAGATCTATGTGCATATATTTATAGGTTTAGTATTAAGGTAGCAGAAGGACATTGGGCCTCCACTCAAGTACTCCCTCAATGCAAGAATATTTTCTTCTATTAATTTGGCATTCTATGATGCTCACCTTCCCGACACAACCGCTGAAGACAAAGCGGGTGAATAAGCAAATGTTTTGAAGAAAGCTGATGGTGCCTGGCTATCAAAAGATATAGCGTCTGGGGTCTTAAAGGCTTGAAGGTAAACAAGCAGCCATCTAACTCAGAAGCAACAAAACCCACATGGCAAAAGCACACCAGCCTGTTCAGCCATGAGGTGTCAAAGTGATCAGGTATAAGGCATCAACAGAACAAAAAAATCTTACCATAGTGAATGAGATGGGGAGTGCATTGTGGAGACCCAAAGCCCATTTGTTGGCCACTGGAGATCCCCTTGCAGAGGGGTCTGAGGGAGGAGATGAGTCAGTCAGGGTACGATGTAGCATCGATGAAGAATACAGCTTTCCTCTAGTTCCTAAATGCTTCCTCCTCCCCGCACCCCGCCTCCCACTATCATGATCCGAATTCTACCTTGCAAGTCTGGCTAGACCAGAGGATGTACACTGATACAGATAGGAACTGGAAACACAGGCAATCCAGGGTGGATGATCCCTTCAGGACCAGTGGTGTGAGTGGTGATACTGGGAGGGTAGATGGAGAGTGAGTTGGAAAAAGGGAACCGATTACAAGGATCTACATTGGACCTCCTCCCTAGGGGACGGACAACAGAAAAGTGGGTGAAAGGAGATGTTGGACAGGGAAAGATATGGCAAAATAATGCTTTAGAAATTATCTAGGGCTCATGAGGTAGTGGGGAGTGGGGAGGGAGGGGAAAAATGAGGACCTGATGCCAGGGGCTTAAGTGGAGATCAAATGTTTTGAGAGTGATGAGGGCAATGAGTGTACAGATGTGCTTTGCATACTTGATGGATGTATGGATTGTGATAAGAGTTGTATGAGCCCCTAATAAAACAATTTTAAAAAGCTCAAGTTTTGATTTGAAATATTGAGGTATTCTGTGGGAACAAAGAACATTGCAGTGCATCAAAAGAAGATGGAAGGAATGCAGACTCCTTAGACCAAAAAGAATGGGTTGATTTTCTAACCATTTCAGGAAGTAGCATGTGATCAAAAACTGATTGCATTGAAGGAAGAAGTCTGAGCTTCACTGAAACATTGGTGAAAAGCAAGGCTTCGGAATTGATATAACACTGAGCAAATGTTTCAACAGGCTGATACAGCTCTGGGGGCACTCAGTTGTCTGTGCCAAGAAGTTTGCAAGACAGCTACATGACCAACTGACTAAAGAGATCTATATTTATGCCCATTTCAGAGAAAGGTGATCCTACACAGAATTTGGAATCATCAAGCAATATAATTAATAACACGTGCAAGTAAATTTGCTGAAGACAATTAGAAAACAATTGTAATGGTACATTGAGAAGGAGATGCCAGACATTTTAAAGGGGCATCACTGCTGATGTCATGTGGCTCTTGGTTGAGAGTCTTCCTCTTTTTGATGACCCTTTAATTTGTCAAGCAAGATATTCTTCTCTAGGAACTAGAGTCCCTCTTGATAACATGCCCAAAGTGTGTGAGGCAAAACCTCTGCATCCGCACTTCTAAATAGCATCCCACCTGCACTTGTTCTTCAGGAAGCCTGTCGTATGAAATCTGCAGTATTCTTCACCAACACCATAGTTCAACGCATCAATTATTTTTTCAGACTTCCGTATTTATTGCCCAGCTTCCAATTCAGTTGAGGCGAATGAAAATATCGTCGCTTTTGTGGCCTTGTGCAGCAGATCTGCCCAGTAATTTTTCTCTTCCCAGATTTAAAAATCTTCATGCCCCAAACTGCAGAGCATTACATGGAGCCGTGGGCGTCGCATGCGTCTACAGAAGGGAGCAACATTGCCTATATTTAGGACTCGACAGCACACCAAACACATCCAGAGTTAGTTGGAGGTCCAGTTTTCCATTTCCCAGCCTTCCAATCATTGGCATCTGGTCAATTCTGACACACGGTGTCCCCATGTGTATCCCAGAGTAGAATTGTGCTTCATAGGGTTTTCAAAGGCTGATTTTTTCAGAAGTAGATCCCCAGAATTTTCCTTCTTTTCCATATTAGAGTTTTGGAAACAAGTTTGTGTTTATATAATTACTCACCCGAGGCCATCCCTGCTGGGACATTGGGCAGAGCTGGAAACAAAACCCAGGTTTTACATTGCCTAATTCCATGAGGTGCTGGTGATAGGGAAGAGTAAGAGAGAGAGAGAGAGAGAGAGAGAGAGAGAGAGAGAGAGAGAGAGAGAGAGAGAGAGAGTTAGTTCTAGGCCCTCTCTTCCTTATGTGAAGGAAATTCCTTATCCTCCTTCCACTGGTGTTTTTAATTCTGATTCAAGAGACAATGTGAGTAGCTTCAAGGTACTGAAATGGAGGACAAAAATAAAAAAGACAGAGGTATCCCAACATGGTCTTAACTCACCTGGGACTACCCAGTACCCCCTGCAGTGGATGTAAGTGAAGCTTCCTCATTGTGACCCATAACTGAGGTTAAAAGAAAACCAGGAGCTGCACTGAATGCATCTGGCAAGCATTTCGTCTTCCCTTAAATAAAATAAATTCCCTTAATAAAGGCAATGGAGGCAGGGCTGGTGGCGGGGGTGGGGAGGTAGAGAGGGTTTGGATGATTTATTGCAGAGCAACGAGAGGGTCTTGGTGGCTCGGAACTATCTATTTAGAACTGCTGGCTCTAGAACCAAGTTGTACATTGGTTTCTCTTTTTGTGCCAATCTTACATTTTCTGAAAAAAAATAACTTTTATGAATATCATCATTAGTGCGATAAGCACAGGGAAGTATAAGTTAATTCTACAGTAAAGTGATTATTAAATCCATTAGTCATATGCAGGGAATCCATAATTAACTTATTCTCCAGCATCAAGTAAATGATTCTACTGTGTGCTTTAAGAAAGCAATTGTTCACTAATATGCAAAATACAGCAGAACCATTAGATCATAAAGCCATGCAATCTTATAATTAAATTATAAATTTTACATATTTTAATAATGTGCTTTATATACTTTAATTGTTTTCTATGCAAGATTAAAAGGAGGTGCCATGGTTTTCCTCAGACATATTATATCTTGACCTGAACTGTGCAATACTTAATAATTATTGATGAGTACCTACCAGGGATGACAGCAGTCTTTCAGCAGCATCAGATATTTCTTTGGATTATTGCCGAGGACTAAAATGAGGATGTGCATTAGTCTTAAGTGGAGTCGCAGCTATATACCCTCGGGCTCTCTTTTGTTTTCCCTCCTTTTGCCATTGGAGCAACCGTAGACACCCCCACTCGCTCCTGCCGAGCATGGAGAGTGGGCTGGCCCCAGCACACAGCCTTGGCTGCCTGTGTAGGGGAAAGGCAATGCACACATTAAATACTCTACGGGGGACTTAGGCGCCCACATGAGCAATCTCTTGCCGTTACTGTATTTTGGATTAAATAATGATGCCATTCTTTGCCATGTGCACAATTAAATGTGTTTGAGCGACCTGGGAAATACCACCCATCGGTGCTGTGGGGGTTGCCTCTGTCACTTCTGGGTCTCAAATCCTGCTTGCTGCAGAGGGAACTGGAGTGCTGGTCCCCTGCCCCACTCCGGAGTGAGCCAACCTTTCTCTCGGATGGTTGCACGATGCCAAGCTGCCTTCCAGTTTTCACGAGTTCACGTTGCACTGAGGATGCCCTCCACGGAAGGCAAATAAATGGTCCATTCAGTCCTGCTCTATTTGACACGGATGGAGCCTGATGTTGGAAAACCAGGTTTCTTAGGGCCACTGAGACCTACAGGCTGCCGAGGTTGCCCAGGAGGAGCACCCAGGCTAGGGTGGGAAGGCTTTAGGAAGGTCAGTCTTTAGACTGAGTCTTGGCTGTTGAGTCGGAACCATGCAGGTGAAGTATAGGGAGGGGTGGGGTGGGGGGCACGACAACCCATGTGGACAAAGCAATGAGTGAAGGATACTCCTGATAATGGATGGTGTGGTGAGCAGAGGGTCGGGATGGGGAGCGACACACTGTGGGCACTGGAAGGTCAGTGGGAGCTGGGCCTGGAGGGTCTTGTGAGTCATACTGTTGGGTTTGGCCGAGGGGAACCATTGAAAGGTTCTCCACTGGAAAGTTGTGGGACCAGATTTGTTGTCTGTTTAATTAAGAGACTGTATGCTTTAGGGTAGTTTTAGGCCGTCAGAAAATGGTGCGGAAAGTACCCATCACCCATCCACTTGACTCTGACTCTTGGTGACCCCGTACGTCACATAACAGAGCTGCTCTGGGAGAGCGTGGGTTACAGAAGCCGACGGCCAGCTCTTTGCTAGGAGGGACATCTGGGGAAGTTCAAACCCACAACCTTCGGGTCAGTGAGCTCTCTGCCATCAGTTTGGACTCCTAGCGAAGTGATCAGGACAGAGCAGAACTGCCCTTGCAGGTCCGAGACTGTCACTCATTAGGGGAAGCAAAAGGCCACTCTCTCTCCCGCTTTAGATCAGTAGCCACGTGCAAGCTGTTTGTACCATCGGCACACCCTGCATGTACTCTGTCTGCCCGCTGCAGATCATTTTATTAGTCTATCTTACATTCCTATGGTACACTTGTTACAGTTTATCAATCAATCTCAATACATTTTTGGGAACTATAATCCATGGTTTTAATCATATTACACATACAGTTTTATTAATATCACGTATAAGCAAATTTTTGTTGAAGGTTAATTTAAAAACCGCAGCTGTGCTTGACCAGAGAGCTACCAGAAAGCCAAGGCAGATTCAGAAGAGGACACAGGCTGAGGGATACCACTACTGATGTCAGGTAGATCTTGGCTGAAAGCCAAGGATGCCCAGAAGATAGGGATTGTATTTTATTGACTATGCAAAGGGATTCTACCGTGTGAGTCCAAACAAATTATGGATAACATTGCAAACAATGACAATTCCAGGACACTTTGTTGTGCTCAGGTTGAACCTGTGCACAGACCAAGAGGCACGTGCTCAAACTGAACAAGGGAACAATGAATGCTTTAAAATCCGAAAAGATGTGCATCCTGATTGTATCTTTTCACCACACTTATTCAATCTGTAACTGAGCAAATCATCTGAGATGCTGGGCTGTATGAAGAAAAAGGTGGCATCAGGTTTGGAGGAAGGCTCATCGACAATCTTGCTTGCGGAAAGGTGAGAGAACTCAAAACATTCACTGATGATGATCAAGGACTGCAGCCTTCAGTATGAATTACAACTCAACGTAAAGCAACCCCAGGCCTCACAACTGAACCAATAAGCAACATCTTAATAAACATAGAAAAAAATCGGCGTTATCAAAGATCTTATTTTACTTGAACTCACTATCAACAATTATGGAAGTAACAGTCAAATCAAATGAAGTACTGCAATTGGGAAAATATGCTACCAAAAAAAAACTTTAAATGTTAAAGAGGACGTCACTTTGAGGACTACAATGTCCCTGATCCAAGCCATGGTATCTCCGATGACCTCATCTGCATGGGAAAGTGGGACACTGAATAAGGAAGACTGCAGAGGAAGTGATGTTTTTGAAGTGTGGTGTTGCCGAAGAATATTGAAATTAACACAGATCGGCAGAAAAACAAATAAATCTGCCTGGGAGGAAGTAGCACCAGCAGGTTCCTTATAAGTAAGGATGGCGAGTCATTGTCTTGTGTATTCTCAATGTGCTATCAGGAGAAACTAGTCTCTAGAGAAGGACATCACGTTTGGTAGAGGATCCTCGCAAAAGATGAAGACCTTCAATGAGATGGAGTGACACAGTGGTGGCCACACTGGGCTCAAACCCAGTAGAGATTGTGAGGATGATGCAGAACCGAACAGCGTTTTACTCTGTTGCGTGCATGGTCTTTATGGGTCAGAACCAAGCAGCCAGACCCCCAAAACAGCAAAGTCCAGTAGCGTTCACTCTTTGTATTGTGTTTCACAGGCTGATGGGGTTGGACACCAGAGCACCTTCTGGCATAACCTTTTAATTTTTTTAACAAAAGAAAAATCTTAGCTTCAGTTTTTATGATCATCGATTTTCAATGTGGTGATTAGATGCGACACATGCACAATGTACCTGTCACCTTTCCTACCCTGGAACCAAAATGTGCAAAGAGAAGCAATAAGCAGTCCCTCCTCACAGAAGGGCTTTCTTTGGAAGGCCCACAGCTTCATGGTGTCCAGAGGACTGTTTCTCAAAGTGTGTGGCCCATGGACTTGCCCTCAGCCTTTCTGGCGCCGAACGAAATGACAGTGAACTTGGTGTGTGCCTGCTCAGAGTGGGGCCAGGGAAGCCCAGGAAACCTTCTCAGGAGAGATGAGCTCTCAGCTGGGCTCTGAAGTTCACTTCAAGATGGTAGAACGCTGTGGGAAAGGAGAGGCAGGAAGTGGGAATGCTTTTCCTCAGGTACCAGTCCCATCTGCTTCACTCCCCACAAGAGAGCTGCTGAGGGAGGGCTAAACGCACTTGACAAGAGGAAAATGCCCCAAACTTCAGACTCTACCAGGCCTCCTGATTCGGACCCTCCTACTCTGCCTGCCCCAACTGAACTTGACTTTCCAGACCTGGCTGGCCAAGCAAGAGCCTGCATAACTTGTGAGTTTCAGACTCACCGTCTTTCTTGTGGCAGCTCCGATATTGGCAGATGGGAGATTTAGCTCTGTCCTGTTTATAGAACAGCAGTTGATAGATAGTGACTTCATAGTTGGATATTTATGAGAGGTTTCATTTCAAATAATATAGTTCTGGCCTGTGGCAATGCTAAGGCTCTTACCCATTATTACTGAGAAGCTAAATCTTTAGGATATTGTAACTATAACTGCAGGGTCCGTTTGCTCTACCCGGAAGAACTGGAAAAGTTAATATTTTTTCAAAGCAATGAAAGCTTTATTATAAAAAGTCTCATTAGGAAGTTATCTGTCCCTAAAACATATAGGCAATCAGAAGGTCAGGTATGAAAAAAGGCAACTTCTCATACTTTTTCTTTTGCCTTATGACTTCTATCACATAACAAGGTAATTAGAAAAGGGGGATGTATCCGGCTTTCCACTACAGAAACAGCACCGTGCTGTGCCCTCCAGCCAGGGCCTAGTTCTGAGGGGAGCTGGGGACTGCCATTCTCCCCCAATTGCCGTGGTGGGTATTGCAGCCTCCTCTGACCCAGGCCTGTAAACTGTCATGAAATAAAGGAAGCCTTTGTCTCCCTAGCTGTGATGGACCACCCCCATTTAATACTGACTGGGCTTCTTCCAGGAGCCCTGGTGGCATCGTGGGTTACACGGCTAACGAAAATGTCAGCACTGAGAACCCATCAGCCACTTCTCTGGAGA
Organism: Tenrec ecaudatus; assembly: GCF_050624435.1. NCBI lineage: Eukaryota > Metazoa > Chordata > Mammalia > Afrosoricida > Tenrecidae > Tenrec > Tenrec ecaudatus. The sequence goes on along the minus strand of NC_134531.1, from coordinate 184,490,296 downwards.
GAGATGAGGCAGCCTGCTCCCATGAAGACTTCCAACATGGGAAACCCACAGGGGGCAGTTCTACCCTGTCCTCTGGAGTCACTATGAGTGAGAATCAAGTTGGTGGTAGGGAGGGACTTTTCTTTTTTGGTAGGGGGAAGGGGGGATATCTTCCAGAGTCACTGGGTAGTGCAAATGAAGACTATATTTGGCTGCTAAATGAAAGGTCGTGGGATTGAGCCCACCCATAGGCACCTTGGAAGTAAAGGATGGCTATCTACTTCCCAAAACATCAGCCATTGAGAGGTCCCTGGGTGGCACAACTGGTTTGCACTTAGCGAGACATCAAAGGCTTAGCAGTTCAAGCCTACCCATTGGCCCCGGGGAAGAAACATTGCTGGCAATCTGCTTCCGGAAAACATATACAGTAGACCCAAACTCAAACTTTCTGGAGCACCTCTGCTCTGTAACAGATCAGGGTCTCTCCAAAGTCACAACCGAAACCACCACCAACAAAAAAAATTTTTTACAGCAGCCATTGATGTCCTATGGAGCACAGCTCTGCTGTGAAACACACGAGGGCCCCGTGCGGAGGAGTGGATGCGACAGGAAGTGGTTTGCAGACATCTTCTGGGTCTGGTGGCTGCTCAATCTTTGTAATGTGTTGGAGGTGGGAGGGTGGTCCTTGATAGCTGAGGAAACTCCCTGGATCTTGAAAAGATGAGCTTGCTGGGATGCGCGTGTCCATTAAAGATGGGCACTGGGGGTGAGCAGAGAAACCAGCTGCCGCCGCAGGTCTTCTCAGAGATGCTGGAGACCACCAAAGGGCCAGAGTCACAGGCCACACTTGGCCGGAGGGGACAGAACAAAAGTTAAAACCGTTGCAGAAAAGTTGGGTTTTAATTTGGGGTGGGGGTGCAGGGTGTCTGGGCAATTGGACAAATAGCAACTTCTCATTTTTACAAAGGTATTATGCCTGATTAAATTTTGGGAGAGGTGAAAGGAGGACAACTCAATTTCTTGTTACCCTTTACAATGTGCACTCCCCACCACTGGTGGGAGGTCCAACCACCATCTCCTCTTCAGGCTTCTTCCCTAAGGCAGCCAGAAAACTGCCTTAGGAAACTCTGTGTCCAAGGTGCCCCAGGGGTGAAGGGCTCTGCTGAGGGAAAATGATGAGCTGCCACCACTGAAGGCTACAACGTTTTCTCGCCCTATTAATTCTGGTTTAGAAAGATTCATTTTCTTGCCATGGCCAACATTTCTTCCATCTCTATGCTGCTGAAGGATGCTGGGCCCCAAATTCTATTTCTTGTCACTTTTTCACTGAGAGAATCAAGCCCAATATTTCCCAAAGCGTGTTCCACAAAACATCCGCGAGATTCTTCTATAGACAATGCTCATTTTGATCAATCCCACTGTATTGTGAGATAAGCATGGGGATACTAGATCCCGTAGTCCGACCCTTAGACATTCGTAATGTGCTCCAGCACACTAAACCCTCAGTGAAGTCCTGCAGGAAAGAATGCCCATTAACTTAATTTTCCCATAATTTTCCAGAATTCTTTCATGAGAAATGCCTTTTTGACCCCTAGATCCAAAAACATAATTAGGTTTTAAATTTGTTCAGGTGTTGTTATGTGCCGGGAGGTTATTGCCTTAAGTAATTCCTATGTTCCAGTTCATTTTATCCCCATAACAAGCATAGAAGTGGGGCTATTCTTATCCCCAGAGGCACAGATAGGGAGATTAATTTGACCAAAAACACACAGCGAGTAAGTGTTGTAACCAAGACTCAAACAAGGCATTCCGACCAAGAATGCAAGGGAGAACACAGTTCTCATCTCTAAGGGCAGCATTTAGCTTAGATTTATGGAATATATCCTTTCATTTCACAGTGTTCATTGGACATGCTTATGTAGGAGGCATTGTGGGAGGGGTACAAAATGGACAAAAGTGGACAAGGTACTTGCCTGTCTGGAGTATAAATCTCATGAAATGACAGAGTCAGCAAGACAGGATTCAGAGAGCTGTGAGGTTACAGCAATGATCCAAAGTATGGGGCTCTTCATGAAAGGCATGTACTGTGACTGTCTATACATGAGGGCATGACCTGGTCAGAGAGGGAGACAAAGCTTCCCAAGCCAATGAAAATAGGCATGTGTGCAGAGCTGAAATGGAGACCACTGAGGGGAGACCTTCTGCCCAAGATAACCCTCTCCATTGAACCTCCAGTCCTTTTTGCTTATAGTTTAATCCTAGATAAAATGCAACTGTCTGTCCCCTTTGAAAGATAACGCCATATGATGGGTTACTTCTGGATGAATGAGACATAGGAGGCCTTTGTTGTTGTCGCTGCTCATTGCTGCCAAGTCAATTCACACTTATGGCGACCCCATATGTTAAAGAGTGGAACTACCCCAATTTTCTTAGCTATTCTCTGAAGGGACCCTGTAGGGCCACTATGAGTCAGAATCAACTCTATGGCCATGAATATTTTTTAATCATTTTATTAGGGGCTCATACAACTCTTATCACAATCCATAATATATCAACTGTGTCCAGCACATTTGTACATATGTTGCCATCATCATTCTCAAAACATCTGTTTTCTGCTAGAGCCCTTGGCATCAGTTCCTCATTTCCCCCCTCCCTCCCCGCTCCCCCTCACCCCCTCACCCTTGATAGTTTATAAATTATTATTATTTTGTCATATCTCACAGCATCTGACATCTCCCTCACCCCTTCTTCGCTGTCTGTCCCCTGGGGAGGAGGCTATATGTAGACCTTGTAACCTGTTCCACCTTTCTTCCTCACCTTCCCTCAACCCTCCCGTTATCGCCACTCTCTCCACTGGTCCTGAGGGGTTCATCTATCCTGGATTCCCTGTATTTCCAGTTCCTATCTGTGCCAGTGAACATCCTCCAGTCCAGCTGGATATGTAAGGTAGAATTGGGATAATGATAGTGGCGGGGGGGGGGGGGAGGAAGCATTCGAGAACTAGAGGGAAATTGCATATTTCATTGTTGCTACACTGCACCCTGACTGACTCGTCTCCTTCCCGCAGCCCTTCTGCAGGGGGATGTCCATTTTTCCACAGATGGGCCCTGGGTTCCCACTCCGTACTCCCCCTCATTCAAAATGCTATGATTTTTTTTGGTGGGGGGAAGTCTTTGATGCCTGATACCTGATCTCTTCGACACCTTGTGATCTCACAGGCTGCTGTGCTTCTTCTATGTGGGCTTTGTTGTTTCTCAGTTAGATGGCCCCTTGTTTATCTTCCAGCCTATAGGACCCCAGATTTTATATATTGTGACAGCTGGGCACTGTCAGCTTTCTTCACCACACTTGCCTATGCACCCACTTTGTCTTCAGCGTTCGTGTTGGGGTAGGCTGGTGTGCTTCTTCCATGTGGGTTTTGTTGTTTCTTAGCTAGATGGCCACCTGTTTATCTTCAAGCCTTTAAGACCCCTGCCACTATATCATTTAATAGCCAGGCACCATCAGCTTTCCTCACCACTTTTGCTTATGCATCCACTTTGTCCTCAGCGATGGAGTCGGGACAGGCTGATATGCTTCTTCCATGCGGATTTTGTTGTCTCTCAGCTAGATGGCTGCTTGTTTATCTTCAGCTCTTTAAGACTTCATGTGCTATATCTTTTGGTAGCTGGACACCCTCAGCTTTCTTCACCCCATTTGCTTGTGCACCCATTGTCTTCAGCAACTTCAGGTGCTATATCTTTTGGTAGCCGGGACCATCAGCTTTCTTCACCACATTTGCTTGTGCACCCAAGTAATGGTTTTTTTTAAAGTCATCTTAATGGAAGAAGGTTGTCAAAACTCTTCTTGGATGGCACCATTAGATGGATTTGAACCACTAACTTTTAGGTTAGCAATTGTGTGCAAAGACTGTGGAGCAGTAGGGCCCTTGAAGCAGGGAGATGGGAAAGAAGAATGAGACCTATAGAAGCATTAGGATTCACAACTGATGACTTGACATCAGCTGACGCCACATAAAGTTCCACACTTCTTCCAGCAGCCATTGAGTTACCACTGACTCATGGTGACTCCATGTATGTCTGAATAGAACTGGCTGGAAGGCCCCAGCCTCGTGGGTGCTATTTCGTGAAAACTCCAGAAAGGATTGTTTTAGTTTTGCTTATCAGTTAAGCACTCTGCTGCTCACCAAAAGGTTGGTAATTCACGTCCCTCATAAGCACCTCAGAAGAAAGGCCTGGTGATCTGCTTCCTAAAAACCAGCCACTGTTTCCATTCATCCAGAAGTAACCATCATACCGTGTTATCTTTCAAAGGGGACAGACAGTTGCACTTTATCCAGGATTACACTATCAGAAAAACGACTGGAGGTTCAATGGAGAGGGTTATCTTGGGCAGAGGGTCTCTCCTCAGCGGTGCCCATTTCAGCTCTGCACACATGCCTGTTCGCAGTGATATTACTGAGGCCTTTTCTTTTTTTTTATTAGCACAAACACATTCATTTATTCATCAGAGGGGTGATCCTAATCAAGTCAACACTTGGAAATAGTTGTATGTAAAACTGTGTGTGATCAAAGTAATGGCATATAACAACAACAACAACAACAACAAAGCAGTACGGAGATTTGCTCATTGAACTGAGCTTGTTCCTTCTCACAGCTAATTCTTGTCCAAGTGATGATGGAATTTTTATTCTACTTTTTCATATGTCTGAGTACAGGTGACATTGTTCATAACGCATTCCACCACTAATTTTCCATTTTCCAATTTTCTAGTTATTGTGCTCTCCTTCCCATCCCAATCCTGGTGTTGAACCAAAACACCATCTGTGAAGTTGCAGACAGTCTGAGTTTTTCTGCCATCAGCTGTGGTTTCTTCAAACTTCTCTCCCAGGTTACAAGAAAACTGTGTGGTTTTCAAAGTGCTCTCCGTTTTCATGGTGAGGGCTTTGCCATCACAAGTGATGACACAGTCAGGCTTGGCCATCGCCCCCATTTTTCGAAGAGCCATTCCCACTCCTAGTTCCTTCATGTATTCATCAAAGCCTTTGCTGTCCACCAGGAGCCATCTTCCCACGAACTGCTCAATGGTGGCCATGGTGGGCGAGGACCGGCAGGCGAGCGGAGAAGGTAGAGGAGAGTGTGGCGGGCGAGCGCGGTGTGTGAGGCCTTTTCTTTTAAGAAAGTTTGGGAATGTTGGAAACATGGGTCAAAACTTTATAATGTAAAAATAAGAAATTTCAGCAAGTGATATACAAATATTAATGAAAAATTCTACAGACTCTAACTTCATATTCTTTGTAGTACTGAATTCCTACTCAGCTTGGTCCAGCCAATTGCCATGTGTGCATGGTGACCCTGTATGTTGTAATATAAGCATGCTCTGTGGGGCTTTTAATGACTGAGTTTCTAGAAGTAGATTGGTAGGCCTTTTTTCTGAGATGCTTTTGGGTGGATTTGAACTTCCATTTGGGGTTAGCATATGGATTACTTGCATCACCCAGGGAGTCCATGTAACCTAGCTTGGGAAATCAACTGAACTTTATTTAGAATGTCTAACTGTGCTTACACATTCAGCTGTGATCCAAAGGGTCCACAGTTCGAAACCACCAGCCACTCAATGGGAGAAAGAGAGTTACAGTCTCTGAAACCCACGGGGGATGTTCTACCCTGCCCTACAGGGTCCCTAGGAGGTCAGCATCCATTCGGCAGCAGTGAGCTTGGTTTGGGTCACTAGGTATTAGTGCTAGCAGAGCTCAAACAAGAGCATCTGTTTTTGCAAAAAGGAATTCAGTATTTTATGCCCACTCTTTGTTTCAAAGGCCCTTTTAAATCAAGAGTTGCTGAGCTATTAAGTGCCAACAAAAACCAGTGAAGCTAGAAACGGTGAATTCTTACCAATAATGTGTCTTTTAGTTTTACACAGCAGCTTTAGCAGCAAAAGTTCCTGTAAAAATGGCTAACATTTATTGAGAAAGCAACAATATGTCAGGCATTGTGCTTAGTGGTTTGTGCCCATCGTGTATTCAAGGCTATGAATAGTCATCTTCCCTGTTTTGCAGAGAAGCTAGTAAGCTTGAGAGGGGTTACATGGGGTCGCACAACTGGCTGGTAACAGGCAGGGTCAGGGCTCAAAGTGAAGTTACCTTTGGCCAAAGCTCCTACCTTCCCTGGAATAGGAGGGTGGTGAAGCAGTCACGGTGAAGCACTCTGCTCCTAACCAAAAGGTTGGTAGTTCAAACCCTCCTGTGGCTCTATGGGAAAAAAGACCTGGCGCTCAGCTCCTGTAAAGATTACAGCTTCAGAAACCCGATGGGGCAGGTCTACTCTGCCCTGTAGGGTCACTGAGTCGGAATCAACTTGACGACACACAGCACCACGTTTGCTTCTGACCATCCCCCTTGTGAGTTTCTGGCTTTGGAGATACGAAGTTCAGAGGTCTTTCTGGGAACGTCAGGTGATAGAGACATGCTCTCAACACTGTTGACATTTCTTTCATTCCAGTTATTGTCTAACTCTGATCCAGACTGGGAGACTTCCAACAACTTGTAGATGGGAAACAGTATGAGTCTGTGGAGGAAGTCTGGGTATGCTGGTCCAATAGACCTGGAATTCTATTCCCAGCTCTGCTATTGGCCAGCACCGTAACTTTGAACCACCACCCGAATCTCATTGAATCATAGTTTTCTCATCTGCAAAGTGTGTGACCAGTGACTACTTGATAGGATGGTCACTAAGGTGGGAGACTCGTTCCTCAGAGGTTAGGTTAGGTGCCTAGTTGACACTTAGGAAAGTAGAGCTGTTACGTGGAATTGACCTCCAATGGGCAGCTGTCCTTGGAGCTGGTGCGAGTCCTAACGCCAAGCCTAGCTACAGTATCTGCAGACGCAATGTGAGGAAACCACTGAGGGACTGCACTGGGTTATTGCTCTTAATAGCCGCTTCCCCCAGCCCACAAAAACAGAATAAAAGTTATTTCACATCGGTGCTCCGTCTGAAAAATACTCTAACACGTTGAGCGGCAAAGTTCTGTGATAGAGCAGGGCTTGCCAAAGCACGGTGTGCATTGCTGATAAAGATAGAGCTTTATGGCCTTTATGTACCCTGCTGGCTAATACAGTAAGCAAATGAGAAAGAATTTGAAATACCTTTACTGCCATTTATAGTGTCAGAACATACACGTTGCCTTTAAAAATGCAAAAGATTCATGGTCATGGAAGGCGCTGCTTAAACATACACATGCACTTTTAAAAACCATGTTGCTGTGCAGTGCTGAGAGGATTCCGGATCCGGGTGCTTCCACCTCCACAGAAACAAAGTCAGATTGTCTTGTCAGTGAGTTCCCAGAGCAGGTGCTCAGGTCAGAGACACGCTTTGTGGGCAGGACACCAGCCTTTTCTATGTTCTCTGCAGGGTTCACTAGAGGGAACAGGTGGAAGAGTGAATCTTGTAATCTGAAGAATGATTTTTTAAAAAGTCCTTTCTGGGGAAGGATGAACTGATTTGGTAGCAAAAATGTCAACGCTACCTCTACCTTGAAATTCTGGGGTAAGAATAATCCCAACATATTGGAAGAGCTCTTCAAGACGTTGTTGTTAGGTGCTGTCAAGTGACCTATGTACAACAGAATGAAACTCTGCCTGGTCTGTACCATCCTCGTGATTGTTCTAGTGTTTCAACTAGTTGGCGTAGTCACTAGGTGAATCCATTGTGCTGAGAGTCTTCCTCTTTTTCATTGCCCCTCCACTTTATCAAGCATGGTGATGTTCTTCACCAGGAACTGGTCTCCCCTGCTAACACGCCCAACGTATAGGAGATGAAGTTCTCCCCATTCTCGCCTCTAAGGAACATTCTGGCTGTGCTTCTTCCAAGACAGATCTGTTTGTTCTTTTGAAAGTCCATGGTATTTTCAATAGTCTTCACCAAAACCATGGTTCAAAGGCACCCATTTTTCTTCATTCTTCCTTAGTCAATGTCCACCTTTCACAGGCCTAGGAGGCATTTGAAAATACTATAACTTGGGTCAGGCACCCCTTAGTCCTCAAAGTAACATCTCTGATTTTCAATACTCTAAAAAGATCTTGTGCGGCAGAGTTATCCAATGCAACGCATCCTTTGATCTCTTGATTGCTGCTTCCATGGGCATTGATTGTGGATTTAAGCAAGACAAAATCCTTGAGAACTTCAATCTTTTTTTTCTCTTTATCATGAGTTTGAGGATTTTAGTTTTCTTCACATTGAGTTGTAATCTATACATAAGGCCACAAACCTTGCTCTTCATCAGTTCTACAAGTCCTCCTTACTTTCAGCCAGCAAGGGTGTGTCATCTGCATATCGCGGGCTGGTAATAAACCTTCCTTCAATCCCGATGCCACATGCTGCTTCATATACTTCAGCTTCTCTGATGATTCGCCCAGCACAAAGGTGTATTAAGTTTGGTGAGGGATTCCACCCTGATGTGCACCTTTCCAGATTGTAAACCATGCAATATTCCCTTGTTCTCAGTTTAAACATCTGCCCCTCCTGATCCAGGTGCAGGTTCTGCATGAGCACAATAAAATGCTCAAGAATTTCCAGTCTTCACAAGGTTATCATCATTTGTTATGATCCATCAAGTCAGGTGCCTTGGCATAGTCAATGAAACACAAGTAGACATCTTTTTGGTCTTCTCTACTTTCAGCCAAGGTTTATTTGCTATCAGCAAGGATAGCCCTTGTTCCATATTCTCTTCTGAATCTGACCTGGACCTCCAGCAGCTCCCTGTCAATGTACTGATGATATTGGATAGTCGTCAGCAGAATTTTACTTGCATGTGCTATCAATAAGATTGCTCTATAATGTGTGCATTCTGGGTGTCTTTGGGACAGTAAAATATGGACCTCTTCCAGTCAGTTGGCCAAGTAGCTGTCTTCCACATTTCCTGGCACAGACGAGTGCATGCAGGGCTTCATCAGCTTGCTGATGAAACTTTTCCATCGGAATTCCACGAATTCCTGGAGTCTTGTTTTTGGCTCATGTTTTCAGTGCAGCTTGAGCTTCTTCCTCTGGTACCGTTCTTTCTTGCTCACATGCTACCTCCTGAAATGGCAGACTGCTGACTAGTTCTTTTTTGTACAGTGACTGTAAATTCTTTGCATCTTCTTTTGATGCTTTCTGCATCCTTCAATATTTTGCCCCTAGAATCTTTTAATATTACGATTGAGGCTTGAGTTTTCCTTGAGTTCTTTCCGTTTAAGATATGTTGAATGTGTTCTTCCTTTTTGATTGTCTAACTTGTTATAATATTTTACTTTGTCTTCTCAAGCTGCCCTTTGACATTTTTTATTCAGCTCTTTGACTTCATCACTTCTTCCGTGTGCCTTAGCTCCTCTGATTAAGAAAAAAAAGTTTGTCTTTCTGAAATCCACTTTGAGATTTTCTTTTTTTCCTGTCTTTTGGATGACCTTTGCTTTTTTCATATATGATGGTCTTGATGTTATCCCACAGCTCATCAGACCTTCTGTCTTTAGTGTTTAATGCATCAACTGTGATCTTGAGATGTTCTCAAATATTGGGTGGGATTGACTGAAGGTTGTATTTTGACTCTTGTGGACTGGCTTTCATTTTCTTCAACTTCAACTTGAATTTACTTATGAGCAATTGAGGATGGTCTGTTCCAGACTTGCCCCCTGACCTGCTTTTAGCTGCTATTATTGAAGTTCTCTATTGTCTCTTCCCACTGATGTAATCAATTTGATCTCTGTGTATTTCATCTGGAGAAGTCCATGTGTATAGTGAGTCACCTTTAGTGTTGTTGGAATAAGATATTAGCTATGAATAAGTCGTTGGTCTTTCAAATTCTGTCATAACATCTCCACCTTCATTTCTATCACCAAGACCATATTTTCCAACCATTTTCCTTCCTCTTTGTTCCCAATTTTTCCATTCCAATCGCCAATAATTATCGATGCATCTTGATAGCATGTTTGATTAATTTCAGACTGAAATATGGTAGAATGCTTCAGTTTCTTCATCACTTGCTTTAGTGGTTGGTGAAAAAATTTGAATAATAGTTGTATTGATTGGAATTATTTTATGCAGATAAACATTATCCTATCACAGACAGCTCTGTACTCCAAGATTGATCTTGAAATGCCCTTTTTGACAATGAATGCAACGCCATGCCTCTTGATTGTGCTATTCTCAGCATAGTAAACCATATGATTTTCTGATTAAAAACGGCCAATATCAGTCTCTTTCAGTTCACGAATGCCTAGAATGTGGGTCTCTCTGCTTTCCATTTCATTTTTAACAACTTCCAATTTCCCTAGATTCATACTTTGTACACTCCAAGTTCCCATTGTTAATTGATGTTTGCAGTTGTTTGTCCTCATTTTGCGGAGTGCCCCAGGAGCAAATGAAGGTCCCGAAGCCACTCCCCGAGGCTTGATTCCACCTGTATCATGATGGTCGACTCTACTTTGATAAGGCAGCCCTTCCAACCTGAGGAGCTCATATTTGGCACCATCTCTGGCAGTGTTCTGCTTCTATTAATTAGGCTTTCAGCAACTAACACCATTTTGATGCTATTCATAGGGTTTTCAGGGATAACTCCTCTGAAGGGGACCGCCTAGTCCTTCTTTGTAGTCTGTTCTTAGGTTGGAAGCTCTGCTGAAACCTGCTCATGTCAGGTGACCCTGCTGGTACTTGAAATACCCATGACATGGCTTTCAGCATCACAGAAACCCACAAGCCACCACTGTGAAACAATCTGACAAAGGGCAGGGTTGATGAATGGGTAAGCAAGAAGTGGCACATCGAACAATGAGGTGTTCCTCAGTCACACACAGAAATGAAACTCAGGCATGTGCTACATGAATGATCCTGGAAAATATTTGCTGTGTGAAATAACTCAGCTACAGAAAGACAACGATTGAGCATTCCCACTTATACGAGCTCTCTGGAGCAGGCAAATGTTTATTGGTGGTGACTAGGGGCAGGAGGGAGAGAGGATTTTATTTTACTTGGATTCACAATCAACACTCGTGGAAGCTCGAGTCAAGAAATCGGATGAGATATTACATTGGACACATCTGCAACACAAGACTTCTTTAAAACACTAGAGAGCAAAGGTATGACTTTGAGGACTCAGGTGTGTCTGACCTAATTGATGGTATTTTCCATTGGCTCGTTCGCACATGAAGCTGGGCATTGCACCAGGAAGACTAAGGAAGAATCAATGTATTTGAACTGTGGTGTCGGTGAAGAATATTGAAAGTACTGTGGACTGCCAAAAGAACAAACAAATCTATCTCGAAAGAAGTACAGCCAGAATGCTCCTTAGAAGGGAAGAGGTTGAGACTCTCTCACAAGTACTTTGGGCATATCATTGGACGAAACCAGTCCCTGAAGAGAGACATCATGTGCGGTAAAATAAAGGGTCATCAAAAAAGAGGAAGCTCTCAACCATCTGGATGGACTGACACTGTGGCGGCAAGGATGGCACAGGAGCAGACAGGGTTTTATATAGTTGTACACAGGGCCATTATGATGGGAAATCACTTGATGGCACCTAAGAACAACAAGGTCATGTCCCTGCTCTGCTTCTCCACTGGCATCTGGTCTGGCTGTTGGATGTTGGGATCAGGCACTTGCTTGACCAAGTAATCAAGTGGCTACACGGAGTCATCACTTTGCACCCCACCCCACATCTGCTACCTCCTCCCCACTTCCATGGCCTACTTGAAGCGTTGGCTTCTGTTGGGCACCAAACCCCCTGGGGCCACCATGGCACTCACTGCCTCCAAACCCCTGAACCTCTCTTTCCAAAGAAACTTCCTGACTTTAGGTCCCAACAGTATCCCCTCAGAGTCTAGACCTTTTGACTTCCTTCCTGGGCTCCTGCACTCAATTACTTGTCTATTGGGATAAGTTGGACAGGTATGCAACTTGTTTATCTGTGAAAAAGATAACTTGATAACGTATGTTAAAATAATATCAGAGTAGATAGAACAAAAATCTATTTCTCTTGTTGAGCGCTCGCCTTTGAATTCCTTTGTGAAATGGATCAGAATGTTTTGTTAGGATTTAAGAGATGTACAAACTCAGAAAAGGTACATCCTCAATATTCTCTGAACTAGGTAATTTCTCCTGAGACTTCTTCACATTCTGAAAATTCACTTTATTATTACAGTCTTGGGTTTGCAGTTTTAAATGCCACAGCATTCGAGCCTAACTTCTTATTGGTGATATTTCTGGTTATCACATTCTGCTGTCATCCTCTCTTATTTCCTTTGTTTTGTTCTATAGATATGATTTGATTTATGAATGAGAGCTTTTTGATTCTTCAAGATTTATTTTGGTGAATTGGTTCAATAACTTGTTATTGAAAAACAAAATCCACCAGGGATATATTTGCCTACTTCTTCTAAAAATATATATCTCTCCTAGAGACCAACTGTTTATTCATCCATCATGCCACCTTTCTGTATGTTGTACGCACATAGCCACTGTTTTAATTACATATTCCCACAAAGCATTCAATCTTTAAGACTCTTAAAAATTGGAAATTAAACAAGTGTCTGAACCTACCAATAATAAGTAGGATGTCATTCAGAGTCTTCATCAACTGTGCCAGTGCCGCCTACTGTGGTAGCTCACATGCTGCTGGAAGGTTATGCCAAGAGGGTCACGCATAACAGAGAGGCTTCCGTGAGCTTCCAGATGAAGCCAGACTGGGAGGAAAGACTCAGTGATGCACTGGCACAGTCAGCCAGTGAGAACCCTATGGATCCAGCAGAACATTCTCTGATCTAGCGCTGGAGAAATTCCCTGAGGCTGGAAGGGGCTGAAAATACACAGTGGCTGTAACAATGGACACAAGCATGCCAGTGTTCCTGAGGATGGCACAGGAGGGCAGCATTTTGTTCTCTTGTACGGGATTGCTATGTGTCGGAGCCGACTCCATGCTAACAAACAACAATCATCATGACAGCTTAGATTCTGGCTAACTTATAAGACTGCCTTCAGCGCAGAGATAGAAAACGTTAGCAGGGCAGACGGAAAGAGGCTACAAGAATGAAGACGGTGTCAGAATTGGGGGAAGTCCATTCTGATGCCCTCGTGTTTCTCAGCTGGCTTCACTCCCCATGTTACTTACTCTAAGGAGCATTCTTTTTTTAATTTAACTTAATTTAATTTTTTTAAATTTTAACAATTTATTAGGGGCTCGTACAATTCTTATCACAGTTCATACATATACATACATCAATTGTATAAAGCACATCTGTACGGTCTTTGCCCTAATCATTTTTTTCTCCTCTTTTCTTTTTTTACATTTTATTAGGGACTCATACAACTCTTATCACCATCCATACATATACATACATCAATTGTATAAAGCACATCCATACATTCCCTGCCCCAATCATTCTCAAGGCATTTGCTCTCCACTTAAGCCCCTTGCATCAGGTCCTCTTTTTTTTCCCCTCCTCACTCCCCATTCCCCCCTCCCTCATATGCCCTTGGTAATTTATACATCGTTGTTTTGTCATATCTTGCCCTATCCGGAGTCTCCCTTCCCCCCTTCTCTGCTGTCCCTCTCCCAGGGAAGAGGTCACATGTGGATCCTTGTAATCAGTTCCCCCTTTCCAACCCACTCACCCTCCACTCTCCCAGCATCGTCCCTCACACCCTTGTTCCTGAAGGAATCATCCACCCTGGATTCCCTGTACCTCCAGCCCTTATATGTACCAGTGTACAGCCTCTGTCCTATCCAGGCCTGCAAGGTAGTAATCGGATCATGGTAGTTGGGGGGAGGAAGCATCCAGGATCTGGGGGAAAGCTGTGTTCTTCATCGGTACTACCTCGCACCCTAATTAACCCATCTCCTCTCCTAAACGCCTCTATGAGGGGATCTCCATTGGCTGACACTTGGGCCTTGGGTCTCCACTCTGCACTTCCCCCTTCATTTAATATGGTATATATATACATATACATATATATACACATACATACACACACTTATATATATATATATATTTTTTGCATGATGCCTTATACCTGGTCCCTTGGCACCTCGTGATCGCACTGGCCGGTGTGCTTCTTCCATGTGGGCTTATTTGCTTCTGAGCTTGATGGCCGCTTGTTCACCTTCAAGCCTTTAAGACCCCAGACACTATCTCTTTTGATAGCCGGGCACCATCAGCTTTCTTCACCACATTTGCTTATGCACCCATTTGTCTTCAGCGATCCTATCATGGAGGTGTGCAGTCAATGATATGATTTTTTGTTCTTTGATGCCTGGTAACTGATCCCTTTGGGACCACTCGATCACACAGGCTGGTGTGTTCTTCCATGTGGACTTTGTTGCTTCTGAGCTAGATGGCCGCTTGTTTATCTTCAAGCCTTTAAGACCTCAGTCACTATCTCTTTTGATAGCCGGGCACCATCAGCTTTCTTCACCACATTTACTTGTTCACCCACTTTGGCTCCAGCCGTTGTGTCGGGAGAGTGAGCATCATAGAGTTCCAATTTAATAAAAGAAGGTATTCATGCATTGAGGGAGTGTTTGAGTAGAGGCCCAAGGTTAAGGAGCGTTCTTACTGAGTCTTTGGAACCATACCTTGGGCCTCCCTGAGCACTACCCAGGAAGCATCAGTTAGACCAGCGGCTCTCAACCTTCCTAAGGCTGCGACCCTTTCATGTAGTTTCTCATGTTGTGGTGACCCCCGACCATAACATTATTTTCGTTGCTGCTTCATAACTGTAATTTTGCTACTCTTATGAATCAGGCAACCTGTGTGAAAGGGTCATTTGACCCTCCAAAGGGGTCGCAACCCACATGTTGTGACTACTGAGTTAGACCATTAGACCTCTCGACCTATTGCAAACTCAACTCTCCCTGGTGATGTGCTGCACCCCCACATCTGTCGGACTCTTCAACCACACGCTTTTCGAGGGATGTCTTTGTGCCACCTGGAAGCCAGATGAGAGACGGAACTTCTTCCGCTCCTTCTTGGCACCCAGTGATTATCTTCAATGAGACCAAGGACAGTGTGGCTTTCTATATGCTCTGGACATTATTCATATTCAATAATCATATTCAGGTGGGCTTTTTCCCTCCATGTGACAGACACACTATGTTATTATTTCTCCCAGAAAATAGCGTTTCCATGCAGCTGTTCTCTTTTCCACCGAGCCATTTGGCATCTGCCTTCCCATCTGGCTGTATTTCTGAAACATCTGGAGAACTTTGAGGAAATCAGGTCTTGAGTCCCCAGGTGTGAGGTGAGGCCCGCAGGGACTGTCATCTGTGAAGCTCCATCAGTGAGTCATGTGTTCAGGCAAATATGGGAGTCACTACTCCAAGGCACTAGTGTCAGGGCTTCCAAGACAACTCTCAGGTTCAATGCTTTGGTGAGAGGATTCGTCGGATCGGGCATGTAGCAGTACTCTGGCTGTGACATGTGACAGCACAGAGATATGAAGCAAAATCAGCAAAGGGAAGAGCTCATGAGGCACGTTGGGAGAAATCCAGGTGCAAACTTCCAAGAGCCTTTCCCTGCGGTGCCACACAGGATGGGCATACTTCCTCCAGCAGCCTACTGCAACAACTAGTCAATGTTGCCTACCAAGGAAGCCGATTAAAAACTCAGTGTCCAAGATTTTCATTGGGGTGGGAGGCACGAAGGCTATGTCGGCAGCTTCCACCTGGCTTGTTCCAAAGTTTCAGATAAAACAGATGTTTAACACAAATCACTTTGTCTAAATAGGTTAGGCACAGTAAGGCATGCTTTTTATTATTTTGTTAGCATCCTCTGCCCTCAAAAACTACACTTTATTCATGATGCCTGGCAAGGTTGGGCTCTCTAGGCCCCTCCCCTTCTTCCAGGGGGTCTTGATGTGTCAAGCATGGGAGATTCTCAGTGTGAATCAAGTTGGGGCAATGCCTCCCCAGCAGCCTAGGGCCTCTCCCTTCCTCTAAGTATACTGTGGGGCGGGGGGGGGGGGGAGTGATGGCCCAGGGAATCTCATCCTTGGAGATGATGTGGACCGTAAGGTCCCCCACCCTGCTGCTGTAGCAAGTTCATGGTTGTCAGGAAATGAGTTGAACAAAGTGGTTGTTGATGCAGTGCTAGCTCGCCCCAGCGTCAAAGGTGGGAGAGCGAGTGTCACTTTTAAATTCCAGGAGCCCACGTGGTCTTCCGTGTAACCCAGGATGCCCTTGGGGACCTTCTGATGTTTGCGTCAGAACTTTCTTGATGTCATGTTGTATTTGAAGGTTTCTCCAAATAGCAGGTCAGACCCACAACTGAAACACTGGGCTTGGGGACAGAGCAGGTCAGGCCAGCGAGCTTCTCTTCCCGCCCACAGTCTTAGATTCAGGCATGCATGTTCTGGGAAGCTCCATGGGCACGTTGCCATGGTTTCCCAGAAAGACTATCCATGGTTTTTTGGATGGCCGAAATGGCATGGACTATGGTCACGAGATCCTCTATGATGCCAAAGTTGTCTGGGATGACCTTGGTGAAGGACGGTGTGATGGTTAGGTTTTGTGTTGTCTTGTGTAGGCCAGGATTCTCCCACGGCATGATCTAACAGGGTGGTTAACTCCATGATGGGATCTTCTGTGAAGCAGAGGCCAAGGTGTAGGGAGAATAAACCTCCTTGATGGGGTCACAGCCTTGATACAGTCGAAGGAGGTTTTATTCACAATGTAGCCTGCTCCTGGTATAAACTGACAGTGCCTGGAAGATAGCAGACTTGCGCTGCTAGAAATGAATTCTGCATCTGGTTTGTAGAACTCCTTTGATAGCGCCTGCTGATCGATTCCAGGAGTGATTAGTGGAATGCTGATCTAGGATTCATTTCAGCTGTGGTCTTCCTGCTTCCTGTTTGTCAGTCCTGCATCCATAGCAGACTGGAGAAACCTTCAGCTTATTTCTGACATCCCCCCCCCCTTTTTTTGCTTTTATAAATCATTTCACTGGGGGCTCTTACAGCTCTTATAACAATCTATACATCAGTTGTATCAATGATATTTGTACATATGTTGCCATCATCATTTTCAAAACATTTTCTCTCTACTTGAGCCCTTGATTTCCCCTTCCCTCCCTCCCCCAACCTCCCTTCCTCGTGAACCCTTGATAAAGTATAGATTATTATTCTTTTCATATCTTATATTGTCTGCTGTCTCTTCACCAGTTTCTGTTGTTCATCATCCTCGGGCACATGTGTGCCTGTGCGTGCGTCTGTTATACGTCGATCATTTTGTTCAGTTTCCTCTTTCTACCCTTCCCCTCCCACCCGAATGGTATTGCTACTCCTATTACTATTCCTATGGGGTTTATCAGTCCTGGATTCTGTGTGTTGAGATCTTTTATCTGTACCAGTGTACATGCTCCAGCCTAGCCAGATTTGTAAGGTAGAATTGAGGTCATGATAGTGGTGGGGAGGAAGCACTAAAGAACTAGAGGAATGTTGTGTGTTTCATTGGTGCTTAATATACTGTACCCTGGCTGTCTGGTCCCTTCCTTGTGACCCTTCTGTGAGAGGATGTCCTAATGTCTACAGATGGGCTTTGGGTCTCCAGTCTGACCCCCTTGTTTGCACTGTTATGATTGTTTTGGATTTCCTGATGCCTGATACCTTATCCCGTCGACACTTCACAATCACACAGGCTGGTGTACTTCTCCCATGTGGGCTCTGGTGCTTCCCTGCTAGATGGCTGCTTGTTTAACTTCAAGCCTTTAAGATCCCAGATGCTATATCTTTTGATAACTGGGTACCATCAGCTTTCTTCACCATATTTGCTTATGCACTCATTGTGCCTTCAGCTAACATGTTGGGGAGCATCACAGAATGCCAGGTTATTAGAACAAAGTGTTTTTGTATTTAGGGAGGACTTCAGTAGAGGACCATTGTCCATCCACCTGCTACCTTAACACTTAACATATCAATATATGTGATTAGACTTATATACCAATCATTATATTTTAATATATTTACATATATACATGCTTATATTTACAAATGTCTTTTGCCTCCTAGTTCTTTCCTCTCTTTCCTTCACAATCCTTTCTAGTCCTTGGGTTTTGTTGGCTGAAGACAGCATAGATGGCTGGCTTGTAGACGCAGATGTCCTCAGAAATCACGGTCATTGCACTAACAAGCACTACTCAATCACTTTTTGTTTTGTTCCCCCTTCCTGTTTTCCATGTGGGGTGGCTTCTTCTCCAATTTCTGGAAAACGATATTATTCGTTATAAGATTGAATGGTCAATCCCTGTTCTGTATCTAAGGGCTTCAAATTACAAGAAGCCCTTCTAAGACACCTTAAAAAGGCCCATGATTTTGGAGTTCAATCTCATGGGCAACTAGAAATATTCCTCCTCGTGCGCTATATGCTATTCATGCATTCTATGACACTTTAATTGTCTGCAGCCAGAGGCAGCTCCTGGAATCTACCACCTCCTGTGATTGCCTGAGAGAAGAGGCCATTTTCTTTCAGGCAGGAGGAGTCAGAATCAAACAAGAGATAAATGTTTACTTCCAAGGGAAATTTCCAGAAGGAGACCAGAAGTTTATTTGAGGATTTGATTATGCAACTCATATATTTCTTCTTTCTAAATAATTAGACTTTCTTTTAAGTTCATTTATGTCTACTTACTTCTATTCAACTCCCTTATCAAGTGACTATGGAAACACCATAGCCCTTGTACCAAATCCTTCTCAATCTAATAATGACAGTCATTATCACTTAGCCTTGTTTTTTAAGGATCAAAACTGCTTCTTATTGGACTTCTTTTCCATGTTCTTAATCACCTTTGTCATTTCTCTCAAACCCTTTTACCTTTGGAGCCCTGGTGGTGTAGTAGTTATGCATTGGGCTAGTTATTGTAGTAGTTATGCAATGAGTCAATAGTTTGGTTTTTGGTGTAGTCTTCAGCAAAGTGTAGTGACTAAAATTCAACTCGATGCTTTTCAACTCAAGTATACTGCAATATATATAAATTCTCTCCAAAATTGGTGAAAATTAAGTAAATTTAATATACTTATTTTAAATTATTCAAAGCACAGATGAAGCATGTATTTAAATATACTTTCATTATTTTAATAAGCCATTGGTACAAACTATAAAAATCACTGACCATATGTTAGAGATATTTTGACTCTTATCTATTAAGAGTTGATTTAAAGAACAGATATGTTCTAAGGGGCACGAAATGTGGTCTGGCTTGATACGCATTGGCTGCAGGCTGCAGGCTGCCCACCGAGAAGAGCTGCTCTGTATTCGTAAGTGGGAGACACAGCGTTGAGGAAAGACCAGGTTTCTGGCCTTGCTGTCAAACTCCTCCCAATGATGGAGTGTCACTATACTGGCCCTGGAAAGTCATGCTGTACTGGTTTTCTTCTAGTGCGCCTTTGTGCCCTTCCTGCTTGTTTGAAGCTTGTGGTCAGTGGGATAGTAGGCTTTTGTTGTTGTTGTTTTTGCTATGCATGCTGCCCCGTGTCACTTTCTCTTTATTTGAAATTGACATATGGTGTATGTGGCAGTTACATAATCTCCTGTCAACTTGAGTGAAGGGGTGGAGTAGCCTGTCATTTAGGCCATAGCCAATCATGCCTTTGGGTGAGGTATGACCTTCTCCTGAGGATTCTGGGAACTCCTGTCTTCCTCCCTGGAGGCAGGACACACACTCTCTGTTTTTGTCTTCCTGCAGGCAAGCCACATGGAGCTATGCTGATGGCAGCCAGAGCCCTGGAGTTGGAGGAGTCAGGTGGAGACCCACGCTATGCTGAGATGCTTCCACCATGACTGGATCCACAAGACTTTCCGCCCACTGGTCTGTGATCTTCCTTCATTCAGCATCATTGCATGTGTTGTGTGAGTGTGAAGAGGAATTTATAGACTGGTATAGTACATATGGGCTAATATCGGACTCATGGACTTTATATGGACTGGGCTGGGATGTTTTCTTAATATACAATTACCCTCTGATATAAAGTTCTCTCTTACACATATATAAGTGTCAATGAATTTGTTTCTCTAGCTTACCCAGACTAACACAGGTTATTATTAAATATCTCCCTATATTGACAGGGTTGCTTTTTTCTCAATATCAACATAACTAAAATTATATATATGTGACTTAGACTATTCCCAACCCACCAAGTTTTGCAACTTTAGGAAATCTGAAAAGCCTACTATTGATATTTTCATCCAAGAAATCAGTGTGTTGAGTAATCCTGGGACTGATCAAATGTAGAAGTCATAAGGCAGATCTAAAATATTGGGATAAGAACCTACATAAAGTGCAAAGTGAGATGAAATGGAAGAGTAAACTTTTTTCCAAAGTGTATTCTACAACTCTTGAACTATTTCAAACAACAACCAAGAAACCAAAACAGTAATGATGACTTAGAAGGGAATTTGTGATATTTTCATAGAGTTTCATATTTCAAGGCCATCAGAACCAGCTGTTTGATTGTGAATGAAGTGCGGTGGGGAAGTGATGTCCAAAAGAAAAGTTGATGGTGTCACCTATGTTTATCTGCCTCCATAGAAAACAGTAGAGGGAGAGAGAGATTGAGTGAGCAAATTCCCCATCAGGGGAAACCTGAAGGTGAGGGTCTGAACCCATCGTGCATGCTGATGTATGCTTTCCCCAAATAGAATCCTACAACACTCATTGCAGAGATGACCAGTTTATTTGGTTGAGAGACAATAAAATGTATTTATTTCACAGTTGCACATCTCTTTACAATTAGGTGGATATCATGCTTGGATAAAGGCTCAAGAGCAAAAGTATTTCCTTTACAACCTTTTCCTTTTGGGGTCATAAACTCAATTTGGCTTATAGTTACATTCCACCTCTGTTAATCCCCATTCCCGTTACAAACATTTTACTTTTTAAAACTCAGGTGGCCTAACCCTAAATTGTGCTAAGTGTACTCATGGGAAAAGAGTACGAGTTTGTGGTTGCGGTGCTTAATAACAGCTCTTTGGCACTGGGTCTGTACCATTTTCTTGGCTTGCTGAAAAACAAATGATCTTCTAGAGGCATGGCTTACTAGAAAAGGGATAAAAGAGAGCATCTATTAGAAAAAGAAGCTAAAGAATTGAAGGTGGAGCGGTTATTTAAAATGACTGAGTCTGAACCCTGTACCCTGGTATGCTCACAAAGCAACAGGTGTGGAGTTGTGGCAGAGCTTGCCCAAAGAGTAAGGGAAAGTCACACTGAGCTTCCTACGTGACGGTGAGAGTGGGTGGACTGGAGAGGATGCCTGGTCTGCATTCTAAAAGCAGGTTCTGTAGCAGGTCCAATGTTACTCAGTTCAGAATTCAGGGCTGACACCCTCCTGCTCATGCAACAATGTGCCACTCGAAGGAAACCAGTTAGACGGTCGGGGTCTGATCAAAGCCACTTGCTCCTGGGCAATGCAGCTGGTTACCTAACAAGGGTCATTCCTGGTCATTCACTGGAGTACAGGGCTAGACATTCCTTTTAGAAGCATGCCCTGAGAGTTATAAGAGTTGGTGTAGTAGAAATGACAGGGGACTCTGTGAATGTATCAATTCAATGCCTTTAGCACCTCACAGAATGTGAATAAAGGTCGCCGGAACATGGGCTTGATTCCACAAGTCTTCATGGCAACATCTGGTGTGAGACTCCTAGAACAGGCAATTAAAACATTTCCATCCCTGATGCGAGGGAAGGGCTTTGGCAGGGTACTATTTGTTATACACATACCAATATGTGTACAATGCATAGACGAAAAGATTTCCAGCAGGGGAATAAACTGCAGGGATCCTTCCAGTCTGAGAAAGCCTTTCTAGTTTCTGAATTCTCGGTGGTACGACTTAGTGCGATTTGGGGGCAATTCTGCTGTGGTGTTAAATCATACTCATCTTGGTGCGAAGTAAAGGCTGTGACTTCCAGTGAATCAACACAGCCCACATTTCATTTGAATAAAAAACCCCAAACAACTAGGAGATGCTACTCTATAAACAGGCAACTGGGCACACGATAAGCATGGCAGAAATTGTGTACATACCATGCATCATTCACTTTTAAACAGCCCCTGGCACTTGAGAGTAACCCCATACCCACAATGGTCTCCTCCCATTTTTAGATCTAAGAGATCAATGCAGACTGCAGCCCCTGGGCAACACAAATGGTCAAGTACCCAATGGCTGCATGCAAGGTTGGCATTTCAGACCCCAGCAGGGGTGCCTCAGAAGGAAGCTGCCTTCTTTCTGCTCGCATACCCCGATGTAGTAGAGTCTTCCCAGCGCACTGGGAATTGGACTTGACTCCACAGCAAGTACCAGCAACAACAGAAACAAGGCCCGGAGCCACTGACCAAACAGTCTGCTCTGAGTCGGCGTGTCGCCTCAGGGTTGTGGGGATGCCCCCCAGCACGTTAAAAGGGGACTAGACGGGCTTTTCTGTGCAAAGACTGTAATGCTAAGAGAGCTGCACAACTAAGAATAATGGTTTGGGGTCTACTGTTTTCAGAGACATACTGAAAAATGAATTTTCTTTTTTAGTCACTTGTAACACCAATGGGTTAGGGTACATATTTGGATCAGAATACCATTTACACCATTATCTCCTTCTGTTGAAAACCAGCAGCATGCAAAAAATTTCAGATTCGACTCTCAAAAATACATGTAGTATGCCCAGTAAAATACATTGGCCAGCATAAAGACCAAAGGAAAGAGTAATTTGGAATATCGATCAACATTACTGGGGTTTTGAATGGTAAAATAATCCATGATCCTGCCCATTTTATCTCTGAAGACAAACTTGAACTTGTCACTGGCTTTCATGGTGAGGTCACTGTAGTCGACTTTGTCACTGGAGATTTCAATGCTGGCAAAGCTGATCTTCCGTTTAAAGCTCGAAATGGAGCTGTTGATGATGTTGGAAATGTTGACCTCATCCACTTCCTTTGCTGTCCCCTAGATGAGAGACAATGCAGTTAGCTTGAAGGACGTGACGCAGCGAAATCAATGAGTGGATGATGAGCTAATAAAAAGATTAGAGACCTAAGGATTAAATAATTAGGTTTAACAGAGAGTGACATTTGGTGCCTTGGAAACTGGCTAGTAAGTCAGGCGTGGCAATTCTGTTATCCTGTTTGTAGGCACCTATTTCTAGGTCAGGGGCAGTGGTGGCTCAGTCGTAGAATGCTTACCTTTCATGCTGGAGACCCAGGTTCAATTCCTAACCAATGCACCTCATATGCTGCGATCTCCCATCTGTCAGTGGAGTCTGGCTTGTTGCTATGATGCTACATAGGTTTAAGCAGAGCTTCCAGACTCAGACTTACTAGGAAGAAAGTTCTGACAATCTACAAAAAAAAGAGCCAAACCCAAACCCATTGCCATCAAACGGATTCTGACTCATGGTGACCCAACCAGACAGAGTAGAACAACCCCACGGGTTTTCCAAGGCTGTGCTTCTTCCCAGAAGCTGTCGCATCTTACTCCCAAGGAACACCTGCATTGCTGGCCTTTCACTCAGCAGCTGAGCCCTTAACCACTGACATACCAGAGCTCCATCTAAAAATTAGCTAATACAAAGCCCAATGAATAACAGCAGCTCAAGCCTCAGTCAATCCTGGGACCAAAGCTCCTAAGACTGCAAGGTTTTCTTCCCTTGTGCGTGGGTTGCCACGAGTTAGGGGCTGTATTTCTTCCCTTGTGCATGGGTTGCCACGAGTTAGGGGCTGTATTTCTTCCCTTGTGCATGGGTTGCCACGAGTTAGGGGCTGTATTTCTTCCCTTGTGCGTGGGGTGCCACGAGTTAGGGGCTGACTGACAGTAGCTAACACTAACAGCATCTCTAGGTCATTAGCACGTAAATTACAAAGACTAACCACTGCCCACTTTAGACATGCAGAACAATATCAGGGCCAAGTGCTCAGGCTCTAAGAGAGCAGACCTGGATCCTGCTCACATCCTGCCTCTCGCTGTTGAAAAAGTTTAGATACATCACTCCTTTCAAGACTCGGTTTCCTTGCCTGAAAAAAAATGTTGATGATTAATATCTCACTCCTGAGGTTCAGGGGAAGATTAAGTGTTATGAGTTATGTAAAGCATTTAGTAGGTGTTGGACGAATTCCATTCTGTGCCAGGGAGGATGATAGGGTTATTGATGATGAGAGCTAACAGAAATTA
The DNA here is from genome assembly GCF_050624435.1 of Tenrec ecaudatus. Taxonomy (NCBI): domain Eukaryota; kingdom Metazoa; phylum Chordata; class Mammalia; order Afrosoricida; family Tenrecidae; genus Tenrec; species Tenrec ecaudatus. The sequence goes on along the minus strand of NC_134531.1, from coordinate 184,466,152 downwards.
GAAATATTTTAATAACTTTGTCGCCCAAATTGAAATGGTGGTGCTCCTTGAAATTTCCGGAAGTTGACATTCTCCCAGCCCACTTGTGGGATACACGGTGAGGTCAGAGAGAATGGTTTCTATCCCTGCGTAGGCTACTGGGCTATGGAGTCTTGGATGAGTCTCCTCCTCTTTCTGAGTGGCAGATTCCTCAGCAGTAAAATTGGGATAATGACATTATTAATTTAATAGGGATGCTGGTGGACTAAATGGGATCTTGATAAGGTGTTTAGGACACACAGTAAGTGCTCCCTGATGAGGCTGCCAACTGTACACAGCTCAATAAGGTTTCCCTGGTATTTCAGTGCAGGATACCCAACCTCTTTTGGCCAATCAAGCAAATTCCTACATTTTCTTTTGTAATTGGCCATTGTCCTCTCAAGGAAGCCCCTAAGGAATAAGACAATCCATGTTCTTCTTTGGTCAGTACATGACAACCATTTACATTTGATATGACTGTATCAAGAGTTATTCACAATAGACACTCACAAGGAAAAAGTCCTGGGTCTTTGTGATACTCTGAATCCTCCTTTCCTTACTTCTAGACCCTCTGAGCGTCTAGCTCTTTGCTTACGGTGGGTACCTCTTCTTTATTGGATCCCTACCATTTGTTTTTGGCTTGTTACTATGAGCTTTATTGTGTCTGAAGAGTCCCAGTAATTGGGAAGGATGGGCCCATTGCCCACTGCAAGTGGGATAACAGGCTTTGGGATCAACCAGATTGAGGTTCAAATCCTAGCTCTGTGTCTTACTATCTATGACCTCAGGAGTAAGTCACTTACCGCTCTTGTTCCTCAAATGCTAAATCCACACACTAGATTCAACCACTTACTGGGTTTGTAGGACCATTTAAAATGATATAATATTTGCAAAGGGCTAGTTACTGTGCATTGAGGGGCACAGTATATGCTCACTGAATAATTACTACTATGCCTATTATGATTGCTGGATCAGTGTTCCATTGCTAAACCAAATAATCATGAAACAACAAGAAGAAACAAACAGACAAATGCAAACAAACAATACCCAACCCACTGGTGTCCAGCCAACAGTGACTCTATAGGACAGAATAGAAATGTCCCATATGGTTTCCAAGATGGTACAGGATGACAGCTTTGTTTGAAACACGGATTTTACAGTTGGCAGATCAATGCCTAAAACCCTGTACCACCGAACCCCAAACTGAGTCGATTCTGACTCACAGTTAAGACCATTTGGGTTTGTGAGGCTGTAGATCTTTACAGAAGCCCATAGCCCCCTCTTTCTCCATAGCAGTGAATTGCAGGTTTGCTTTTGCTTAGTGGTCTAACTGTTAGTGTTTCTCAATTAGCAGAAAAATAAACTAATCAAGAAATTTGTTGCAATCTGACTTTTTTCGTACTTATTTAGTAAGCCATTACTTGTATGGTGTAAGAATATCAAATGCAACCAAAGGGTCAGATCTCACTCGCTGCCCTTGAGCTGATCGACTCATGGAGACCCCACAGGATAAGGCAGAACTGCCCCCGGGGTCCTACAGGAGTAGAAAGCCTCATCTTTCTCCCATGGAGCGACAGGTGGTTTTGAATGGCTGGCCTTGTGTTTGACAGCCCACCATGCAATCACCTGTAAAAAGCTGGTTGTGTTGGATTTGCTTTTGGTTTGCTTTTTTGGTGTGTGTTTGTTTTTTCTTTTGGGTTTGCGGTTGTGATTTTCTGTTGGATACAGATAGTATAGTGATTTTCTGCTGGAAAATTAAGCATATTATCACCTCATTGTATTTGATGAAAATAGTGGCCTCTTTCAAGGGTTGGGATGACATCCGGGTGGCCCCTCTAATACACACAAAGTTGAGAATCACTGGAACAAAGCCAATCAATGGACAGGATCAGGTCCAGCTCATCTCTCCAGACCAGCACCAGGCACAGGGGGTGAGCCCACATGTACCCACTGCATTCAGTCGATTCTGATGCATAGCTACCCACAGGACAAAGCAGAACTGCGCCAGAGAGTTCCTGAGGCTCTAAATCTTCACAGAAGCACGCAGCTTCGTCATCCTCCTGTGAACTCTACAAGGCCGTCTGATCCTTACTTTGTCTTTGGCCGCCAGTTGCTGTAAGGAGCTGTAGTGGGCGACGGCGTATTCCAGTAAGGCCCCAAACACGAAGCTGAAGCAGATCCCCAGGTATACATCGATGGCCTTGACGAAGCAGTTAGTGTTGGGCAGAGAAGTGCGGGCCCCGATCATCAGCGTGGTCATCGACAGCACGGTGGTCACGCCTAGGGAAGCAAGCCGGGGAGGCCCTCTTAGTGGCCCATGTATGCTCTGCCTAAGGTTGGCAGGACAAGACTCAGCTACTGAACAGATCACATTTGAGAGGTGGCACTTTCTGGAGCAGGGCTCATTTGCCCCATGTTTACAGATCTGGGGAGCTGCGGGATGTGCGTCTCCTCCTTGCAGGGCGGAGGGCGTGGGGGTGGATGCAGTCTACAAAAGCCCTGACAGTCAACCATCTCACCACATCTCTCCCTTTTGTGTCACTGTAAAATATGAATTTAAAAATGGACGACTCCTAAAAGAGTCTCTTGCTCTCTGTTTCTCTCTCTGTGTGTGTCTGTTTCTTTTTCAATCTCGGTCTCTTTGCCTGTCTCTTTTCTTCTTTCTCCCCTCCCTCCTTCCCTTTTCCTCTTCTCCTCCCATTCCAGAATCTCTCAAGAAACTACTTCTGGAATCACCCCACGAATATCAATGAAACTCACAGACCACGTTAGGAGAAAAAGCGAAAAGGAGCAGATGACGGTGCTTAGACACCTCCTGCTGGAGTGGCTTACCAATGCAGGTTCTCGCAGGAACGGAGTCAAGGGAGATCCAAAACGAAACCCAGGATAACACCACCAGGAACGTGGAGGGCACGTAGGTTTCCAAAATGAAATACAGGACATTCCTCCGGAGCTCAAATTGCAAGACCAAGCGCGTATAATTTCCTGATGGGGTGAACAAGATTAGGGAAATCATGTCTGCTCACATGGAAGGTGGTTTGCTCATGGGACGTTTAACTTAGCTATGTCCACATTATGCCTGCTGCAAAACTTAATTAATTGTCCAGTTAATCAAGAACCACCAGGATGACTTCAGGAAAAAGAATTACTGTTGCATACAATGGATTTGTGAAGGTTTAAATGTCCCCTTCCCCCACCCCTTGTTCATGATCTTCTTATGTCTCTGCCAGAACACACCTACATGTTCCATTCTCGGCGCTGGTTTCCTGGCTGTCTGCCTCTCTAGACTGTGAGCCCCTTGAAGGCAGGGCCTGAATGTTTCAGCTCTGTAGCCACGAAGTAGTTGTTCACTACATACCTGTTGAATGAAGACTAGCTGTGGTTACCTATTTTACAAGCGTGCTACAAACAGATCGGATGTCAAAATGCGAGTGCATATAATTTAAGTTTTGATGGATCTCAGATCGCATGTCAGTCCTACAGGACCTCAGGGTCATCTGTAGGAAATGATCACTATGTACTAGATATGAGGCATGTAAGGAACAGAGAGCTATCATGAGTAGAGTTCTGTGTGGCAAATGAGCTACAATAGCACCAAACATATGCCCATGAGTGGGGGCACCAAACTGTGCCTCTATTAAAGGGAGGCAAACAAGCAGCAGACTGTCTTAGTGGGCAGTGGCATCTAGTAGAAGGGTGAGCAATTTGTCCTCTGTCAATAAGAAGAAGTCTGGCTCAGGAAGAGAGGGTAGCAGAAGAGAGCACCTCCCCACCCCAACTGAATCTTGAAACTTCAAATGATACCATTAAATAGCTGAAACAACAGAAACATCACTGGAGAAATCGAGGCTAGAATAAAAAACTAATTTCAGAAATACATGGGAGCCTAGGGACCAATAGATGGTTGTTGTTCTTGTGTGCTATTGAGTCGATTCTAACTCATGGGGACCTTATATGATAGAGCATAACTGCCCCACTGGGTTTCCCAGGCAGTAATCTTGATAGCAACAAACCCTATGGGGAAAATAAGTCTTTTCTCGCTTGCAAGCCCTGGTGAGTTTGAACCACCGACATGACAATTAGCTAGTGAGCATTTAACCATCGTGCCATTAGGACTGTTAGGGGCACTGGCTTTCCCTTACCGAAGATAAGTCATTTTTATGCCATCGATGATGTCCATGTTCTTCCTTTGAGGAGCCCAGGGGCCACAGTGGGAAACGTGGGGTCACTGAGAGCAAGGTCAACAGTGTGTCCCCACCAGCCATACCTCGGGAGGACGATCATTTTTCTGCTCCCTTGAAGATTTACAGCCTTGGAAACCCACAGGGGTACTTCCACTCTGACCAAGGGTCACTGTAAGTCAGGATTGACTTGAGGGGAGTGAGTTTTGTTCTGTTTTTTTTTTGGGGGGGGGAGTTGGGTGGGATGTGATTCCTTTCAGGTTTCTCCCAACACAATCTGAAGTAGTGTTCTTTCCTAAGCCTAAAAAGCCAACCTCACTGCTCTGGAGTCAATGCCGAGTCATAGCGACCATAAAGGACAGAAAACGAAGAAGCTGTTATTGGCGATGGTGTTAGGTGCCATTCAGTTGGTTCCAGCTCCTTAGGCACAAGACAGCTAAACATCGACGGATCCTGTGCCCACCTCTCAGTTGTTAGGTTTGATCGCACTCTTGCAGCCCGGTGTCAGTTCATCTTGTTGAGAGTCTTCCTCCTTTCTGTTGACTTCACCAAGCACAATTTCCTTCTCAGCGATCTCCTCTCACTTTGCATCAGGCCCATTGGTCAATGAAGAGTTAAAAACTATGCTCCATCCACATCTTTAAGACTGACTCAGCTTGAAGGAGACTGCTCTTCCTCAATCCTATCTTGAGTGCCTTTCCATCCGAGGGGCTCCTCTTCCTGCACTATATCAGACAATGTCCCCCGAGACTTTTGGTGGCTAATCCCTCAGAAACGGGATTCTTCTTTCCAGTCTGTTCTTACTCTGGAAGCTGTGCTGAAATCTTTCCTCATGGGCCACCTGATAGTACTTGGAATACTGATGATATAGCTTCCAGTATCACAGCGACATGCAAGCCACTGACCACAGTACAGCAAACTGACAGGCAGGTGGTGGGAAGAAGCATTATCATTAATCGATATGGAAACCTTTCTGCGTGTTTCTAGACTCTGCAAATAACCTAGCAAATCATATGAAATAATGCATAAAGCCTAAAAAAAAACCCTTTTCCGGATTTAGTTGATCACAAATGAAGGTAGGGCTTTCATAAAAGCAAATAAAGTGCTATTTACAAAAGTGGGGGATACCTGTATAGATGTGAACAATGAAGCACAAGGACTTTTAGCAATGTGTGAAAGGAAAGGGCAGAAGCAAGAATAAAATCCAGGGATCTGGACCTCTGCCCAAGGGACCACCTATTGCTCTATGCTGCTAGCTTTAGGGCCTTGGTTTTGAAGTTGAGGTTTTAAAGAACATTTAGAATTAATATTTGACTCAGTAATAAGCCTCTTTTGTATCTGAAGTCAGTGTGTACTACCTGGAGTTAAACAATTCTAAAAAATGGAAATAATTTCCACAGGAACCAAATTGGGAATCTAGGTTTGGGAAAATATGACTACTGTAACCCCAATTCTTGAACCTGTTAAAAAATAAAATGCATTCCTTGTCCATTACGAAAGCACAGAGAACACTACAGCAAGTCGAGTTGACTTACAGCAATCCTAGAGGACAGAGCGAGCCGCCCCTTGGATTCCTGAGACTGAGTCTTTATGGGAGCAGATTGTCACATCTTTCTCCTGAGGAGCAGCTGGTGGGTTTGATCTGCTAACCTTATGGCTACAAGTCCAATGCTTACATTACTGCACCACCAGGTAGCCATTTATAAAAATAATGTATGCTAATTATTTATGTTTCAGAAAATAGTAAATTTAGGAACAATTCTCTTTCCTTTACATGTAGTATGAAGGTTATAATTTTTCTATAGTCATGCTCTTGCTGTTGGTATGATATTACACTTAGCAGTGAGGTTGATGAGATTTTGTCTGGCTTACCGGGGGCATGTCCTCAGGAAAGACCGATTACTAGAAAAGGGCGTTATGCTTGGTAAAGCAGAAGGCCAGCACAAAGGAGGGACACCTTCATGAGGTATAACACCAGGCTCATCCCCCCCAGGTGTGAGGGTGACACAGGACAAGGCAACATTTCCTGTTATACATCAGCTCACCAGGAGTCGAAGCCAACACCATGGCAACTAACATCAACAATGGCAACAAGCTCCACTGAAACACATTGGCATGTTTCAGGGTGCAAATGGGTATGAAAACAAGTGTTCGTAACATGCTCCTGAGTATCTGAGAGGAAAGTGCCTCTCGTTTCGTATAACCAGTTACCACTACGGACTGCTCGGAAAGGGGTCACCTTCGAAGGTCCTGGATAGAACGGCAGAAAAATGTGGAACAAATGCAAAAAGTATCAAATCAACCAGACTTACTGGTTGAATAGTGGTTGCTGAAACCCCCAAGATGATGGTCTTTAGTCACCCTTCAGGTCTATAGCTGAACTCACCCGTCACTAAATTTCCAGCCAAATAAGAGACTAGTCTATAAGGGGGAGAGTACTGCAAGGGAGGGACTCATAATTTAGAACAAGCAACCCTTTAAGATGAATAGGGCAACATTTATCCAAGGACAAGTTCAAAAGTGCTAATGAAGCAGGACGGGAAACAGGAACACAGGCAGGGACTAGGATGAGTTACACTGCACTGAGGGGCTTGCAATGCATGAGATGAGACCAAATGCATATAAGTTGTTGAATGTAAAACTGATGATCTGCTCTGTAAATCTTCATACAATTCACAATAAAATTTTAGAAAAATCACATGCCTGTTTTGGAAAGCATCTATTAGCAAGAGTGACCAATCCTTGGAAAAAGGACATAATTCTTGGTAAAGCAAAGGGGTAGTGAAAAAGAGAAAGGCTCTTGCGGTAGTTACATAATTTCATGTCAACTTGAAGATATGAACGTGTAGGTGTGGTCACAGCCTGATGGTGCCTCCTTGTAGACGTGACCTTCTCATAAGGTTAGTCCTGAGAACCTTCCCCCCCCCTCTCTGCCTTCACTTTCATGCCAGTGAGCCACTGAGACCTGTGGGTGTCCTGGAGATGTGTCCACGACCATTGGATCCACAAGACTCCCACCCACTGGCCTATAATCTTCCTACATCATTGCATGTGGCTTCATGAGTCTGAAGAAGGATTTATGAACTAGAATTGGACTTATGGACTAGTAATGGACTTATGGACCTGAGTTGAACTGGGTTTGTATATTTTCTTGATATACTATTACTTCTTGATTATTAAGCTTTATCTTACACATATATGAGTGTGATAGGTAGGTTTATTGTGCTAACCTGGCCAATAGGAGCATGTGGGATTAACCAGGTTGCAGTTTGATTGGAGGGCAAAGAGATAAATGACTTGCCTCAGCAAGGTCATCCCGCTCTCTCTTGCTCTCTGGTGATCGGACCATCATGTGACTGCTTTAGCTAGTTCTCTGCCTCAACTTGTGAGCTACACTACCTGTGGAACAGCCAACCCATGGATCATGTTGCTAGAGCTTGAGGTTCCTTCAAGACCTGCTTCGCCATGCTGCTGGTATGTGCATTGCTTGAGCTTGAGGCTGGTAGATCTTGTCGTCTTGCATTGCTTGAGTTTGATATTCCATCTGGGCTTGCTTCGCCAAGCTCTTGAGCTGCTGACTGTTGGTGGCCTGCCCTGCTGTTTGCTGCCTGTGGACAGATTCTGCCTGAATTGCCTGAGGGAAGACTCAGCTGTCTGCTTCCTTGACCATGGACCCAGCAGCCCTCATGAGTTGAAGGATTTCCAGTATATAACTGTTCAATAGTAGTGGCTAGTGAGTGGAACTGAGTACCCTATGATGTGCCGCTCCATTCTGTACTGCTGTTATATTCCTTTGTGCAGTATATATCTCTCTCCATATATATAATCATAAGTGTCCTGGTTTTGTTTCGCTGAGAACCTTGTCTAATACGATGAGTGTCACTGAATTTGTTTCTCTAGTCAACCCAGCCTAATGCAATCCTCAACAAGACGGATTAACACAGTGACTACAGTGACGGGCTTGAACATGGCATCGATTGTGAGGGTGGTGAAGGACTGGAAAGTATTCTGTTCTGTAGTACGCAGGGTCACTGTGAGTCAGAACTGACTTAGTGGCACCCAACAACAATAATGACAACAGCAACAACATGAGCTCCAACTCTTTCAACGAGGCGAACAGGTATTCCTCCCTGACAGCTCAGAACAAATAGACAGTTGTGCTCTCCCTGGGTACAGCTGAGGCCTCCACTGGTAAACTGTGTTCTCGTTTCTTTCTTCTTCGGTGGCAGAGAACAAGTTCTTCGGTTAGGAACACCCACAGGTTTTGTGCAGGAAGGAACTGCGCATGTGCCCAACCAGCACAACGTATCTGGAGGCAAGTCCCAAGTGGCTGCAGAGCTGGCCAGAGGTCTGCTCCTCAGGGTGCTGGTTGCATGCCTGGACGTTGAACAGGTACTCGAGCAGCCTGCTAAGTGGTTATTGAACTCACAAGGGGTCAAGTGGAGAAGGGGTGGCTCTGAGTGAAACTCCCCCCCCCCCGTTCAGTTATTTCCACTTTGTATAAGTTTGTCACACAAGTTACCTGTTTCCTGCTGCGACTGGGTGACGAAGGTGAAGTACCGTTGGATGGTGTACTGAGCAAGTCGCAGGTTTTCCAGCCCACGCACGGAGTCATTGCCCCTCAGCCACATGAACTCCACGTCGTTCCCATCATAGCCCCCTGCAAAAACAGTTGTCCTGGTCAGTGCAGAAGGAGTTCCGGTGGCACTGTGAGTTAGGTGCTAGGCTGCTAACCCAAGGTTGGCGGTTCAATCCCACCAGCTAGCCAGGTACTTCTCAGGGGAAAGATGAGGCTGTCTGCTCCCATAAAGATTTATTTATTGCCTTGGAAACCCCACACAGGGTCACCAGAAGTCAGAACTGACGTGATGGCAGTGGGTTAGGTTTGTTGGTTTGGAGCTTGGTGCAAAGTCATAGCACACTGAAATGGTCTGGGATGGCCTGAGCTCTGTCTTGCTCAGGGTCCGTCCAAACCTGGCTTGTTTCCTGCCTCTGTGGGTTTCTGAGACTGTGAATTTTTACGCGAGTAGAAAGTCTCATCTTTCTCCTGTGGAGCAGCTGGTGGTTTCAAACTGCTGACCTCAGATCAGTGGATCGCAGCTCAATATGTAAGCACCACATCACCAAGGCTGCTTGGTCTTTGTAAAAGTCAGCAGTGAAGCCCCTTCTTGGGCACTTGGCTTTTACATTGCATAAAGGCTCACTGTCATGGCATGGTCGCTGTTCTACTCCGGGGTGGATGTGAGCAAGCGTGGGATGGTACCAATCTTTTGTACAGATACGGTTAAAAAATCACCGAAACTCTCAGTGAGGTTTCTGTACCAAATAACTGCTAATAAACATGCAGCAAAAGCATCTTCTGCTCACCAGGGATGGGACTGATATGAGCAGAGAGCTGATGTTTCCAGGAGAATCTCCCCTTGGGATTTGAAATGAGCACAACCATGGCACACGGGGGGCAATTACTCTTTCCATGTGGCACTGATAACTGCAAGTTTTATTCCACTGCCAAACAGCTGTACTGCTTCAAGAAGGTTTTGCATGCATTTAGTCAATATGATAATTAATTGGTCTGGCTGAGTCTTTAATTAAACATCTACCTCTGAAAAATGACTGCTGCCTCCTAACGGTGGTGTGTTCTGGCTTTCGGAGCACTTGCATGTTTATTAAGTGCAGTGGGGCATGGGCTCCAGCTCTTGGCTGGTTTTTGGTCTCCTTGTATGAGCCACACCAGACGCCTTAATAAACCCTGCCCCTATCACAGTGCCACCTCCCCAACCACAGAGTGCTTACATTGAAACTACGGAGGTTACTCCACAATGCCAGGGAATTCATTTGACATCCATCAGTAGAGAATGAATTCTCCCTCCTCCTTGTGAGCAAATCCCTAGGTAACAGGATGGATGCCCATTTGCTGACATTATTGAATTATGCTTTATATTTATCAGGTAACAGCTTTAAAAGTTGGAAGCAGCTGCATGATACATGTCAATGACTGCTGTGTGGATGTACGATTTCTCACTTCTGCTGGGTCTTTCTTGGTTCCATTCAGCAGCACCTTCTGAGTCCCATTCCTGGTCTCCTCGACCAGCTCCTGGTGATCCCCCATATCTCATTCCAGGTGACACTGTCCCTAGACACTCCCTGGCTCTCCTGGGCTCCCATAGTCTTCCCCTATTACAGTCACAAAAAGGTGCCCTTCCCTTTGGACTGCAGACTGCAGGACACCTGGCACCTTGTTCTTATCTTTGTGTCACAAGCATGTCCCGTGGTGTCTACCACAAACCAGTCGTCTAATTGTTGAATGGAAGCATTTGAATGAGGACAGACGTCGGGGGGCAGGGGGATTGACCTAATTATCCACCTGACCTGGAGACTACAGTGGGTGCCAACAGTTAACACCTGGGGCTGCTAGCTGACAGGTTGGAGGTTCGAGTCCGTCTAGAAGCACCTTGGGAGAAAGGCATGGTTTTCGACTTTAAGAAAATCAGCCATGGAGTACCCTATGATGTGCCGCTCCATTCGGACACATGCAAGGGCTGCCATGAGCCAGAGCTGACCTAATGGCCACTGGTATAGGTACTGGGAAGGGTATGTAGAACTGCAGTGTTGGGATAGGCAAAATGCTTTTCTTGAATAAATGATTCAGGACACTCAGGAAAGGCTGAACACTGCATAAGGTTCTACATAAGGTCGAAAGGGGCTGTAGAAGAATACGTTTTGGCTCACTGATGTATCACTATTCAGTGGTCCTTGCAATTCAATTGGACTTTGCAGCAGAATTGGGAGGATCCACAACAAGCATCACCTGGGGTCCAAATTTACGGGAAAGTGATGGTAACAAATGGGCACTAGAAAAACGATAAAGGCATTATTAAAATCTTTTTGTTATTTATGTTGTTATATTATTTCTTAAAAGCACTTCATGGCACACGCAGGGAAAACATATTGTTTAGATCACAAACAAACCACTGGGACAAAGAAAATCCCTATGTGACTCTCCAGTCAAAGACAAGGGTGCCAGGGGCAGGGCCAGAGACACAGGACTCCACACCCTGTGCTCAAGTATCAGTATTGTTACTTACAGTGTCCCTTTGCGAAAAGTACAAAGCAAAGGGAATTCAAATTCCTTTATCTGGAAGGACTCTCTGGCAGGTGCAAGTAGTTAGTGCACCTACTGCTAACTGAAAGACCGGAGGATTGCGTCCACCAGAGGCGCATCAGCAGAAAGGCCTGGTGCTCTACTTCTGAAAGATCATAGTGTTGAAAACTCGATGGAGCACAGCTGTACTCTGACACTGATGGGTCCACCAGGCGTTGGAATTGACTCAACGGCAGTGGGTTTATAGTAAATTGTTTGAAAGGCCCCTAGGACAGTGACGGCTATGTAGTAAACAACAGGTAAATAGAGGATGTAGTATTTCTCAGAAAAAAACAACAATGCCTAATTTAATGCTATCTCTGCGATATTATTTCATACAAGCTTGTTTGGTCCCAGTAGATTGAGGTCCTAGAATACACTGTGTTATCTCTTCCCAGAAGTCTTTCCCTGCTAGTGCTTCGGTTTCCTCTTTGATGGATTCTGAAGCTTCCCTTGTAAACAGCATTTTCTTTCTAGAGCTTAAAGGGTAGCCCTTTGTGGATTTGCTAACAAATGAAAATAGGCATTTATGATGGGCCCATGACCTCTTCATTAACTTCTATAACCACTCATTGCTATAGAGGGTAGGTGATGATTTAAGTCATAGAATAATTCATGAGGCATTCACCTGGAGTCATAGGCCCTCGACGATTAGTAGCCAGGTAGCTAGTATCAAGAAACTGCGGAGAGTTTAGGTATTCGGTGCTAGTCCAAATCTGTTTTCTATATAAATCTCTATATTTTCTATATGAAATACTTTCCATATAAAAGTTTTCCTGCACAATACTTCATGAAATAAAATCCCAATGTTAAATCAGGTAAGGGAATGCTTCCACCCACTCTTGGAATTTTACATGCAATTACCTTATTAAAGGCTCTAAAAGCTCTCCAGCAAAATAATAATAATACTTCAGGCTTTGTAGGCCATGTAGTTTCTGTCTCAACCACTCAGTTCTGCTGGTGAAGCCTGAAAGCAGCCATAGACAATAAGTAAATGAAGGGGTGTGAGTGTGTTGGATATAATTTTATTTCTAGAAACTGGTGGTGGGGTTGGCCAAGGGTGGGAGGTAGTTTGACAAGTGCTGGCCTAGACCACTGAAGGCATGGAAGAATTTGCTTTGACTATTATGGAGAGTACTCTTAGCTGGGAATACTCAGTAAGAGTTGACAATTGCCCTCCTCAAAGATGACATGTTGGTAAGTTTTTCTTCGAGTGGTCTCTAAATATTTATGTATGAACAGCCAGTATGGCTGAATATATTGGGAACAAACATGGAGAAGAGAAAGGAGTTTATACGGAAAACTCTTCAACATATCAAAACCTTTGTGCACAGCAACAACAGCAATCAGAGGCCAATTCACAGCAACCAACACACACAGGAAAACGCGAGGTGAAGAAGTCAAAAGCAATACCCTAACACAACACCTCCAAGGACTAGAACCAGAACAACATAGACCCTCCAGTAAAAGGAAAGAAATCATAAGGATCAAAGCAGAAACAAATGATACGGAGAACATCAACGAGACAAGAAGCTGGTTCTTTAAAAGGATTAACAAAATAGATCATTGGCAAACTTAACAGAGGGAAAAAAAAAGAAAAGGTGCAAATACCCAGAATAAGAGATAAAAGGGTGACATTATAACAGATCCAAATGAAAGAAAAAGAATAATAACACACTACTATGAAAAACTGTATTCAAACAAATTTTACAATCTAGAAGAAATGGACAGATACCTAAAAATACATCACCCACTCAAATTAGTGCAGATATTGAAAAATTCAACAGACCTATTACAAAAGAAGAAATAAAGCAGGCCACGAAGAAATTATTAATAAGAAAAGCCCAGGACCAGATGGTTTCACAGGAAAATTCTACTAGTTTATTTAGAAAAGATCTGATACCAATACTACACAAACTATTCCAGAACATTGAAAAAACAACAAACTCCCAAACTCATTCTAAGAAGCGAGCATAAGATTGATACCCAAACTAGGCAAAGACCACACAAAGATAGAAAATTATAGACCAATATCCCTTATGAACATAGATGCTAAAATCATGAACAAATTTCTGACTAGTAGATTCTAACATCATACTTAAAAAAATCACCAAGTGGGATTTATTCTATGGATTGAGAGATGGTTCAATATTAGAAAAATAATCAGTGTAATACACCACACAAACAAGGCAAAAAATAAAAACCACATGATCACATCAATAGATGCAGAAAAGGAATTCAACAGTATCCAACACCCATTTTCTATCAAAAACCTCAACAAAATAGAAACAGCAGGGAAATTCTTTAACATAATAAAATCTATATATTAAAGTCCCATAGCCAACAGCACATTCAATGGGGGAAAGCTAGAAACATTTCCACTGACAACAGACTAGACAAGGATGATCCATCGCCACTCTCGTTCAACATCATGTTGGCAGTCTTAGCTGGAGTCATCAGACAACAGAAAAGAAATAAAGGGAATACAAATAGGCCGTGAAGAAATGAAACTCTCGCTATTTGCAGATGATTTGAGCCTATATACAAGATGATACCCCACAAAAAAACGGGAAAACGCTCCGCTAGGTGGATCTTTTGTAGTACACATTTTTTTCCTGCTTTGCCAGCATTGGGCAACTCGCTCTGAGTTAGTTCACCCAGTGGTGTTGCGTAGGAAGGTTCTCCCTGGTAGCAGTGAATTTTTTCATAAAGCAATTTCACGCAGATCTGGTTTTTTGTGCTGCTGGATTTAAGAGAACAGCATACAGCCGTGAAATGTTTCCTGCTCTGGAAAAATGCCTCAGAAACTGTTGTGATATTGAACACAGCTTACAAGGACATCACTATGGGAAAAACTAAAGTATAATGGAGAGTGCTTTGGAGGGGATGAGGTTGTTTTGTAAAAAAATTTAAATATATAGCTTTGAAAAAAAATTATTCTTTTTTCAGGGGTAACCCTCATATAGACAATCCAAATGTCTCCACAAAAAGCCTACTAGAAACAATTGAGGGATTTGACAAGTTAGTAAACAAATTAACAAACAGAAGTCAATTGGATTCCTCTATATCAGCAAAGAGAGATATGAAAAAAATTAAGAAAACAATGCAATTTATAATAACCACATAAAAGATGTGATACTTAGAATTAACCTAACTAAAGTAATGCAAGACTTATAGAGAGAAAGCTACAGAACATTACTATAAGAAACCAAAAAGACCTACACAAATGGAAGACTATCCCATGCTCGTGGACAGGCAGACTTAATATTGTGAAAATGTCAATTCTACCTAAAACAACCTACAGATACAGTGCAATCCCGATCCATATCCCAAATACATCCTTTAAACAAATGGAAAGACTCATTGCCAAGTTCATATGCGCAGGCAAAGACCCAGGACAAGCACAGAGCTTCTTCAAAAGAAGAGCCAGGTAGGAGGCCTCACACGGCCTGACCTATGCACCTACCACAGAGTCACCGTATTCAAAACCACCTCAGACAGACACAGTGAGAGGGCTATAGGCCAGTGGATCCGAACAGAAAACGCAGCCATAAATGCATCAGCCTACAGGCAACTAATCTTTGACAGAGGACCCAGAAATATCCAATGGGACAAAGACAGCCTCTTCAACAAATGGTGTTGGATAAATTGGATTTCCATATGATAAAAAGCCCTGTATATCTCCCCGTACACAAACATGAACTTAAAAATGGAATGAGGGGAGAACCTTACAGGAAAACCAAGTTAAGACCAGGGGAGGGGAGCCTCTCCGTTTCAGAGCACGCACTTTTGTTTCTCTCGGTGGGGGGTGAAAGTGGCGGAGCATTCACATCTGGAAGGGATGCTAAACAATAACTGTAGGGAATCTAAGGGGAGAAGAAACTCGGTTTTCGGTTCCTGGGTAGACACTTCGAACATGTATCTACCAACATGGAACCCCAACTGAACAAACTGGGCCCTCCCTCAAAACTGCCTGTACCCTTGGGACTGAAATACTCTGATGGTGCTGTGGAAATGGCGGCTGTTGGATCTCAGGTGGGTCTCCTGGCTTAGTGGGTGTCCAATGAAAGGGGACCCAGAACCACCATATATTTAGTACCTCTGTGTTCTCCTTGCACTAATATGACGGTAATCTGATAGGTAATGATCTGCCCTTGTGAAAAACGATACAGTAAAATTTCTCCTAGTATCAATCCCTATGCTCAGTATAAATAGAGCTCAATCAATGAAAAAATCAATCTGTAGAAGTAAACAACTCGTGGACTACCGCTCGCAGTTGTACTATATTTGCAGAAACTCTTTTTATCAACAGTACCTTAAATTCTGTCCCATTGGATACATTATTGATATTATCAATACAATCACTTTACATGCCAAGGGGATGATTGACAATTTTTTTTCTTCTGTGTTTCTTTCTCTTTTTTGGGCTTTTGCTTGTTTTTGTTGTTGTTCATGTTGGATTTTGTTGTCACAATATGACTGCCAAAGTCAAACAGAGCTGTTCATAACCCATGGACAAGCAGATGGATTCTGAGCTTCCATGTTGTCTAGCCCCAGTCCAAAACAGTTACTTCTTATGACATGACCCTGCTTGATGTTCGCCTACATGAAGCGATCATTAGGGTGTTACAGCAAAGAGTGGAGAAGAAAGCCAAATGTGCCCACCTACCCATTGGAAAAGTGTCTGGGTCTTACAGGCTTATAGTCAAACAAGCAGTCATCTAAGTGAGGTGTCAACCAAGTCCACATCAAAGAAGCACACCAGCCTGTGTGGTCCAAAGATGATGATGACAAAATCCAAATATGCTGAAGGGAAAAGTATCAGAGCTTAAATTGTCAACACCCACTTTGTAGAAAGCTATGGAGGGCAGTGGGAGCCCAAAATCCATCTGCAGACTATCTAGTCAGATTAAGCCTCTGGCAGATCCCCTCTAGCTACAGGTGAGAGACTCGCACAGCTTTACTGTCAGACAGAGATTATTATAAACTTTATTATTATGGTGGATTAAACCATGGTATAATATGATACTTGGTCAGTTGACCTCTCTTTTGACCCAACCTGAATTTGCTCTAGGCTCAAATATTTCATGACAGAAATTTCTTCTCTGACTTTTAAAATATTGTTGGTGGTCTTTGCTTTCTTCTTTATTTTTATCTTTATGTAATTATTTTATTCTTTCTGTTTTGTTTTCTATTGTATCTCTTAGATGTTCCACTTTGTGAAGCACAGAAGGAGTGGTTGCCTAGAGACAATAATGATGCAATGATATGTTGGGGATGGAGAGTTGGGGAGTCTGAAGGGAACTGGGGAACAAACAATGAATGTGGGAGAGGGGAAGGAGCATTAGAACTGGTTATGATGATGTATATGGAAGTGTATGATATGTGAATATTATATGAAGATAACGACTAAGGGACAAAAACAAAACAAACTGGACCAATGGTTACCATGCGTGGAGGAGGAAGAGTTTTTGCTTAGGGGACATTGAGTTTATGCTAATGGTGGTGGAATCATTTGGAAAAGGAGATCAATAATGGTTGTCCAACATGAAGAACATAATCAAAGGCTATACCGGTAGAAGATGTTGAATTGGAGAGTGTTTTGTTGTGTATATTTTTGCCACAATTAAAAAATAATTACACAAAAACAATGAGTTAAAGCAAAGGAAAATGTTCTAAAACGGATTGTGGCAATGATCGTACAACTCTTGGTGGTATGATTGAACTGTTGAATTATACAATATGTAGATGAGGTGCCAATAAAACTGTTTGTAAAAAGAGAGGTCTTAATGAAACCACAGAACTAAGCCAACAGGAGAGTGACCCTGAAGCCTGGGCTGTGTACTCACAGCTCTCCAACTGCAGTCTGCACGTCTGTGTGTCCATGGGGTATTTAGACAGGTCCATGTTACATCCAACAGTCGTTGTGATTCTAAGAAAGGAAAAATAAGAGGTTCAAGAGGTTCAAACAGGCCCAATAAACAATACCATGTGAAATGGAGGGAAAAAGTGAAGTTGGCAAGGATTTCATCTTATTTGGACCACAGTCAGCGTCCGTGGCAGGAGCGGTCAAGAAATCAAGTGCTGTACTGGGCAAATATGCAGTAGTCTTCTTTAAAGAGTCAAAAAGCAAACAGATCAAAGATCCAGGAGATGTGTAGGAATAGGTAATATTTCATTATTGGGAGGCAATTCAATGGCAACTAACAGAAATAACAACATAGAAAGTCTGGGTTCCCTGCCAAGGGCTATCCCAAGAGGACTTTCTTGTTCCTTACAGTGCGTACACGGCTTGGAGCCTACATTCAGTGCAGCCCAGGTGTCTGTGTTAGATTTGCTTAGCCTGAGGTCCTGTGTGAGGGAGATGGAATGTTTGTGAGTCAGTCAGAGGCCGAATGTCTGATCACATCACAGGGGACACTCATGCGTTGTCTTGTTTCAGAAGCTTTTGCATCTAGCTGCTTTTTGAATGTAATCTTCATGACATCTGGAACTACACCTCCCACTGGCAAGATTGTCACCACTTGACAACAGATGTAGGGACCTGCTCAGTGCTCCCAGCTTTGAGTGGCAGAGCTGGGACTGAGCCAGGTCTCCAGGTTGTGCTGTTCTCACAGCTCCTGCCGCCCCAAAGGGAATCAACATGCAGACCAAGTTGAGGGTCTCAGAGGACACCAGGCACTGGTTCTTGGGACTCAGACCCAAATATCTGCTCGTATCGGCATCGTGACATGATGGAAACCACAGTGGAGATGGAAACCAACGAACTTTTCTTCTCCTTCAGGTTCACACGTCAAAAAGGAAGATCATTTTATTGGGGCTCTTAAGCTCTTATCACAATCCATCCATCCATCCATTGTGTCAAGCACATTTGTACATTTGTTGCCATTATTGTTTTTAAAACATTTGCTTTCTACTTGAGCCCTTGTTATCAGCTCACCTCACCCTACCTCATGAACCCATAATTTATAAGTTATTATTAATTTTTCATGTCTTACACCAACCACTGTCTTCCTTCACCCACTTTTCTGTTGTCCATCTCCCTGGGGGGACAACATATAATCTCCCTGGTTATATGTAGACCGTTGTGATCTCTTCCCTCTTTCTCCCCCCACCTTCCCCTTACCCTCCTGGTATCACTACTCTCATTATTGGTCCTGAGGGGTTTATCTGTCCTGGATTCCCTGTTTTTCCAGCTCTTATCTGTACCTGTGTACATGCTCTGGTCTAGACAGATTTGTAAGGTAGAATTGGGGTCATGATATCAGGGTGGGGGATGAGGAAGAAAGCATTAAAGAACTAGAGGAAAGTTGTATGCTTCATTGGTGCTAGACTGCACTCTGAGCGGCTTATCTCCTCCCTGCGACCCTTCTGTAAGGGGATGTCCAAGTGTCTACAGATGGGCTTTGGGTCTCCATTCCGCACTCCCCTTCATTCACAATGATATGAGTTTTCGTTCTGGGTCTTTGATGCCTGATCCCTGATCCATCGACACTTCATGATCACACATGCTGGTGTGCTCCTTCCATGTGGGCTTTGTTGCTTCTCAGCTAGATGGCCGCTTGGTTATTGTCAAGCCTTTAAGAACCCAGATGCTATATCTTTTGATAGCTGGGCACCATCAGCTTTCTTCACCACATTTGTTTAAGCACCCACTTCATCTTCTGTGATTGTGTAGGGAAGGTGAGCATCATGGAATGCCAGGTTATTAGAAAAAGTGTTCTTGCATTGAGGGAGGAGTTGATTAGATGCCCAATGTCCATCTGCTACCTTAATACTAAACCATAAATATGTGCACATAGATCTATTTTGCCATCATCATATATAAATATATTTACATATATACATGCCTATACTTAGACCTCTATAAATGCCCTTTACCTCCTAGTCCTTGCCTCTATTTCCCTTTACCTTCCTCTTGTCCCACTATCATGTTTGGTTTCATTCAGGTTTCAGTAATTCCTCTCAGCTACATTGTCCTTGATCAAACCATCCTATGCCCACCAGGCATCCTATGCCCTCCTTGCCATTAATTTTATATCACTTGTTGTTCCCTTGTTCCTGGGTGTGTTGACACCCCTTACCCTCCTCTCCCTTCCAGTTCCCCCCCCCCATTTTCCTGTGTTCCCCTCCCCAAACCATCAGTCCCATTTTCTCCTCCGGATTGTTTATCCCACCTATGTTATCTAGACAGATATGTGGAGACAATAATAAGCACAAAGACTAGACAGAGCAAAACAAAACAACAACAAAAACCATTGACAAAAAAAAAGAAAAGCCTATAAATAGTTCCAGATCTGTTTGTCGATCTTTAGGAGTATTTTCCAGTCGAGTCTGATGGGGTTCCAAGCCCTGACCTCAAAGTCTATGTTTGCTATTCCCTGGGGACTTCATTGCTTTGTTCCCCTTACTGTTCTGTTGTATGCCCTTAGCGTTTTGACTCCAGTGTTGTGGGGTAGATTGGGCACAATTCCTGCACTGTGCCTCCAGTGTTGTCCCCATAATGCTATGTGTCAGTGAGAGACGTCATGTCTCCTGGTGGGGCCGGCCCTATGGTCCTCTCTGTGCATTGGCTGCTCTGAGCAGGAATATTGTCCTCGGGGCTTGGTGGACCAGGATGTGCTCTACTCTCTCTCCTTCCCTCTTCATTTGCTCCATTTTTATCAAACACTCCTGATTTATTAAGGATGGCACTCAATCGCTACCTGAGAAGTTCCGGTCCACCTGGCAGTGCCTTGGAAGAAGGCCTAGTGTTTCACAGAGACAGCAAGTAGAATAAGGGTTCCCAGTTGACACAGTCGGAGAGGAGGGTTGAAGGAGAGCTGATGTTAAGGAGTTCAAGAAGGAAGGGAATGCTTTGAAACTCATTGTGGTAGCTGTTGTACAATACTGCTTGATATGATGGAACTATGGAACGTGTGATATCTGTACTAGCTCCCAAGAAAATGGTTTTGAAAAAATAGTAATAATAAAAATGATAAGTTATAGACAAAAGAGTAAGCCATTGAAAACCCTCTGACACACGCGGGGTCACCGTGAGCCAGAACTGACTTTATGGCAACTGTTCTCTATTAAGCACCGTGCTTGGTGCACCTGGGTGGTGCAGCGGGTTAAGCGTTAGGCTTCTAACAGCAGGGTTGACAGTTCAAACTCACTGGCATCTCTGTGGGACAAAGATAAAGTTGTCAGCTTTCATCAAGATTTATAGATTTGGAAACCTCAGGAGCAGTTCTAATTGACCCTATAGGGTGACTCTGCATTGGAATTTACTCGATGGCTGTGAGTTTGGGTTTGGGGTTTGGTACTGGGTTCAGGTGAAGTGGTGTGGTATGAGTATGTGGCACTTGCCTTGTGGAAGCTGACACTTCTGTAAGGCACCAAAAAGAAAATTCAATGCCATTGAGTTGATTCCGACCCATGACAACCCTATAGGGCAGGATAGAACTGTCTTTATGAGTTTCTGACACTGTAATTCTTTATGGTAATAGAAAGCCTCATCTTTCTCTGGGAGAGTGGCTGGTCATTTTGAACTGCTAAGCTTGTGGATTACAGCCCAACTCAGAACCACTGTGACGCTGGGGACAGAGACTAACAATCATGGCGCTATATGCTGAGTGCAAACCCCACTCTAGTCCCTGGGCTAAGTGCTTCACTGTGCACTTCTTAGGAAATACTATTCATATTTCATTGCTTAGAAGTCAGACTCAGAGTCAAATCACTTACCCAAGGTCACAGAGTTGCTAAGGGAGAGAGTAGGGATTTGCACCTAAATCTGTGTGATTCTAGAGCTCTTAGTTATCTGCTATTTTAAATCCCATACAAGTCGGTGTACAAGATAGTGCTATGTGCACACATGTGCACGCGTACACCCCCCCACCCCCCACACACACTATAGAGATATGGGGAAGGGGGAAATTGGTGTTAACTGTAGTGAGAAGTGGGGGGTGGGTTGGACAGGAGAAGTTGGAACTTTGGCCTTTGTCTAGTCCAGTAGAGCAAACAATCCAGAGATCCAGTGTTAGTTAGTTTGGCCCTGCTTTTAAACCTCTGGTCTCTGCCTGTTTGAGATTAAAGATAAGCCCTGTGTGCATTGGTCCCTGGGCCTCCACCAAGGCCTCTTGGTGTCTGGGTTTGCACAGCTGTATGTGGCAGGGACGGCTGCCTCCCTGGGAGCTGCCTCATGGGGTGCCTGGAACATCTTTCCTGTTCCAGACCACCAGCCACTTGGTCAGTTGGATAGGAGGAACTTCTGGTCTCAAGAATTTGAGGAGAAGACAAAGGCTGTAGGTGATGGTGGCCTTTCTCTGTCTGTCAAAACATGATCTAGCCCCACAGAGAGAGGTGTATTCTGGGTACTCCCAGTCCCGCTGAGCCCCGCGGAAGGCCAGCTCCTTGCATGCAGCTCTCCACTTGCTCTTGCTGCTTGCTGGCCCCTCCCCTCGACAATGCCCTTTGATCTTCTAGGACTCCGCTCAGTCCTGTGCAAGCATCCTTTAACACAAAGGCTCCCAGACTTCCTTAGAAATGAAATGACTCTGTGTGCCCCTGGCACTGAAGAACGTTTGCACTACAGCGCATGATCCAGGGTAAAGTGTGGGCATCTGCTTTTGCAGCCCTCCCCACTGGATTGTTCCAGGGCTCCCTGGACGGGTGGGTGGTATCCCACTTTGGGAAATATTGCTCCAACATCACCCCAAACCACCAGCCTTCTCCCAACTCAGCCTACTAGTACCTTGGAGTGCCTTTGTTTATAGATATGTGTCCTGGAGGACAGGGCAGTATCTTATTCAGCTCTGTATCCTCAGGAGTCAGCACAGGGCTGGCCCAGAGAAGGTGTTCTCAGATGCTCGTTGAACTAAACTGCACCAGGAGAGGGTCCCTCAGTCACAGGGATGAGGATCGAAGGAGGCAGGAGCCTGAGGAGTGTGGGTCCTCGGAGTGGTTGCTGGCATGCTGGTCAGAACCACTCAACACATCTGTATCTATGTCTGCTCCCCTCCAACCCTGATGCCTCAGATGCCCATTACCTGAGAGCATACAGCACTGTGCCATTGGAGAAGAGGCGAATGAGCCTGTTGCCCACTGTGACCTCGTGCAGGAAGGATGTCTTGGACTCCACGATGTAAGTGTCAGGGACCCAGAGAAACTCTACCAGGCGTGCATCCAGAGTGAAGCTCTTGTTGCCTTCAAACACCAGCCGCTGATCCATCCAGCGCTCCCGGAGGTAGATGGTGGCTGTGTAGTCCTGAGGGGAAGAGTCAGCAGGTAAAAACAGTCAGTCAAATGGGAGGAGAAGATGAATGAAAATGCAAGGAAAGAGTACGTCAGATCAAGAGTACGTGCTGTAATAGACGATGGTGAGGAAGCTTAGGTTTTCAGGCAGTGGCCTGCAGCAATGGGTGAAAAGTGATCTATTCTGTATAATAACTTCCACTGCCCAAAAGGAATGCCATGGGACCACGTTCACAGTCTTAATTCATTTGGCATGAAAGCTCATGTTGCTCCCAGATGACATAAGTCTCATCAAATTTTGAAGATAAGGGTTTGGCTGTCCTGTGGGTCATATTTTTAAAATAGTTTTATTGGCATATAATTCACAGAGCATACAACTTAATAGCTCAATCATATTAAGGAGATTTGTGCTATCATTACCACAATCGATATCAAAATGTTCTTTCTTATACTCATTGTTAGCTCCCCATCCATGCCCCACGGCCCCACCTCCCCTGCATTGGCCCTAGGTAATTATTAATCCAGTTACTGTCTCAACAGATTTATCTATCCTGAATTTCTTATGTAAGAAGTCATAAACAACACAAACAAGTAAGAAACAAACATAACAACAATGACAAAACAGAGAGAACTTCAATTGAGAAGAAAACAGAAAACAGGAACCTAAGGACAGCTTCCGTAATAGACTTTACAAATTGCAGTGTTCTCTAACAGCAAGCCCATTCACATCCCGATTATGGTCAGAGGGGACTCAGTGGGTGCTCCATCTGTATGGCGACCTTGTAAATGGATCTGGTGCTTCTGCTTTCATCCATAGCTTTTGCAAACCGGGTGTTCAGATTTTAAGCCCTGATACCATTCCCTCCTTTGGTTTTGGATTTTATAATTTCTAATCCTTAGATCACACAGGTTGGTGTATTTCTTCCATGTGGACATAGCTGATGCCTCACTTAGATGGCTGCTTGTTTGCAGACAAGCCTTTTAGACCTCAGACACTATTCTTTCTGATAGCCCAGCACCATCAACAGCGTGTCTTTTGAACAAACTGCCTTTAGTTTCATGTTGCCTTTGACTTGTTCACTGTAGTGAGCAGACCCCTGGGAGCAGTAACCCGGTGTTAGTTTTATCAGCTTGTCTCCCACAGTTGCCAGACTTCCTCACTGACCTTCATACTGATTCCCGAGTTTTATCCCTCGCCAAACGTTCCCACTCTACTCCTTGGTTTCTCTCTCCCTGGCCTTGGAACCACTTCCTTCCTGCTACTCAGACATCTGTTTTACATGCACCTTCCACCACCTTGACTTTGGGGCTAAGTCTCCAGCTTCTCCTTCAGAAGGGAGGAGGCCTTTCTCTTTTGTCTGGAGCGGCTGGAAAGGTGGGAGGCGCAGAAAGAGGTTTTGTCTTTTCAAACAAATATTTGGTGCGACTATACACAGACAACATACCAATTAAACCATTTCTACATGGCAAGTTGGCCTTTTTTGGATAGTCCTGAGGAACCAGAGACCTAGGGCAATGCTGGCCAAACCGCAGGAGCATAAGGTGATATACCATGGCCCCATGGTTAGGCTGATAAAGGCCTTGATCCCTGAGATTCGAACGGAGCTTTCTGGTTGGTAAGCATGAAGATCTACTCTTGATGGGTGGTGCATCCTCCTGGGATATAGGAGGTTTACATTGGGATCCCTCCCAGACCTTGCCTTCTGCACGACTTTATTTGTAACCCTTTTTTGCTATACTAAAGGTGTTATCACAGGTTTGGTGTTTCTTGTGAGCCCCGTGAGCCTTTTCAGTGAATTATAGAACCCACGGCATATTGGAGTGGGTGGGTCTGAAGTGGGGGGAGTTATGTGGCTTCCAGTGCACTTGGTACCGGCTGCACTGGCCTTGGGTGTCTCTGGATGAGAAATAAGGGCTATGTGCGATCTGAAACCGAGGGGAAGCTGAGACTCCCCCAGGATGCAGCTGGTCTGTGGAGTGGGATTTGTTATGGCCATCACGTAACTTGGCCTCAGAGGTGGATGCTATTAGTTGCCCTGGACTGGTTTGTGTGAAGGTGCATCCCCGTTAAACATGAGGTGACGACACTTACCATGTTGCTCTCTGAAATGCTAGAAACGCTGGCGATGTCGAGGGTCACAGCTATCTGCACTGGTTCTCCTAAGAATGAAGGAAACCAGGAAAGCCTTAAACAGAGGGCAATTAGAAGATTTCCCGGCACTACCAAAAGCAAAGCGGAAACAAACAAGAAGCCTGGAATTATACAAATTCTAAAAATAATCATTGCTTGTTGAAAATATTAAACAGAAACACCCTAGAAATACCCTTTCCCTCCCATTGTATACAGTGTGGTTCCTTTTGCTCTAGAAAGTATGCATACATAGATAGCTACCTTAACGTACACAAGGGCGCAAGCTCTCTCATTGGAGCATAGTTTGAAGAGAGCACTGGTGAAGTATTTGCTGCTCTAAAGGAGAATTCCCTATGGCGCCCGCAAAGAACGGATCACTTACAAATGTAAACACTGGGGCTGATCAAATATAGACTTCTTTTTCTCCTCAGTTAAGTACATTTGCCACAAGATGGCATTCCAGGATGCTCACGAGTGAGTTCTTGTCTAGCTTGGGCACGTTTCCCACTCTTCATGTACTCTCTAGCAATTCTAAAGCTCGAAACTATCTAGAGTTCTAGAACCTTCTCTCTTTGGTCACACATAAAGAACATGTTAGAAATCTTGGTGCCTCAGCAGATGGGTTGAACTCTCCCAAGCCAGGCGAGGGAGCTTATTCTTCATAGTCTACTGGTGGGGAAGGAGAGCTGGCCTGGCATCGGAGCGATGTGCACTGACATGACTGCTCTGTGAGCTTGGACAAGTTGCTGCATCTTTCAGAGCTGCAGTTTTCTCACCTGCAATCAGGGGCAACACAGTGACACAGAGGGTCGTGGTGAGGCGAGAGGAGACATGTCACCACTACTCTGCAGCCAGGAATCCAGAAAAAAACAGACAGCTGCGGTGGGGTGAATTCCAGTTCACAGGATGACTGCACCATAGGGGTTTCAAGGGCTGATTCTTCTGAACTAGGTGACCGGGATTTTCTGCCGAGATACCTCTGGGCACGTCTGAACTGTCAGCCTTTTGGTAGCATGTGAGTACATTAAGCCTTTATCCCACCCAGAGAGAGCGCTAGTAAGTAAAGTCATCTGTACACAGTCCCCCGCATGTGCGTGTCATGTAATATTAGGTGTCCCCCAAATGCCATTCCCGCCGCCCCTTTCTTCCCTAGTCTTAGTTGCTTTGGAAAGGGACCCACTGTGCACACCAGCTTAATAGATGGACTAACATACACATGAAACAAATAGCCGTTGGTGCGTGAGGAAGGAGTCATGGTAGGGTTGTGGTTACACATTGGGCTGCGACCCTCGAGGTCAGTAGTTCGAAAGCAACAGTCGCGTGCTCCATGGGAGAAACGTGGGCTTTCTACTCCTGTAAAGAGTTACAGTCTCGGAAACCCACAGGAGCAGTTCCACCCTGCCCTCCAATGAGTCGTCATTGATTTCATGGCAGTGAGGTTTCCTCTCTGTCTCTCTCTCTTCCATCCATGCAGGAGAAGCTGGAGTAATGCACTAACCAGGAGGAGGAGAGGCAGAAATTGAAAGGCGCTTAGAGACATTTACAGACATAACTCAGAGATAATGCAGTTTCAGTTCTGGATCACTGCTATAAAGTGATTCGTGGGAATCAACTGAGTCACATGAATGCTTTGGCTTCCCAGTACATGTAAAAGTTATGTTTCTACCATTCCACAGTCTATTAAGTGTGCAAAGGCATTATGAAGATGTTGAAATAGTGTGAGAATTACCAAGTGGTGACACAGAGACACAAAGTGGGCACAGCTGCTGGAAAAATGGCCCCATTAGATGTGCTCGACGCATGGTTGCCACAAACCTTCAACTGGGAAGAAATACATTATCTATGATGTGTCATAGAGCAACGAGCCATAAAATGAGATCAGCCCGTAATTGGTAGGAATCAGACAAAGCTCCTGATTAATCTAGGGAAATCAAGCCATGAAATAAGGCAGCTGGGAGTGGGGTTGTAGAGGCCACGCAATTAAGAAATTATTAGGTGTTGGTACTACGTGGAAAGGGGAGGAGGTCTTTGATGGCTACACTGGAAGCATGTGGTGCTGAGTGGATTTCTGCTGCTCAGGGAAGCGTGACACAGTGGCAGGAAGAGAAGCCTGGATCCTTACAGAGATGCTTGAATTCTCTGCTGGCTGGCTGCTTTCAAGCTGTGTGACCTTGTGCACAGTGCTAAACCTCTCTGTGCTACTGCTTTCTCATCTGTGAGACAGTGCTCCTGGAATTTCTTCTCGAGGGTGGTACTGGCGAGGTGACAGCGTTTGTCTTGAGGGCTTGGAATAGGGTGGTCAGTTGGTCAGCGTTCGTTGTCCTCCCAGGGGACAGATGTGGAGGGCAGACCACCTATAAGAACTTCAGTCCCACTGTGTTTTGCCAAGTTCCTTTCTAGGCTCTCTAGTCAGGTCTACCCTCTTCCCCGCTGGGCTATAGAATTTAGCTGGGCCACCAGATGGCAGCTTTCTCCTAGAAAAGAGGGCAGTGCCAATTCTTGGGCCCTGTTCCTTCGGTCCTGCTTGTCAACCTCTGCTTTGTCCGGCTCAGACCCAGAAAAAAATTATAAGGAAGTCCCATCTCTTAAGGACCTCAGGGTCCTAGAGCCCATGGGGGCAGACACGATAGAGAATGACAGCCCTTCTGCAGACCTCCAGGCGACCCACAAAGGGAGGCTCCTTTGAGACGCTCCAGGAGTTCATAATCAGGGGAAGGGCAACACTCTGTCTTCCTCCTTTTGACTGAGGACCCTTGCTCCATTCTCACCCCCAAGAGGTTCTGGGTGTCACATCCCTTAAGTCCACCTAGATGTATTTGTTCTCAAAGGGAGCACTCTGTTGTTCAAGGTCCCTGCATCTTGTTGGTCAGCGAGCAGGTGAAAACAAAGGGCCATGCCCAGACATAACTGGGGCACAGGAGGCAAGAGTACTTGCTGAGTGTGCTTAACCTGGTGTCAGGCAGATGCACAGGCTTGTCATGAGTGCTGCAAAAGGTTTAGGCAAGTCAGGGGATTTCACCTCTCTCTAGATCCCTTACTCGTTGGAATCAACTTGATGGGATTTTGGCTATGTCGCTGTTGCTGTTAGGTGCCATTGAGTCAGCCCCAGCTCACGGCAACCCCTTGTCCTGCATTATCACAAGGGCTGACCATGAATCAGATTGCTGTGAGAGTTTTCACTTGGTGAATTTCTGGAAGCTTATTGCCAGGCCTTTCTTCCTAGTCTATTTCACGGAAACCTGTTCCGCCACAAACCTCACTGATAGATGGGTGGGTGGAGGCTTGGGGCAAGGGGCAGTGGCCAGGAATGCCATCATTTAACCAGCACTGCCCTTTCCCTTCACATAAGGATCACAAATCCTGGGGGTACAGTCATGAAATTGTATCTCTTAGATCTCTGGTGGAAGGAAGTGTGATTGATGGAGAGTACAGCTGCTGACTTATGGAATCTACCACCAGGCTCATATCACCACCTGGTTGGTGTCTGGCCACACTTGTGACTGAGCCTGCAGGGATGCTGAGGCAAGACTATTTCAGGGAAATTCCTCTGATGGGCAACTTAGGTCTCAGGATTCCCTGGAAGCTTTTCCAAACACACTTAAATTGACCTTGCAGGCAAAGGCACTTCCACACAACACTCAGTTCACTGGATCACACCAACATCAGTCCCCACAATCCTGAGGCTAGACGAACTAGATGGGTGCCTGGCTACCACTACCAACTACCAACTGCTCAACTGAAAGGGATCATAGCAGGTCTCGGATATAGTGGGAGTAAAGCATGGAATAAAAGAAAAAAGTTCATGCTATGTCACCATTCACATGTGGAAATGAACTCCCCTGCGGCCCAATGTTCAGCCAAACTATAGATAGTTCTACAATGGGATCACACCAGGGGGATATGCACACCATGGAATCACAAATCAATCATTTGGGATCCAAAGGGCAGCATCACTCAGAGGCAGAGGTCAAGGGTTAAGAAAGGGAGAGGAATGGAACAGGGAACGGGGGAGGAAGTGGAATGAGTGCTGTGACAGTGTGGGGACTGCAACCAATGACGCAAAACAATGGGTATGAATGCGAAATGGAAAACTGATCTGCAAACCTTCACCCAATTCACCATCAGCAGTTAAAAGCAAACCCAATGACAAACAGTCCCACTTGGAACCAGCTACAGGCACAGGGTACCAAGGAAACGACTGTACTTTGGGAGTATGTTGAAAATAAAGTGTGAAATATGGGGATAGAGCCTGGAGAGATCAGGGAAGGCTTCATAGAGGTGGTAGCATTTGATCTGAGGCATGAAGGGAACGTGGACATTTTCCAGGCAGTCCTAGTAAGAAAGAGACATTCCAGCCTCTGCAAAGGCAGATCGGGCAGGAGTATGGAACAGTTTGCGAGACTATGCTGGGGGCACACAAGTGTTCTGAGCAGGTAGATAACCCAGGGTGGGAGCTACTCATGTAGCAGTGCAGGGGCTTAGCCTGGAGGGGGCAGACTAGAGACAGGAAAACCAGGTAGGGTAGTCCAGATGGGACTTGGTGAGCTCCTTGACTAGACGTTGGAAATGGGGGTGGAAGGAAAGAAGGCAGTGTGTGGGAGGCTGTGAGGGATCTCCTAAGGCCCTCAGTTGGGAAGACTATGTCTTTATCTTGCAGCTAAGAGGCAAAGCACTTTCTCAGGCAGCATAAAGAATCACTGGCAGCTTCACTCATCCCTTATTGCCAATCTAGTAGGCTTGCATTGGAGAAAGGGAGCCAACTCCGACCTCCCAGAGCCCTCCACTGGAGCGTGTCTCCAATCCTGTCCTTAGGAATGGCTGGGCTGGACAAAAAGGACAACCTACCGCCAAAATTGGGCCTGAGGAATTTGTTGTATCCTGCTGTGAGGTTGTCAAAGCCAGGGAGAGAAAGCTTGTCACTTCTGCTGGCCTCGGCGTGAAACTGGTTCCCCTGGACACACATCCTGGAAAAGGGAAGGGGATTGGATCCACATGCTGGTCCACGCATGCAGAAACACTGACACAGAGGAATGTGGGTTTGTGTGTGTGTGTGTGTGTGTGTGTGTGTGTGTGTGTGTGTGTATCTTGGGCCCCTAAACCCGAAGTGACTCTAACAAAGAAAAATCTCTAGTTTTAATCAGAATGGTAGGGTAACCCAGGACTCCTTTAAGAGTCTTCTGGACAAACACAAGGGATTCTTCCACGTGGGGAAGCTTGAGTTCTCCACTGAGAATAAACGTGTTGCTGGTAGTACAAGAATGAAGGGGACACTCTAAAACTGATCGCAGTGACCATTGTACATCCCTCTTTGATGTGGTTGAAAACCACTGAACTGAATGATATGGGGTTCTATGCTAATGAAACTGCTGGGGAAAATGTGGTCTCTGAGTTGACCTTTGCCTCATGGTGACCCCTGCACAATGAGATCTGACAGTTGTGTCCCCTAGAGTTTTCCATGGCCGATCTTCTGAAGTAGATGGTCGGAGCTTCCTTCCTAAACCATCTTACTCTGGAAGCTCCACTGAAACCTGTTCAGCATCATACCACACACCAGCCTGCACTGAGAGATGAGGGTGTGTGGGGTGGGGGGTGGCTGTGCATGAAGGGCATTGGCTGGGAATGGAACCAGGGCCTCCCACATAGCAGGTAATTAGTCTATCACTGATCCACCACTGCCCTCTAGATAGACTCAATGGCAGGATGCTTCTTTGTTCTGCTGCTGGGGGGAGGAGAGGGAGGGGGTTATGCCTTGCTCTTGTGAGTAGAAAGAGTTCTGTCCCCTCCCATTTCCCATCTCCACACAACATAATTTAGCGGCAGGCCATTTGGGTCCCAACGTTCACCTTTCAGCGAAGAGACTTAGGCACAGTGCGATCAGGCGCAGGCTGCAGCTCATGGTGAGGGGGTGCTCACGCAGCTCAGACTCAGAGTGGGAATCACCTGGGGAGACAGAGAGGACACAGTGGGGACAGAACAGCCCAAAAGTTCACTCACATCCAAGTCAGCTTCTCTGTGACCCCCTCCACTGCCACCCCATCCTGAGTTTTGTAGGATTACATTTTTAAATCCAGCCCCTAAAAAACTGAGACCATGTTTAGAGGGATTGACCAGCCCTAGAAATGGAGCCGGTCTGCTGTTTCGTGCTGTGTACCTGGGGAGCCCCGTGACCCTCTTGGTCTTTGGCCAGACCTCATGCTGTCCTTGCTGTGACTTAACCCAGGACACCGACCTGTGTGCTCACCGCAGCTGAGCCAGAAGCTCTCTCATTTGTCCTAGGATCTGTGCCTATTAAGCAGTCGCACAGATAGGAAATGAAAACTTCCGGGGAACCATCCACAAGCCAACTTATGTGTCAGATACATTAGCACAGATTTTCTGACTTGATCCTCCTGATAGCCCAGCAAAGAGACAGGATCACAGAAGAGGACACAGGGGTCATGGCAAGATGACCATGGCACCGGATGCCAGAGGAACTTGTCCAGGGCTGGCAGCCTTGCTGTCCCATGTACTCTTCCTGCAGAAATGACATGGCCCGAGGGCACTCGGTGCTGTCACAGGCATCCCAGATGAGAGGCACCAGTGCTCTGGTAGCATTTAGCAGAAGTGGGGGAGGTTGGTGTGTACATGAAGATTACAGGTATTCATGGCCCAGAGCCTGGTCTCCCAGGTTTGGGAGCTGCTAGCAGATGGTCTGAGAGAGCAGGTGGGAAGGAAGTCTGGCAAGTCTGTGACTTGT
The DNA here is from genome assembly GCF_050624435.1 of Tenrec ecaudatus. Taxonomy (NCBI): domain Eukaryota; kingdom Metazoa; phylum Chordata; class Mammalia; order Afrosoricida; family Tenrecidae; genus Tenrec; species Tenrec ecaudatus. The sequence goes on along the minus strand of NC_134531.1, from coordinate 184,434,713 downwards.
TGAGCTGGCGAGAGAGAGATGGGTTTCAGGCTTGGGCCAGGCCTGCCCCAGGCAGTCCCAGGGTGGGCCAGCTCTGCCTTGGCAGTGACCGCTGTGAAGCAGATCACTCTCTGGAATCATCTAGAGCAGGGGCCTCACATTTGCTAAACAGGGGCCAGTTCACTGTCCCTCAGACCTGTTGGAGGGCCGGCCTATAGTTTAAAATAAAAAACTATGAACAAATTCCTATGCACGCTGCACATATCTTATTTTGAAGTAAATAAAAAACAAATGAGGCAAAAACACATGGCAGGCTGGATAAATGTCCTTGGCGGGCCACATGTGGCCGTAATTTGAGGACATCTGATCTAGAGGACTATTTATGTTCCTATGGTTAAAACAATTGGCTGCTGATCAGCCATATGAAGGGAGAGAGATGAAGCAGTGCGTCAGGGAGTCATTCTGGGACTGGACTCAGGGTGTGATGCAGCAACTCATGGATATTATTTTGATTACAAAAAATCACTGTAAAAATAAAAACAAGACAGATGGGAGATATCGTCTCTCTGTCATATTTTTATTTATATATATTTTTTATTTTATTTATATATATATATTTTTATTTATATATATATATAAAGTCCTCCATCAGTTCTCTCCAGGCTTACACCTCACACCTCAGGGTTTACCCACTATTAACAGCTGATATTTTCACACACACACATGCACACACACTCATATTCATACACACAAAAATCTCCACATGGCAAAACATTTAGAAAGCTAAACTAGGGTGAGACAGTGCCCATTGGACTGCTCTTTTCCCTTCACAATAATAACAAGAGAAAACCTTTGTTGAGTACTTCATGCACACGTGCGCTGTGTTAAGCTCCTCACAAGTCTCACCGCCTCTCTCAGAACTCACTACTATCATCCTCATTTTACAAGTGGGGAAAGAGCTTAAGAAATGATCCCAAGAGAGTAGAGCAAATAAGGGGCAGCATTACTTTCCAATCACAACACCATACGGTTTCCCTGCACCAACAATGCTTTCCACATGAATTGAGCATATTAGTTGCAAGGTATTTATTTCATAATATAAATGTACCACTGTTTCTGTTACAGGTAACATATGGAGGTATCCGAGTGCCACAAATAGCTTGTGCTTCACTACTAGCCTAAAGGTCGGTGGTTCAAATCCACCCATGGACACAGTGGGAGAAAGGCCTGATGGTTTGCTCCCATAAAAGGTTACACACCAGACAATCCTACGGAACACGGCTCCACTCTACACACTCGAGCGTTCCATGAGTCGGAATTGACTCAACAGTTTGGGGATTTGGGGTTTTATATTTGGATGCTGGGCCATTTCTGCCTTTTTCGTGACTGCAGAATTAGCAGTGAGCATCTATGCACTGACGTAAGCCCCGCGCGTCCTGCCTTCTGTCCTACAGCTCTACCTCAGTACATTTCCTTCTCACGCACAGATTTCATACATAAAACCAACTTTAAGGCTCCCCCCACCAAATCACGCAGATCACCTTCTTTAGCCCATCTCCTCGTACCCCGTTCTTCCCTCTGTCCCCAGCATCATGTGTCAGAGGGCCCATGAAGTGGATCTGCCATTCCTTCATCTAATGTTTCCAAGGTTTCACAAATGCCCTTTCAGGACACCACGGGACTCCTCCAGGGGAGCAGAGGGTGTGTAAGCGGGGCGGGAGCTCCCCGAAGTGGCCCTGTAACAGTGCAGAGGCAAAGAAATGCTGGTCTTCTGAGGTAGTGAGTGGTCCGCTCCACAGGGGGAGGCTAGGGCAGGCCAAGTTCGAAGTCAGAGACAAGGGCGTTGAGTCTCCAAGGCAGTGTTGCATTTACTCGGTGGACAAAGGAGGGCAGGGGGCCCTCCAGATAATGAGCAAAGATGTGGAAGTCTACCCACTGCCACTCTGTGCCTACCCAGCCTCAGCTCTTCCCCCCACCCCCCTTCCCTCCTCAGCCTTCTGTGGCTTTGTCCTTTCTGTCCCATAGGTCTGAATTTGTTCTCTGATTATTCAGGGAGATCTCTCAACACTTTCTCCTTCTGGAGGAGTCTGTCCTGGCTCGAGCGACACAAGGAAACCGCCAGCCCTCGTCTCCAAGGCTGCCATCAGGTCGTGCTTTCCTGGGGCCAATCCTACAGGAAAAAGCAACTGGTTGCCCTAAGTTGACTCTGACTCAGGTGTGCCAGACTACAATTGTGCTCCGTCAGGGTTTCAGTGGCTGAGGTCCTGGAAGTAGATGGTCAGGACTTTCTGCAAGGTATCTCTGTGTGGACGCAGCCCTCCAGACTTTTGGTTAGCAGCCAGATAGGTTATCGGTTTGTATCACCCAGGTGCTCAACCCTGCATTAGGAAGAGGCAATGTTTGGGTCTTGGCCAAAGAGTTTCACACTAGGGTAAGGCTTGCCCAGGCCTGAGCCCAAAATGTGATCTCGCCCCACCTTGCCTACTCTCGCCAGGCTCCTGAGTATGCCCCACTTTTTAATGGGCAGACAAAGGAATCCAGGAAGGCCACCAATGGTCTCTGATGTGCCAGGGCCATGCTTGACGAATACTCTCATTTAGTTCTGGACCATGTTGCCCAGTGGCAGCTAACTTTCATAGCCGGAAGTTCAGCTTGGTGAAGGGTTCTGACTGGAGTCACACAGTCATTCAGAGGCAATGGTTTGATGAGTTCTCCCAGCCGCTCCTCCATGCACTACGTCTGGGAGGAGAACCCACCGCCCATGTAGAGCTGGATTCTACTTGGCATTCTTACACCAAGCCCGACAGTGTGCTGCCGTGTCCTCAGCACATTCCAAGTGGCAGTTCAGCGGGAGCCAGCCATTAGGTGACTGTTTCTCTGCCGGCCTGAAGGAAGGTGCAGGCCTGGGTCGTGGCGCAGTCTCAGGGAATGTTGGTGAGCAGGGCAGTGCACTGAGCCACCAGAGGGAAGGGTCCCCAGGGTTGGAACCATCTATAACCTTCAGCACTGCAGGGAGCATGGTATTCACAGCAAGACCACAGGGCTCAGCAGGCTCCCAAATTGGATCTGTGTGCTCTCACCGTACCCAGAGGGCATCTCTGCTTAAAAAGCTTCCTCTACTCAGAGCACAGGGCTTGGCTTTTGGATTTAGACAAACCTGAGCTATATAACGTCTCGGAGCCTCAGTTTTCCTGTCCAACAAATGGGAACAGAAAGGTCTCAAACATGGGTTCCCACCCCTCTCCCTGTCTTTCTTGAGGACGTCAGTGATCTCAGGGTGTGGTGAGTACCCAAAGCCCACGCTCCTTGTCTTGTGCTCCATGCTGCCACCCAGAGACCCATTTTGGAGGAACTCAGGATGGCACAGGGTCAGGACTGACATCAGGGACCCTGGAATCCCTGGTGGCGCTCTTGGTTAAGCACTGGGCTACACAGCACAAGGTTGGCAGTTCACCCTCCAGCCACCTGGCAGGAGAAAGAGGGAACCATTTCAGTCTTGGAAACCCTACAGGGCATCATTATGCTTCAGAGTTGACTAGGGGGTAGTGGGTGTTTGGGGGAGAGGCAGCTGGTGGCACCCCTTCCTGACAGGGCTTGTATCTGTCTCCTCCCTGCCCATCTCCCAGGCCCCAGCAGGCCCAGCAGTTCCCTTACCAGGCAGCTGCCGAGGGCTCCCGTGGGGCAGGACCTTCAGCTTTCAGGCTGGGCTTTCGGGCATGACATGGTGTGCTGGGCCCACGGGATTCTTGTCATCTTCAGCCGACTCTCTGGATGTGGGTGGACAGCCACCCTCCGGTGGAGTGGCAGTCTCTGTGAAGAAATCCGAGCTGTTGAACTGGCCTGGGAGGGACTGAGACGGAGGTGGGTGGAGCCTCCTTTGGCCCCGCCCCTGGGATGGGCTCCTGCACTGTCCTGGGGTTTGTGGGAATGCCCCTGGCTATCAGGGACTTGATGCCGAGTTCTTCTCTCTACGGTGTCCCCGACCCCCGAGATGAAAGCCGTGTGAGAGCCGGGTGAAGTGAGTGGCCCCCGCACCATACTGGGAAGAGGACTCGTAGGAGACACCCTCCATCGGAGGATGGAGGAGAGGCCGGGCAGGCCAGCCGAGGAAGAGCTAAGAGAGATTCAGGTCTCTCTCCAGTCCTCCAAACCAGTACCAGGGGTCGCTCGTCAAGTCTGACTCAGGGCGACCCCATGTGTGTCACGGTTCCATGGGATTCCAATGGTTGTGTTTTTTCATAAAAAGTTTGCCAGGCCTTTCTTCTGCGGTGTGTCTGGATGGCCTCAGAGTTGAAGCCTTCAAGTTAGTAGTGGAGCACATAAACTGTCCACACCACTCAGGGGCCTTCAAAAGGCCCCTTTAGGGGCACGGAAGAGGTGCACACCTCTTTCCTCAGCTGTAAACGACCCTCCTCGCGAAAGGGCAGACGCACTGCGTCATGACCCCCAGCCACTTATTCTCATCACAGTCAGTGGCCCTGGAACTCCCTTGTGAGTCCAGTCTGCTGGGAAGGCATAGAGAATTCTCCGGAGGCTTGAGCTCACCTCCTGAGCGCTAGCATGGGGGTAGGCGGCGTCCTGTGTGGCCAAGCTCCTTCCTAGGCATCTGCCAGTCCTGGATGCCAGAAGAAAGGCAGGCGAGGGAGTGCATGGAGCTGCAGGAAGTGACAGGCGGTGGGAAGACAGGGAGGACCTCAGTCTACAATGCACCACACATGCCTCTGGCGCCAGACCAAGTGCCTAAGCACGCCGCTGGACCCTGGCCAGCGGGGCAAACATCTCTGGGAGGGAGTGAGGGCCTAGAGAACTCTCTTTCATCTCCTGAGAGGCCTCACTTTCTCCCAGGAGCCCGGCCAGGTGGAGGAGCCAGTTTCAGGTTCTCAGAGAATGGAATGTGGTGTGGGGCTTTTCTCCGCCTAACCCAGATGTTCTTGCAGGAAACAAAGGGGCGAAGTGACAAAGACAGTTGAGACTGGGGTGGGGGTGTGGGGTGGCGTGGGGGTGTGGGGGGCTGTTCTCTGCCTCAGGAGGCAGGGAGACATACAGAAAAGAGCCTGGCTGGCTAATTGTTGCCTCTGGGCGAGTTAGATAAGCCCTCTGGACCTCAGTTTTCTCAGCTGACAAATGGGAATGATGACTCCTTAGGTGAGCGTGGCTGCAGCCGCTCTGTGGATGAACGAAAGCACCAGACACATGGTGCTGGTTGCTACTCTTGGGTGCTACTGGGTCCGTTCTGTCTGTTCGTAACCCTAAGGACAACCAGATGGGACATTGTGCAGTGCTGCACCAGCCTCACAATTGTCACATGTGGGCCCGTGTTTGCAGTCGCTGTTAACCAGCCTTCCTCTAATCGCTAATCTTGGCGGTGCCACTGCCTCCTTCCAAAGGTCCAGTGGCCCCAATTGTTTGCTCTGCGTGCAGATGGCAAAAGTGAAGTAAAAGACAATCCTGGTGCACATTTTTCCTGATTCGAAACCATGCAGTGTTCCCGTGCTCTGTTGGAACAAATGCCTCTTGGTCTCTATAAAGGTTCCATCTGCGCATAAGTGTTCACCATGGTATCAATAATTTGTTATGACCCGCATAGTGGAGCACCTTGGCCTGGTCAGTAAAACCCAAGGGGCATGTTGACTTTCAGGTAAGATCCATCTGAAGCCAGTAATGGCATCCCGTGGTCCAGCTCCTCTGGTAGTTCTCTGTATATTACTGCTGCAACCGCTTGTGAGTTATTGTTAGCAACTGAGTTAGTTAGTTTATTGTGCCAACCTGGCATGTAAACACATGTAAGGTTCATTGAAGGCCAGAGAGATAAATGGCTCCGTGAAATTCGCCTTTCTAGTTCTCGGGTCTCTTGCTTTCTGATGGTCGGACCAGGATGCAGCTGCCTTAGCCAGTTCCCTGCTTCAGCTGGCAAGGCTCACTTCCTGCAAGACATCCCTGAGGAGAAGCCACATGGACCTACCCTGGTGCAGCCCTGGATGCTGGAGCAGCCGTGTGGAGACCCCTGCCAGTGCTGAGATGTTTACATATTCACTGACTCAGCTTTCTGCATGCAGTCGGCATCATTGCGTCTGTTTTGTGGGATGGAGGAGAACTTTGTGGATTGGTATTGGACATATGGGTTAATGTTGGACGTGTGGGCTTGGGAAGCACTTGGTTGGGATGTTTTCTTGATGTGCACTTACCTTTATACAAAACTCTCTCTTGTACATGAGTTTCTGTGGATTTGGTTCTCTAAAGTACCCAGACTAACACACCGACCTTTTACTTGTGGGTGATATTAATGATGTTGTTAAACAATTTCGTAATGTGGTTGCATCTCTTTTCTTTGCGATGGTCATAGTCTGGATCTCTTCCCATCATTAGGTGCTCCATAAACCATTGTTCCTTTTCTCCTGCTGTTGTTGGGTTCTTCTGTGCTCTCCGTTCTATATGTCGGATAATGAAAAATGAAAAGACAGAGGAATTGATGCCTTCTAGTGAGATGTTAACCACGAATACCGAACTGACAGGAGAATGAACAAATCTGTCCTAGCCCATAAAAACCAAACCCTGTTGATTCCAACTCATAGCCGCCCTGGGGGTCAGAATAGAACTGTCCCATAGGGCTTCCAAAGCTGCAAAACTTTACGCAACCAGACAGCCTCATTTCTCTCCTGTGGTGGGTTCCAACGGCTGACCCTTTGTTGGTCAGCAGCCAAGCACTTTAACCACTGTGCCATCCACCGGTCTAAGAAGAAGTCTAACCAGAACATTCCTTAGCAATGAAGACGGTGAGACCTCAACTTCAGAAAATACCAATCAATAGAAACAGACATAACTGTAAGACCAATCAGTATAGACACCAACAAGGGAAACCCTCAAGGAGATGGATTGCCAAGTTAGCTGCAAAAATGGACACAAACATGTTGCTCATGATGAAAAGGGTAGCAGAATCGGCAATGTTTGTTCTGTTAGACATGAGGCTGTCATGACTCGACAGCAACTAACAACCTCTCTCTATCTGTCTACCCATCCATCCATCCTCTATTTAATCTACTCATTCAGATTTGATCACTTTTACTGCAGGGACTTCTGTGTAAGCATTCTCTAAATGTGTGAATAAATGATTTTCACCCAGAGCAAGCCAGCCCTTGGGTTAATAAAATAAAGAGAATAAAGGTATTCTTGTTGGAAGAAGACCCTTATTCTCCAGAGACCAGTCCCTGAAGAAGGACAGCATCATGGTGAAGTGGAGGGAGAGTGTGTTAGTCTGGGTACTTTAGAGAAACAGATCCACAGAAACCCATATGTATAAGAGAGAGTTTTATATAAAGGGTAAGTGCACATCAAGAAAACATCCCAACCAAGTGCTGCCCAAGCCTGCAAGTCCAATAATTAGCCCATATGTCCAACACCACTCCACAAAGTCCTCCTCCATCCCACAAAAACCACACAATGATGCTGGCTGCAGGAGGAAAGCCAAATCAGTGTGTAAGCATCTCAGTACTGGCAGGGGTCTCCATACAGCTGCTCCAGCACCCAGGGCTGCATCAGGATAGGTCCATGCGACTTCTCCTCAGGGATGTCTTGTAGGACGTGAGACTTGCCAGCTAAAGCAGGGAACTGGCTAAGGCAGCTGCATCCTGGTCCAACCATCAGAAAGCAAGAGACCCGAGAACTAGAAAGGCGAGGCTCACGGAGCCATTTAACCCTCTGCCCTTCCATTAACCCCACATGTTTTTATTGGCCAGGTTGGCACAATAAACTTTATCTCAGAGAGCAAAAAAGATGAAGGTCCCCATAAGAGGTCACTGGATTGACACAGTGGCTTCAACAGTGGACTCAAACATAGGAGCCATTGTGAGGATGGCGCAGGACAAGGCAGTGTGTTCGGTTGTCCATAAGGGCGCGATGAGTTGGCAACTAACAGCAGCAACAAGGGGCTTATCTTCTGGATCTTCTGTCTAGCACCAACTTCTTAAATTTCCTTTGATTCAACCGAAGAGATGGTCAGCTTGACACGCATCTTAGGAAGTCAGATTATTTCCTGCTTGTCATTAGACTGCCAAACAGCCTCTGTGTCATCCAGGCTGTCAGTTTCCAAGTGGGACCACTTGTCTCAGGTGACTACAGTCAGTGGTATCTCAGGATGCTCAGCTATGCTGACACACTGCCCACTGTGCACTCACCCCCGGCTCTGTCTTCCACATGGCTGGCCACCCGCCCTTCTAGACTGTGTCCCAGAAAAACACAGGCCAGAATTAAGGGGTGTTCCTTGCCCTGAGCATCAGGTCACCGTGCAGACAGAGTGCTCCCCAGTCCTAAGAATGCTGGGTGTTTCTGTGGCACGAGCAGTCGTCCCAGTGCTTTCGTGTGCACGCCTTATCTTAGTTGAATCCCAGAATAGTCCTGTGATGTCAGCGGGCCATGCTCCTTTGTTCTCATTTTGCAGACAAGGAAGCTGTGCCCAGAGGGACAGGATTATGAAGGGTAGAGTCAGCAGTATCCAGATTGTAAGATTTTGAGCCCGCTGTTTACCCCACACATCTGCTTAGTGATTATGGCGAGAACGGAGGAACAAGTTCAAGTAAAACAGGGAACAGGGATACCTGATAGAGCTCTCCCTTACCTGGAGGGCCAAAGTGAGACAAGCCTGCCAAGTGGCCGTGTGCCCCAGGAAATGCTGCCTGTTGGAACTAGGTGACCCCAGGTGTCATTTTCTCTTCCCTGCCTCCACAGCTGAGTGGCCCCCATTCAGATACACTCTCACGCTCTCACCTGCCAGTGCCCAGGCCAGCATCTCCTTGGACCTTTGAGACTGAGGTCCCTGAAGACACACATGCATGCACTAGGCTGGATGAACCCCTGGACAAGGGGAGAAAGCTTTTGAGCCTCAATGGCTTCAAACAATGGGGAAGACCTCACACTTTAGGGGCAGTGGTGGTTTGGTGGTAGAACGTACGCCTTCCGTTAGCAGCGGCTTGAGTGTTGCCAGGATGCTGCATGGGGTTCTGCAGAGCTTCCGAACTCACACAGACTAGGAAGAAAGGGCTGGTGATTGACTTCTGAAAATCAGCTAATGAAAATCACATGGGCTGCAATGGTCCTAATTGAAACTGGCCAGGGGAATGGCATAGGGCTGGCTAGAATTTTTGCTCCATTTTGCATGGAGTCCACATGAGTACGGGCCAACTTGATGACAGCTGACTGAAACAATGGAAGGTGGCCTCTCAGGGGTCTGTTGGTCAGATCATGCAAGGTCACATGCTGACTGGCAGTGCCTCATTAGCCTTGGAACCTTGGAGAGGGGTTGGCCCCATATCCTTGCTTTCAGTGTGATTTGACCTTGTGCAGTTCACGGTCAATGGTTCCATGCTTTGATGATGTGTTCTAATTGAATTAGCCTCACCCAAGGAAGAGTGCCTTAATAAGAAAGTGCTGCCGAAAGTATTGTGCGACAGAAAAAGGCATCATACAGATAATGGAAATACCTGGGAAATGGCAGTGCTGACCCATTCCTGAGCGAACTTCATGAACTGTCTTCCTGCTGAAGGCTCGGAGTGGTTTGAGAATATTTTGTTAACATTTAAAAATGTATAAAATGAATTCACAAGGATGACTGACAGGCATCAGTGAGGATGGAAATTTACTAGTTGAATTTAAGAAAAACCTTCGCAAAATAGGTGAGCGAGACTGAAAAAGTACTCATTGAGTAAGAACTCAGTGGGATCGCCATACCCATGGGAAGCAAGTATCAAAGTAATTTGAAATTAAAACCAGAATTTCTAAATATTGTTTTGCAAAACATCCAAGTGAAGATACACAAACACAATCAAATATGTCCATCACCTTCCTCTCACTTAAAAGCAGTAGTTTTCACAATAACTTCTTTGGGCAAAAAGGTTTGTGGTACGATTAACAAAATAAAAACGTGTCTTCTTTGAACTCATCCATCTCAATGCCTATTTCTATGCATGTTTTTATATATATATACACACACACACATCCACTTGGCTTTAAGTTGACTTCAACTTTTATTGACCCTTGTGTGTCTAAGGAGGACTGTGTTCTGTAGGGTTTACAATGGCTGGATTTTCAAAAGTAGATCTCCAGGCCTTTCTTCCGAGGAGCCTGTTGGTGGACGTGACGTTCCAACATTTTGGTTAGCAGCCAAATGCATGAACTATTTGTACCACCAAGAGAAGCCATAACATATATATTATATCATATATATTTATATACCCATATATACACACATACTTACAATATTAGGATATGAGATACACATTTTATTTTTAAGTAAATGCATGCACATATATTGAGGTTATAAAGTTGGCTTTTGATAAAACTCCTGATGATTCTTCCTGTCCTGGTTGCACCCCCACATTTTACCAGGTTGACTGTCATAAAAGCAGCAGGGGACAGTGGCATCTCTGATGGCCACTCAGCTGAGGTGCTTTTCTGGAAGGGGTGGCAGCCTGCAGCGTTTGGGCTGTGGGTCAGGTCTGGTGGGAATTGTGGAGAACCAAAGAATGCTTTGCCTAAAAAGGTTCCTAAACCTCTGCAGGTCAGACAAAGCCCCTCTTGGCCCAGCTCCCACTTGGGAGTGCCCATTGCCCCTCTACGCAGGTGGAGGTTAAGCTCGGTACTTTGGCATGCACCGTGCGTCTCTCCAGAAGGACCTCTTGTTGTTTCCTCCCTAATGTTGTTTTGCATCATGGTGGTGATTTCTGATTCTTGCAGATCCTTGACCTTATCACATACTCCTCCTGGCCCAGGAAACCTCCACTGTAGGATGGTGCCACCGTCTCTTCAGGGCAGCCCCTTAACATGCCCAGTTCAGTCTTTACCTCCTGTGCCACCATCACACTTGGCCCTTGTTGGCCCCTGTTGTACTCATCCCACCACTCACTTGCCGACTCCTCTCTGAAGCCGGGACCAGTACCAGGACCATTGCTGCCCAGTAACCTCATGTGCGTCAGAGTAGAACTGTGCTCCATACGGTTTTTGGTGGTCGAGTTATCCAGAGCAGGTTGCCAGGCCTTACTTCTGAGGCACCTCTGGGTGGACTTGACCCTCCAAGCTTCTAGCAAGCAGCTGAGCATGTGAGTCATTTGTAACACTCCGGGACTCAGTCACTGGTGCATCTCCAACACTGAGGCCAGTGCCGTGGTCCCACAGTGGGTCCAAAAGCCCATGACCCAATGAGCGAATCTACGCCATGGCACCCGCACACGTGTATCACTGCAGTATATTGTCAGTGTCAATATTTGCTTCAAATTATATATAATAAGCACATGCCTTCTCTTTTCACCCCTCCCCTTACATTCTGAACCCTCTCCTCAGCAACAAGGCAAGCACTTTTAAATTCTATGTGCCTACAGGACAGGAGGAGAAAGAAACGCAGGCGGTGAAAGGCCCTTTCTGTAGGAGAGACCCACCACTCTGGGTAGGCAGCGAGCTGCACAGGGGTGCTTGTGTTAGGATCACGGGGGTGCTGACTGTCTGGAAACACATGCCTGGGCATCTCCTCCAGTCCAGTGAGTTGAAGTCTCCAGAGGTGTGGCCTGGGAACCTGAATGCTAATATGCTCTCCAGGTGATGGGTACACATTCTGAAATCTGAAGGTAATCCTATAAGGTAGAATTTCCATTTCATTTTTGCCCTGATCCAGTTGTGAAATATTTCTGACTATTTACTCATTCCAAGCTCCAAATGCAAACTCAAACCTTCAACTCAAACCCACTGTCATTGAGTTAATGCTGACTAATAAGAGACCCCATAGGACAGAATTGAACTGCCCCTGTGAGTTTCTGAGACTCTAAGGATTTACCAAAGCAAAAAAAACCCATCTTTATCTCAAGGAGTGACTGGGGGTTTTGAACTGCTGACTTGTGGTTAGCAGCCCAACACCCTGGTGGCATAGTGGTCACGAGTTGGGCTACTAACTGCAAGGTCAGCAGTTCAAAACCACAGACTTTTTCAAAGGGAGAAAGGCAGAGCTTTCTACTCTGGTAAAGAGTTACGGTCTGGGAAAACCACCAGGGAAGTTCAACCCTGTCCTACAGGGTAGCTCCGAGTCAGCATTGACTTGATGGCAGTGAGTCTGGTTTTGGTTGACTTACCCATTCTAGGCCAGGCACTGGGCAAAGTGCCTTGGCTATTGTGGGCCCAATCATATCTGGTCCTCCCCTTTTTGAAACTTAGAGTTTAGAAGAGGAGACAGACAAATACACTTGAAAAAAAAAGATATTATTCAAGTGGAATTTGTAATAAGAGCACTGATAGAAATAAACCCCAGGGACCTGGGTAACACACACGGTTTGCAAAGCTCCTCATATGAAGAAAGGGTGGTGGTTTGAAACCACTCAGAGGCGGTGCGGAAGAACGACCTGGCAACTGCTCAGTGGGAGATAGATGTGGCAGTTCACTCCTGTGATGTGCGGCCTTGGAACCCTTCTGGGGAAAGGTCTACTTTGTCCCATAGGCTCCCTAAGAGTCAGAATCCATTTGATGACATGAATAACAGTGGGCCCTGGAGCGTGGGAAGAGCAGATCTTGAGGACAGGCAGGGCTGGGGACCAACGGTCTGGGTTCGGGGACCCCCTGGTGGTCCATGAAAATATGTTTTGTCTGGAGGAGGAGCAGAGGGCTGGCTCCCATGCTTCTTCAGGAGCCTCCCTTCTCACATGCTTAGAAACACCAATGTTTAAAAAACTCAAATTGTAGGATTCTGACTCCAATTGACCTTATAGGACAGAGTAGAACTGCCCTGTGGGTTTCTGCGATTGTAACTCTATATGGGAGTAGAGAGCCCCATTCTTCTCAGGGTGCAGCTGGTGGTGTCAGACTGCTGGCCTTGTGGTTAGCAGCCCAGTTCGTAACCCGCTATGCCACCAGGGTGCTAATGTCTACACCAGCATAAGCGCCAGTCCAACTTTGAACCTTGCATGTCTCCTTGAGTTCAGCCGGATTCCCACGGCCTGAGGCTCCCTGAGGCTAGGGGAGGTGAGAGAGAGCTCCGCCCACTCTCCCAGGAAGCTCTGGCCCCCCCTCTAACCTTTGTGGCTTTGTTCTTGTTCTCTCACGCAGTGTTTTCTAAGTGGCTAAGTTACTCACACCTTTGGAAGACTCTGTTCCAGAAGCATATTAAACTCAGTCACTGGAACGGTGGGATGTCAGGCAGGGGAAGAAAGGTATGTGGAACTCACCAGGAAATGGGCTGGGCCACCCACTGATGAGGTGGAATGGCTACACCCCTCACTGTGTCCTGGGAAGGTGGAGCTGGCATGAAAGATTACCTGCTGCCAAGGAGGTCTGCCTTGCCGGGAACTTTCAGAGCTGGGAGAGGACAAATGGCCTCACCAAACCCTAATATCTATTTACTGTAAAGAACCCACACCCCCAGCCCTTTCCACATCCCCTTCACTCAAGAAAAGCCTCCACAGTTGTGCCAGGGTGCCAGACTATGCACACTTGCTTTAGTTACCTTAGTCAGTCTCTATGTCCTTGAATCTAAAGACTCCTCTGTGTTTCCTGCCAAGTTGCCTGTGCCAGGGCCCAGTGGGGCCTCTCGTTGCTCTGTGCTCCCAGGATCCCTGGCTTCTTCCTCCAGGAGCTGGGAGGCACGGCTGTGTGATGGGGCTGAGAGTCTACTGGCCACAGGGGTGAACATTCTCTGTGGTGAGGCCAGGACTTGTGAGTTCTGGCGTCTTCCGAAAGATCACAGCTCTGGCCAGCTCTGCTGTGGACACTTGGGGTCGCCATGAGTTGAACTCACCTTGACGGTCACTGGAAGGGAGGTCAAAGAGGGCATTGAGTTGATCAGATTTGTATGTCAGAAGGATCAGGCTGGTGGCTGCTTGGTGGAAAGACTGGAGTTGGGGAAACCAACCCTGGCATTGGTCCAGGCCTGCGCAGATGTGGGCCTTGAATCGGTCACTTTTCCCACCTCTGGAAAAGAACGGGGGTAACACGGGAAGATCTTGAAGGCCTGCCTGCTTCGCCCGAGATCCAGGACAGCGCTTGTCTTCCTGGGTCTTGAGATGCTGAAGAGGCTCCATCTGAGGCTGGCGGGATGCCTGGAGGAGCGGGGGGCTTCGTGTTCACCTCTGTTTGTTCAACAGGCAGCCTGCTAATTGTAGGGTATTGGGTTCCATGTCTGGATGTGCTTTCTGTCTGGTGTGTAAACCAAGCAGGGCCCATGTAGTCTTTCTTAAGGCTTACTTTTCTTTCTTTTCTTTGGCCTCTGAAAATCGAAACCAGCGCTGACTAAGCAAAGTTGCCAAATCTTGAGAGAGAAATATCCAGCAGTCCGTTTCTTACTAGATGGGAATTGCTTCTAAGCGTCCATTAGATGCGTTGCAAGCCTCCTGTGATAGAGGAAAGGTGGCTGTTCATGAGGCAATGGCTGGGGATTGAACCCTGGCCTCCTGCTCTGAAGCTGAGAACTCTACCGCTGAACCCACACTGCCCTCACTGGGTCTTCAGACCCAAAGCCAAACCCACTGCCACCGAGTTGATTCAGACTCTTAGAGGGCTTCTGCGATTTTAAAACTTTAAGGAGCACCCAGCCTCATCTTTCTCTCAAGGAGCAGCTAGTGGGTTTGAACTGTGGAATTTGTGGTTAGCAGTGCCACACCTAACCAACAGTGCCACCAAGGCTCCATGCCCTCACTAGGTCTGTGTGAAAAGTTGTTCAACAAATCGCGGCAGCTCAATGTTGTTGGTATTTTAGAATATTTATCTTAAAAAACCAGAGAGATGAAGGGCCTTGTCCAAAGACCTCCTCACTCTCTCTCTCTCTCTCTCTCTCTCTCTCTCTCTCTCTCTGTGTGTAGTACGCAGCTAGTGAAACTTACACAGAAAATCCATTTTCGGTTCAGACACATTTTGTTTCCTGTCATTCATTGCAATCATCGATCCTACTTCTTCCCTATTTTCCCGATTTGCATACCCCCTTCTTGCCTAACCTGTCTGAATTCTTTCCTTGGGTGGAGGTTGCCCTCTGGATCTCAAAGAGTGGATTCTTCTAAGTGCTTACCTCCTGGTAGACCTTCTGCTTAACGGCTAACTGTGTGCTCCTTCGACCAGGCCTGGCCGGGCCCCACACTGAAAGGCCTGTGTAAGGGCTCGGCCTTCCTGCTCCTCTTTCCCCTCCACACAGGTGAACTCTTCCAGACTCATGGGTGGCTTTTCAGCATCCAGGCTGGAAGGGAGGGCCCTTTGGTGAGGTGCTCTGCCATTCTAGAGCTTGAATAAGAAGATGCTTTGCTGGGTGGCAGTGCTGGTGAGGTGGTGCTGAATTTTCTTACACTCAAACTCAAGAATACAGAGGTAGAGACATTGACTTTGGACGGAGGAGGTGCAGGGAATGAAGAAGGGAGGCAGTTTGAGAGGCGAGGCTGGCACACAACGGTTAATCTGAAGAGGCCCCGTAGCAGGTAAAATAAATCAACCAAGCCTATTTTTGCCAGAGGCTATTGGCTTGCTCCCACCCCGCTTCCCTGAATATTATAGAAACAACTTCAAGCACAGCTTTGAACCTGGGTTCTAATCTCTCCACCATGCACTTGCTCTGTAAACATTGGTGCAGCCAACTCACATGTGGCCCTGCCAGTGGCCCTGCCAGATGTCGTCCCTGCCTCCTTGGTGCTCCATCCTGTGGCTGCCACCGTTTCTCCAGAATGTAGGCTCCCTCACCCAGAAGCCTAATGGGGCTCCAAGGCCCTCTGGCAGGGCCCTTGTTGTGTGCTCCCAAATCTCTCCTCATCTCCTTCCCTTCCTGCCCTACTGCCACCAAGTCCCACACACACCAGGCTCGGGCACAGTTCTCTGCCCTCACCCACTCCACTCCCTCCTCCTGCAAGGCCTGTCCCTTCTCTCTCCACCCACGTGCCTGCTGCTCGTCCTTCAAAGGCCAGAGTCAAACACTGCCCCTCTCCAAACACACACCTGTGCACACGCCTGCTCCACAGACACAACCATACCTGCACACGGGTATGCAGTCCGAGGGGACTTCACACAGTTCATGGAAAGATGGAATGGAAAGAAAATGTGATAGGATTTCAAAAGAGTTGAAACAGAGGCCGCTTGAAGGAAGTTGGCAAAGTCAAGGCCGCCGCAGTGCGTTGATAGCTGCATATTCATATACGGGCACGTCAGAGCGAGCAAATGCTAACTCAAAAGGTAAGGGTGTAGTAACTGAAGGATAGTATGTTCTTTTGATTATGAGATTCATTGGGGGTTTTCAACAATTTAAAAGATACTTCTCATGTTGTGTTAGGTTGTGTTCGCTAGAGAAGCAAAATCGGTAACACTTGTATACATATTTATAATAGAAAGAGAACTATATCAAGAAAGGCCTTTTCACAGGAGTAGGTAAGTCCAGTCTTGTTCAAGTCGGGAGGTCAGATATAAGCTGAAGGTTTCTCTGACTCACGTAGCAGTAGAAGCTGATGAACCAGAATCAGGATGACGAGGCAGGAGGGCCACATGCTGGTGGATGCAAAGGTAAATGAACCCATTTAACTGAACCCAAATTCATTCAGCTGAATGAACCTGAGGTCAGCAGTCTGCAGGTGCCACAACAAGAGAGAGATGAGCCAAACACCGCATCCAGCGCTAGCAGAAGGTGAAGGACTGAAGAAAGCTCTGCTGAGCTCAGCTCAGGGTCTCTCTCGGATACAAAAGTTCACCCACCCAAGGAGGTGTGTTCAGGCTGTTACCTGATTGATAGATTGGGCTCCACCCCAACCTTCATCCAAGTATGTTTCAAAAAACTACACCCCCCCAAAAAAACAAGCCAAACTCACTGCCATCCAGTTGATTCTGACTCACAGCGACCCTACAGGACAAGGCAGAACTACCCCTGTGAGTTTCCAAGACTGTAACTCTTTATTGGTCCTTGGAGCAGCAGGTGGTTTCGAACTGCTTATCTTGGGGTTAGCAACCCAATGTGTAACCATTACACTGTATGTCTAGTGCGCTAGCACACGTTGTGATAGCAAAATGGGAAAATGAATTAAGAGGTATAACTCTAGGTCTATGGATTTATGCATTACAAAAATTAGTTGATAGGTATGGGATGTTTTAAACATCATGGGTAACTTTCATTCCATAGATGAAAAGTTTTAATGGTCAATTTCAGTAATTAGATTTTTATTTGCTTCTGTAGGAGATTATAATGCAATAATATAAAAAACAATACAATAATGTGTAAAAACTCACTGCCATTGAATCAGTTCTGACTCATGGCAACCTTACAGGACTGAATAGAATTGCCTTCTGGCTTTCTGAGATAATAACTCTTTGCGGGAATAGAAAGCTTCATCTTTGTCCTGTAGAGCAGCTGATGGTTTCGAACTGCTGACCTCGTGGTTATCCAACCATTATCTCTTTGGGTTTGGACAGATTTGCTCTAGATGAAAGCCAATGTGTAAACTTGTTTTGATTAAATACTTTTTCAATTAAAAAAAAGGTCATGGAATTTTTCACATACCTTAGACACCCATGCATGTACATACAAAAACAGTCATGCACTTGCATGAAAACACTGTTTACACACACACCTGGAGACTCGCGCACACACATACAAACTCACACTCTTCACAGACACACATGCACAGACTTAGACACCGCCTCATTCTACATTTTACCTGTTGACGGATTGTCTCACTCCACTAGAATGTATGCTCCGTGAAAGCAGGGACAATGTCTGACTTTTTTATTGTTGTTGTATGTAGTGTAGTCTGGTGTTTGCATTCTCTGCATTCTGGCAAGAGCCCCTTTTCCCTAATTTAGGGGAAGCCCCTATTTAACCGAAAGAACTGATTCTGGCATATAGTCAGCATGCATCCAACACAAGCTGTTGAGGAAGGAAGCAAGATTGATAAGGAGCCAATCCTCACAGCAGAGTTAAGTCGGGACGGATGACTGCTCTTCTGTGGGAGGAATCGGAGGCGGCCCGGGCTGACTTTATGGCTTTATGAAGATCTGGGCAGCCGCCAGAGTCAATGCTCTGCTGTCACCACTGAGATTCTGAAGACATTTGAACAAAGCGCCCACATATTCGTGCTTTCCTGGGCCCCACAGGTCACAGAGTCACCCTGGAACCAGGGGACCATTGGAGTGTTCAGCGGGTATCAGATTCTGATGATCCAGGCATCGGTCCCAGTGCCATGCGGAGAGCCACAAGCGCTACCCTAAGTTCTGGCCGAGGCGTCCCTGACCCGGTGGACAGAGCTTCTCGGGAACCGACAAATCTTTCCTTCAAGTGTTTCCACTCCCCAAATGGACATGCTCTTTTCTTAGTTGCTGCTGTTGTTGGTGTTACAATGTAAAAGCAATGTGTGCACGTTAAACAAACCCAAATGGCCCATGGAACGAAACCTGAAAGCTCTCTTTGTCCTCAATCTCTAGACCTACGACTACTCAGGGCCCACTGCTAGCAAGTCCTTGTTTGGATTCTCAGAAGAGATTTATAGTGGTGCGGATGAGTACATGTATGCTTTTGTATGCTCAGAAAGTTTCCGGACTGGTATATGCATGTATATATGTGTATTAGATAGGAATCAGCTTGCATTCTGTCTTGCCCTCTGCAATTTTTCATGTCACGGCAGATAGAGTTAGTTTTTCCTTCTTTCAAAAGCGGTACAGCATTTTACTGATTGCGTACACCATATATTATTTAACAACTCCCCCGTTGTTGTATACTTCGATTGCTCCCATTCACATGATAAGAAGTGCTTTAAAGAACATCCTCATATTGAAGGAGCCCTCATGGACTATGCCTTGGGCTGCTAACCTCAAGGCCAGCAGTTTGAATCCACCAGCCGTTCCTTGGGAGAAAGATGTGACTTTCAACTCCCCAAAAGACTTGCAGTCTCAGAATCCCACAGAGGCAGTTCTACTGTTTACTATAGCCTCACTAAGAGTGAGAATAAACTCCATGGGTGTGAGTTTTTGGTTTAAATGCACACGTGAAGCCTTTTTTTTTTTTAACATTTTATTAGGGGCTCATACAACTCTTATCACAATCCATACATATACATACATCAACTGCATAAAGCACATCCATACATTCCCTGCCCCAATCATTCTCAAAGCATTTGCTCTCCATTTAAGCCCTTTGCATCAGGTCCTCTTTTTTTTCCCTCCCTCCCCGCTCCCCCCTCCCTCATGTGCCTTGGTAATTTATAGATACCTTTTTTATAGATACAGTTCTGCCAAGTCCATACTAGTTGTCAATTGGCTGCTTGCAGACTCTTCAAGGCCCAGAGAACGCTGTGGCCATCAGGGGGATTTGCAGATGTCCGTCATCAATTCTGTAGGACTTCATACACGCCCTCTCCATTTGCCCGGGAAGCCTGTTTCCACATATCCTGCCTTTGCGATCATTCTCAGCACAGGGAGAGGGAATTGCTTCTCTGGGTGGATGGCACAGATCTCCCAACAGCCTCCTCTGGATAAGAATTGCCAACACACCTTCTCCAAGCTATAACTGCCACATTCACTTTTACTATACTTTAGTCTTTTACAAGTGATTTGGTAGCTATTATTCCCATGTTAGAGATGAGGAAACCAGAGTGACAGGTGATTCTGAGATGCAGGATCTATTAGATGAGAGGAAATGGCATTAGAACCCAGTCCCCTGACTTATATCCATGCACTTTCTCAGATACCAGCGGGCCACCTGACCTCTGACTTGGTAGGAGAGTGTACACCTTTAGAAAGTGCTGGATGACTCAGTATGAGGGCCCTGGCAGAGCTGGGCATCACCTGACTGAGTCCCTCTTCCTTCCAGGCAGCCTCCTCAGTATTGTTTTGGAAACATTACTCCTTGAAGGTCATTTAAGGAATAAGTCTCAGGAAGCTGCTCAGATTTGAGAAAAATCTTGCCAGCAAGTGATCTGGGGAATGGCCCCAATGCTCAATAGGCCCTCACAATGCAGTTACATTGGATTTACTTCTGAAGACACTTTCTGAGCCTCGGTTGTGGGTGCTGGGTGAAACCCAACACAAAATTGTGGTGATCTTGAGCAGCAGGAGTTAGCAGGGCCTGTGGTATATCTAGACCTGGCCTGGGTGCTCCCAGTCTCCTCGACTTTGGGCAAAATCCTACCCACTGCTGTGGAGTCGATTCTCATTCATAACAAGTCTATAGGATAGAGTTGGGTTTCAGAGACTGAATCTCTACAGGAACAGAGAGCCTTATCTTTCTCCTGAGGAGCAGCTGCAGATTTTGAACCACTAACCTTGTTAGCAGCTCAACACCAGAGGTCACTGACTTGGAGCAAGTTACCTAAGCTCTGTGACTCACAGTGTCTCCATGGGCAGCATCAGTGTGTGGATTTCTGCTTGGACACATGCAGGAAGTACCTAGTGCAATAACGTCTACCCTGGCTGCAACTGTGAATAGGCTTCATCAAACTAACAACAGCAGCAACTACCACTCGTATGTAGAGTCATAGAGAGCTTACCACAGCTCACTTGTCTTTGCCAGGCCGAGAAGATCCTCTATCCAGGACCTGTCTTATTTTCTTTCTTTCTTAAAACATTTTTCTATTGGGGGCTTGTACAATTCTTTTTAAACAAAATCATTTTATTGGGGGCTCATACAAATCTTATCAGAATCCATACCTACATCCATTGTGTCAAGCACATATGTACATTTGCTGCCATCATCAGTCTCAAAACATTTGCTTTCTACTTGAGCCCTTAAGGTCAGCTCCTCCTTTTTCCCCTCCCTCCCTTCTCCCTCTCCCTCATGAACCCTTCACAATTCATAAATTATTATTATTTTGTCATATCTTACACTGTCAGACGTCTCCATTCACCCACTTTTCTGTTGTCCATCCCCCAGGGAGGAGGTCATATGTAGTTCCTTGTAATCGGTTCCTCCTTTCTACCCCACCTTCCCTCCACCCTCCAGGTATCACCACTCTCACCACTGGTCCTGAAGGGGTCATCTGTCTTGGATTCCCTGTGTTTCCAGTTCCTATCTGTACCAATGTACATCCTTTGGTCTAGCCAGGTTTGTAAGGTAGAATTGGGATCATAATAGTGGAGGGGGGGTGTGCAAGGCAACATTTAAGAACTAGAGGAAACTTGTATGTTTCACTGTTGCTACCCTGCACTTTGACTAGCTCGTCTCCTCTCTGCAACCATTCTGTAAGGGGGTGTCCAGTTGCCAACAGATGGGCTTTGGGTCTCCATTCTGCACTGACCCTCATTTACCATGATATGATTTTTTTTTTGTTTTTTGATTCCTGATACCTGATCCCTTCGACACCTCATGGTTACAGAGGCTGGTGTGCTTCTTCCATGTGGGTTTTGTTGCTTCTGAGCTAGATGACTGCTTATTTACCTGCAAGCCTTTAAGACCCGATGCTATATCTTTTGATAGCCAGGCACCATCAAATTTCTTCACCACATTTGCTTATGCACACATTTGTCTTCAGCGATCGTGTCGGGAAGGTGTGCATCATGAAATGTC
The DNA here is from genome assembly GCF_050624435.1 of Tenrec ecaudatus. Taxonomy (NCBI): domain Eukaryota; kingdom Metazoa; phylum Chordata; class Mammalia; order Afrosoricida; family Tenrecidae; genus Tenrec; species Tenrec ecaudatus. Next base: position 184,413,256 of record NC_134531.1, on the reverse strand, counting down.
AATTTAATAGAACAAAGTGTTCTTGCATTGAGTAAGTACTTGAGTGGAGGTCCAATGTCCATCTGCTGCCTTAATACTAAACCTATAAATATATGCACGTAGATCTATTTCCCCACCATCCTATATGAATATGTTCGCATATGTACATGCCTGTATTTAGATCTCTTTAAATACCCTTTGTCTCCTAGTTCTTTCCTCTATTTCCTTTTACTTTCCGCTTGTCCCACTATCATGCTCAGCCTTCATTTGGATTTCAGTAATTTCTCTTGATTACATTGCCCTTGCTGAATCCCTACCCGGCCTCTCACACCCTCCTTGCCACTAATTTTGGATCACTTGTTGATCCTCTGTCCCTGGGTTGGTCAACACCACCTCCTTAACCCTGCCTCCCCCTCTCCCATGTTCCCCAGGAACCATCGGTCCCATTGTTTTCTCCTCCAGACTGTTCATCCACCCTATCTTCTCTAGATAGATCTGTAGAGATTATAATATGCACCAAAAAACAAGGCATAGCAAGACAAAGCAACAAAAGAGAACACAATGATGACAAAAAAGAAAACCAATGACTCATAAAAGAATGAATGAAGAAAAAACGCAAAAGAAATTTTAAAAAAAATTTAAAAGAAAAACCTTTAAATATATCTAGGTCTGATTTTTGACCTCTAGGCATGTCCTCCAGTCAAGTCCAATAGGGTGGCACACTCTGGCCCCAGAGTCTATCCTTTGCACTCCCCCGGGAGCTCCCTGCTCTGCTCCCCCCGTTACTCTGCCACACGCCTTTAGTGTTTTGTCTCAGTGCCTCAGGGTCAGTGGGGGTCAATCCGGACACTGAGCCTCCAGTGTTGTCCCCCATAGGGCCATGGGTCAGCGAGGGATGTCGTGTCTCATAGTGGGATCAGCCATATGATCCACTCTGTGTATTGGCTGTTCAGAGTGGGAATATCGTCCTCTAGGCCTGGTGGGCCAGGATGTGCTCCACTCTCTCTGCCTCCCCATTCATTTGCTCCCGTGTGCTCTGATAAGACATGTCCCTCTCCCCTAGCTGCATCTTCAGTCCCATCCTCTAAAGTAAATTCTTCGAGGGGGAGGGACAGTTGTCCACATAGCTGGTATGGGGGCCAAACCCTCAGGCCCCTCCACTGACTCCACTCTCCATGCCGGCACGCTGCATTAGCATCCTGGAACATAGGATTTTAATCTGATCCTTCTTTCCCTGTGGAGACACAAAAATACCCTCCCCTGGGGTGGGTCAGAGCCGTATTCCCCTGCCACACATCTCTTATTATTTTCCCTTCCCCCCACCACCTCCTTTTTAGTTGGCTACCATATGTACCCCTGGATTTGGTCTGGCCCCTGCCATACTACCTGGTTCTCACCCCTGGAGTGTTTATATACAGTAGCATTTCCCCTGTGTCCCTTTTGCATTTTTCTTTTCTTTTCTTTAATAAACTTACCTCAGCAAACTCATATTGTACTTGTCCTTTTGTGCTTGGCTTACTTCACTTTGCATAATTTCCTCCAGTTCTTCCCATGTGGCGATATGCTTCATGCATTCATCACTGCTGTTTAGCAATGTGTAGTACTCCATTGTATGTATGTACCACAGTTCTTTAATCCACTCATCTGTTGATGGAAATTGGGTTGTTTCCAACTCCTTGTGATTGTGAACTGTGCTGCAGTGAACACTGGAGCACAGATGTCTGGCCGTGGTTTGTTTCTTGCCTCTTTTTGGTATATGCCCAGTAGGGGGATTGCTGGGTCGTATGGTAGCTCAATTTCCATCTGTTTTATAAATCGGCAAATTGATTTCCAGAGTGGCTGTACATACCTACAGGTCTACCAGCACTGGATGAGAATTCCTATCTCAACACAGCCCCAAACATCTGTTCAGGTCCTTTGCCCACCTCCTCAGTGGGCAGTTCTTTTTGTAAGCTTACAAAGTATTGGAGATTTTACTTATAAGGCCTTTGTCTGATGTGTCATTGCTAAAGATGTTTTCCCAGTTGGTGGGCTCTCTTATTACTCTCTTGGTGAATTATTTTGATGTACACAGGTGTCTTATCTTCAGTATATCCCACTTGTCTATTGGTGACTCCTCTGTATTTGTATCGTGCCCTATTTCTGATAGCCTATGTATTCCCTGTGCCAGGGTTCTCAGGTTTGTTCCAATTCCCTCATTAACGGCCCTAATTGTTTGGGGTTTTAATCTCAAGGTCTGTGATCCACCTTGAGTTTATTCTTGTGCATGGAGTGAGGTAAGGGGCTTGCTTCATTTTTCTGCAGGTGGATATCCATTTTTACCAGCACCATTTATTAAAGAGGGCATCTGCTTCACATTTAATATTTTTTGGGCCCTTATCAAAGATCAGTTGCCTGTATGCTGTATGTTTTTATTTCTGGGTCTTCAGCTCTTTTCCACTGGTCTGGATATCTGTTGTTATACTAGTACCACACTGTTTTCACTACTGTGGCCGTATGCTAAAGTCAGGTAGAGCAAGCCCTCTCATTTTGTCCTTCTTTTGAGGAGTTCTCTGCTAATTTTGGGCTTCTTTCTCCTCCATATGAAGTTGGTAGTCAGTCTCCAATTCTTTGAAGAAGGATGGTGGTATTTGTATCAGGATAGCATTGAACTTATATAGTGCCTCAGGTAGAACTGACATCTTTACTATATTGAGTCTACCAATCCACAAGCATGGGATATTCTTCTATTTGTTGAGGTCACTCTTGGTTTCTTGTAGTAGTGTTTTATAATTTTTCTCATATACAAATTTTCGGTTTTTTAGTCAGGTATATTCCTAGTTATTTCAATTTATGCTTGGCTATTGTAAAGGGTACTACCTTTTTAATTGTCTCTTCTGTGATCTTGTCTGATGTGTAGAGCAGTCTAAAAGACTTCTGTTTGTTTATATTGCATCCTGCCACTCTGCCATATTCCTCTATTGCGTCCAACACCCCACTTTTGGAGTTTAGAGGATCTTCGATGTATTGAATTATATTGTCTGCAAATAATGATAATTTTGCCTCTTCCTTCCACAGATGAATACCTTTAATATCTTTCCTTCGTCTTATGTTGTTAGCTAGAACTTCCAGTAGGATGTTAAATAGGAATGGGGAAAAGGGCATTCTTGTCTGCTCCCCTTTTTCACTGGAATTGTTTTAGTTTTTTCTGCGTTAACTACCATGTTGGCTGTTGGTTTTTCATATATAGCTTGTATAATATTGACGAATTTCCCTTCTATTCCTATCTTCTTGAGTATGTTAAACAGGAATGTGTGTTGGATGTTGTCGAATACCTTTTCTACATCGATCGATATTATCATGTGGTTCTTATCATTTTTCCTGCCAATGTGACAAATAATACTGCTGGTCTTTCATATGCTGAACCATCCCTGCAGCCCTACTTGGTCATGGTGAATTATTATTTTTAATATGCTTTTGTATTCAATTGGCGAGTATTTTGTTAAGGATTTTTGCATCAATGTTCATTAGGGATATTGGTCTGTAGTTCTCAATTCTTGTGGGATCTTTGCCTGCTTTATGTATCAGAGTTATACTAGCTTCATAGAAAGAGTTTAGGAGTTTTCCATCTTTTTCTATGTTCTGAAAGAGTTTGTGTAGGATTGGTGTCAGTTCTTCACTGAATGCTTGGTAGAATTCTCCTGTGAAGCCATCTGACCTGGGAGATGTTTTGTTGGTGATCCCTTGATAACCTTGTCTATTTCTTCCATTGCTATGGGTCTGTTAAGGTTCTTGACATCCATCTGGGTTAGTCTAGGGAGGGATTGTGTTTCCGAATATTTGTTCATGTCTTCCAAATTTTTGCATTCATAAGAGTATAGGCAAAAAAAAAAGAGTATAGGCCTTCACAGTACTGTGTAATTATCTTTTTTATTTCATTAGGTTCCCGTTTCATCCTGGGGGTGTTTTCCCTTTGTCCCCCTATGGCTGGAGTTGTTCTATGTGATGGTCTCTTAAATACCCTCTGTGAGTGTTGATCTTCTGCCCATACTGGATCGGCAAGGATCTTTTGTAGGGCTGGGTTTCTTCTAATGTATTCTTTGAGGTTGCCCTTGTCTGAGAAGTCTCTTACTTCTCCATCTATCTTAATAGATAATTTGGCCGGGTAAAGTATTCTTGGGTTAGCGTTGTTTTCCTTCAATTTTTGGAATATGTTACTCCATTCTCTCCTCTTCATCATTTCTGCTGATAGGTCTGAACATACTCTTATCGGGATACCTTTATACAGGACTGTTTGATTTTCCCTAGCTGGTTTTATGACTTCTTCCAGCATTGTCTTCTGTTTCTCCTATTTTTTCATCGAATCTGTTAGGACTGGTTGCTGTTTACGTGTTATTTTATAGGACCCTGGGTCATCTTCCAGAGTTGAAGAGCACTGGGCTCTCTCTTGGGGGACTCATACGAGTGCTTCTACTAACTACCTACCGGTAGCTGTATTGAGCGGTCAGGCTATTACTGTATCTTCCTGTGGTTTCACTCTTACCCTAGCCTTCCAGTATTCCATTATTTGGAATGTGAGTTGGATATTCCTTTCATGTGATGCTGGTCAGGTTGCTGTGGGCTCACAAAATAGAGTGGTAAGTAAGGAGCTAACTGAGACTTGATCCGTGGGCTGGAGGAGTTCCAACTCTTCCTCAAGGTAGTGGGGTGGTGTGCCCGCTTCATGTAGGGTTCCACAGATGTAGGGTGGGATTACTCTCTCAGGCAAGATCACACCCATGGCCAGGCATCAATTCTCACCATGACACTGAGCACTGGAGTTCACTGGTACACCTGCCTTGTGCTGTATGTAGCACTATAGCAGGGGTGGGGGCGGGGTATTCCCACAGCCCCAAGAAGGGCCCCAGGACAGGTAGGACCTCCCTAGCTGTGTGCAGAATCACCAAGAGGGAAGCTGACCTTATTGGCCTATCTAGACTTCTGATGCTCTACTAGATCAGAGGATTTTATTTTTTAATCACCGCCCCCCCCCCCTAGAATAGAATCAAATTTGTCTCCCTCACTCTGGGCTCCAGTTCTGTTCTCTGTTAGAAATTTAGACTTGCTTCAGGGGGTCTTTGTTATGGAAAAAGCCTCCAGGTCCTGTGGCTAAGTTCTGGCATTCCTTAGCATGGGCTTCTTCTTATGTTGATTTAGGTTAAGAACCCCTTCTGTGTGCTCCTTGGAGCTAAGCAAAAACACTGGGTTTGAATTTTTACCAATAATATATATTTCACTCTTTTTTATATTATGCTTGTGAGGTGTTCTGATCTGGGGACTTTCATGCTGACTCCCAGAGGGGGAGATCCAGCTTATCAGGGGGGGTTGTTGCCTTCTCAGCCAATAGAAACTGAATTTTCCCCCTGGACTGACTATCTGCCTATTTTCTCCCACATTGCTGATCTGCCTCAGGTAAAATTTGTTTTCTTCTACTCCAAATCCTGGCTATCTGGCACCCCCACTCCCCAGACTATGAGCTCCAGGCAGCTAACTTGGAGGAGTGCTCAGGGTGGGGGTTCTCCTCCTGTCTGGGATTATGTCCCCTCTAGGGCATCAGCCTGGAGAAATGGCTACTCCTGAGGAAAGGGTGGGAGGAGCTTTTCAGCTGGAGCCTGTGAGCCCAGCTCGCCCAGCTCGCGAACCTAGAGTGATTTAGAGCATTCCTGGTTCACTTTGAGAGTGGAAATCACCAAAAAGGGGGGGGGGGCGGGGCATTCAGGAGAGACCCTAGAACCCTAATTCTAAACTCAGGACTCCACCTCCCAGTTTCCCTCACCTTACCTCCCAATTTTCTGGTCTGGCAGCAGGAGCTCCAGATGGGTGAGTTTTAAACTAGTTGCCATTGTCCTCCCTCTCTTGATTTGTCATATTTTCAATATCAGTTTTGGCCTTCCTTAAATTTGAGGAAGGGGGAAGGGTGTTGGTTAGCAAACTACAATGAACTGAATAGCTTGTAAAAAAAGAATAACTTTGTCTCATGTAATGGGAGCTAGGAGTCCTGATCAAGGTGTATTAGCCAGGCTGCTCTCCATCTGAAGGCTCTCAGAGAATGTCCTTTCTTGTGCCTCAGCTTCTGGTAGCGCCAGGCGTCTTTTTGCTTGAAGATGCTCCTTCGCATGGCCATCTTCTCTATGTCTCTCTTCTAAGGACACCGTTTATATTGGATTAGGATCTGTAAGGTCTCTCTCTCCGGGACTAGATTTCAGCCGCGAGAAAAATTTCATGCTGAAGCCGGGCTTGTGATCCAAGTGAATTTAATGAAAGTTCAAAGAAGCATCAGGTTTTACGCGGCACCCATAGGATTCCTTTGACCATGCGGCCTGGCAGAGACTGCTCCGGACACGCAAGGATCTCTCCCCTCCCGCGGAGATGACCAGACCACCCAAGCAAGACTCCCTCCCTCTCGATTCCTGCCTTCTTAAGGGTTCCTGGGGGAGGCGTGGTGAACGACCCCAGGTTGATCCCATTGGCTGAATTGCAGTAACCTGGCCCAGGTGGGCTGCTCCAGGTGTAATGCCCATCTCCACCTACTGGCGGGAAAATCCAGCTTTGTCCTTTGCTGGTTCTCCTGGGCATGCGTAAATGGACTTCCCAATTACCTAGGCTAAGCTACCTAACAGATCCACTTGATGGTGCAGTGGGTTAAGTGCTAGGCTGCTAACCACAAGGTTAGTGGATTGATCCCACTAGCTGTTCCATAGGAGAAAGATGAGACTTTATGCTCTGGTAAAGATTTACAATTTTGGAAACTAAGGAGCGGTGCTACTCTGTCCTATAGGGTCATTATGGCTGTGGGTGGGTTCCTTCAGCCATGCCTCATGCTAACTTAATTGATAACATCTTCAAAGACCCTATTTCCCCTAAGAGTCTCATTCATAGGCCCAACACATACAACATCAACACATCTTTTGTGGAAATATATCCCTGAATCCTTAACAATTTGAGCCTCTGCGTTTTGACTAGAAGTTCCTTAATGGAGAATTCTTAACTTGATGCACTTGAGGGTCTGCCCACTTCCCAGTGATTTGTAGGAAAGTTTATGAGATGATTTCTGAGGATACTTCTTAGGGAGATTTTGACATTGTCACAGGGTCCAGGACAAAAAGGTGGATGGGTGTGAGGTCTCTGGCTTTGCTTGGCTCTGCTGGGCACACTACACTTGGAGTCACTATGGATACTGGGACTAGGGACAGTGTCCACCAGCATGGCAGAGCCTCCCAATGCACCAGAGGTGGGTCCTGAATGTCCCTGCTGGACCCAGCAGTGTCTTTCAGCTGCTAGATAGCGATGGTATTGCTAGGAGAGGGAGGGCCAGGGGACACTGGCATAAGAGGGCTCTCAAGGCCCCAGAAGTCAATCGTGACCCTGTCAAGGGAATTTGGGTGCAGATAAAAGAACAGAAATGTTTGGAGAAAGTCTCAATCCTAATTCAGCCCCTTCCTGACTGTGTGATCTTGGACAAGCCATTTCCTTGTCTCTGATGATGGGTGGCCTCTGTTGCCCAGCTCAGATAGCATTCCCAAGCTCATGAACTCACAGCAAACAATCTCTACTTTCTCCTCGGCTGTGACTTTTCAGGCTCTTCCTCCTAGCATCTCCCTGAGCAGAGGCCCCTTGTTCTGCTAATGGCCTTCTCTTCTCTCTCTCTCTCTCTCTCTCTCTCTCTCTCTCTCTGCATGTGTGCGTGCGTGTGTGTGTGAGTAAGATGTGGCTGAGGCCATCATCTTCTTTAATCCTCACTTACCTATAGACTTGTCTACTGGAGTGGCTAGGTTACCTCTATATGAGCAAAATATTCTTCTTAGCTTCATGTGTATAATCCAGAGAAGCTGGATTGTAGGAAGAAGAATGTGGCATCAGAATTGAAGGAATACTTATTAAAAACTTCAGATATGCAGATAACCCAATCTTGTTTGCTGAGAGTCAGGACGTCTGGAAGCATTTGTTGATGAAGTCAAGGATTGTCTCCTGCAGGGTGGATTACAACTCTATGCAAGAAGACCAAAATCTTCACAACTGGACCAATAGGTATGGAGACAAATGGAGAAAAGGTTATCACATCATTATCAATGGAGAAAAGGTTGAAGTTGTCAAGGATGTTATCTTGCTTGGATCCACAATCAATGTTCATAGAAGCAGCCATCAAGAGTTAGAGAGAGAGAGAGAGAGAGAGAGAGAGAGAGAGAGAGAGAGAGGGATCAAAAGACATGTTTCACTGGGTAAATCTGCTTTAGAATATTGAAAAGCAGGATGTTTCTTTGAAGAGTAATATGAGTCTGACCCAAGCCATGGTATTTCTGCACGTGAAAGTTGGACCTTGAAACAGAGGCTGAAGAATGGTTGGTGCATTTGGATTGTGGTGCTGGAGAAGCATATTGAAAGCACCGTGGATTGCTTACAGGATCATCAAATCTGTCTTTGAAGAAGTATGGTCAGAGTGCTCCGTAGAAGCAAGGATGGCAAAGGCTTTGCCTTACATACTTTGGACATGTTGTCAAGAGAGACTGATACCCGGAGAAGGAGCTCATCTGTGGGAAACAGAATGATTTCTCCCAAGTTGTATCCCCCAAATATATGCCAAACTTAGCTTCTTGCTACAAATGGCAAATGACTATACTTGGAGGTCAATGAAAGTAGGTCAGAGGTTATTCTCCCTAAGGGTTATCAGCCATCTAGAGCAATCAGACTGTATAGTCTGTTCCACCCTAAGTAGGGCCCACTCCCTTCTGATAAAGATAGTAGTAGATTGTTTCCCTGTAGGAGAACCCAGGGAGGTCAAGCCCACTCAAGGGCGACCAAGGTTAGGCTGCCATCATGAATCTAGGGTCCTCCCTTCTTGTCACATGTATACCTTTAATCCCTCCCCTTCCTATTTCTTGTATAGCCCTAGATCATCCCCCTCATTACTGTATTACCTATAGTACAACTCTTTCCTGTGACGTGGGTCGTTACCTGTAATTAGGGGGCTTGCACATCCCCAAAGACATATAAGCCTTTCTCTCACCCTCTCTCCTGCCCTCCTGTCTCCCATCTCCACGTGGACCACCAAATGGGGCTGAGGTGAGCATACTACTATGAAATGTGTCTGACTCCATCATTTCACTCTCTCTTCTATCTCCTTGTTCTCTATGACTTTACTATAATCTTTACTTATACTCTTATGTCTTTACTTGTACAATTGCACCTACCAGACCTGTGATTTGTTAGGGGCTGGCTCCCCTGACACTCGTGCTTGGTAAAATGAAGTGGGGATTAAAGAAAGGAGGACCCTTAGGGAGATGGATTGATACCATGGCTGCACCAATGGTTTCAAGCATAGGAATCATAGTGAGTATGGTGCAGGACTGGACAGTTGCCTTCTATTGTGCATAGGGTTGCCATGCGTTGGGACTGACTTGATGGCACCTAACAACAAAGGTGTGTGTGTGTGTGTGTGCGCGCGCGCTCTTTCCTCTCTGCTCCTCTGGTTTGATTTCCAGAAGGAATATGGTAGCGATAGCCCTGATCTGGAGGCACAGACTTTCCATCTCTAAACATTACTGAGCCCGCATTCCCAGGGGTACTCATGAGCCAACATGTACAAGAAAGGAATATGATAAATAAATAAAATGTCCTCATATTCCCCTCGTATTTCATTGCCAACTGTAGCTGTTCTGGGAACTTGACATCCTTGATTGGACAGAAAAATGCCAGAAAACTTCAGGCGGTGACTGTGAGAGGCATTCATCAGTCCTGGGTGACCTGACTTTGACATTTTCCCACCTGCCTCTGGAGTTCAAAACACCTGTGATCTCCCAGCAGACTACCTGAGAGCTTGGCTCAGAAAAGAGGTAAGTTGGGGAATTTCCCAAGCCAGGTCAGCCCAGCCTCACTCTTCTCACCTGCAATGAACCAGTCCCTCTGTAGGCTAGAATCTGCCTTAGGACTGCCCAGAACACAGCTTTCTCTCAGAGGACCAGAACCAGCTAGTCTTGGATATATGGCCTATTTCCTGGCCCTACTTCTTACCCTTGTTGATAAAATTTCTGGTTGGAAACTAGTTGTTGGAGGCTGAGTTGACTACACTGCCTCACTTCCCCGGCTCTCTGATCTGGGACAAACTGGCTTCAGGGATGCTCATGCTCACCTTGGGGCCCCACGTCTGCTGTTTCTCCTCCACCTGCACACCCAGTCCCTCCCTTCTCAAGGATGACTCCTTCCATCAGCAGATGTCTCCAGGTCAAACCAGAAGTCCTTCCTACTCCTTGGCTGGCCAGGGGTCATGCCACCTCAGGAGATAATAGAAGGCAAGAACAGAAATGTCCAGTACAAATAGAGGTTTCCCAGCTCCATTTGTCTTCAGGTAAAAGACCCACTAAGTGAATTCAGGTGAATGGAAACTTCTCTTATGTCCAGTAATCCAGATGGCCACCTCTTCATGTTGGAGTCTTTTCAGAGCTTCCATCTTGGCCCTTTTGAGTTTAAGTGAATTTATCTACCACACTACTCCCTCATCTTTCTATCATGCAGATCTGATCACAGACCTCCCTAATCACACAGGCTGGTGTGCTTCTTCTATATGGGCTTAGTTGCTTCTCAGCTAGATGGTTGCTTGTTTATCTTCAAGCCTTTAATACCCCAGATGCTATATCTTTTGAAAGCCAGGCACCATCAGCTTTCTTCACAACCTTTGCTTATGCACCCATTTTGCCTTCAGCGATCATGTCAGGGAAGGTGAGCATCACAGAATGCTAGGTTATTATAACAAAGTGTTCTTGCATTGCTACCTTAATACTAAACCTATAAATATATGCACATAGATCTATTTACCCATCATCTATAAATATATTTACATATGTACATGCCTGTATTTAGACTTCCATAAATGTCCTTTGCCTCCTACTTCTTTCCTCTATTTTTTTTTGTCCCACTATCATGTTCAGCCTTCATTTGGGTTTTGGTAATTCCTCTCAGCTACATTGCCCTTGATCAAAGCAGACCCTCCTCACCATTGATTTTAGATCACTTGTTCCCTTGTCCCTGGGTTGGTTGACATCCCCTTTCTTTCCCCATCCTCCCCCTTTCCCATGTCCCCCCAGAACTGTTGGTCCCATTGTTTTCTTCTCCAGATTGTTATCAAGATAGACATGCAGAGACAACAATTACAAAAACAAGATGGAGCAAAACAAAACAAGAAAACAAAACAACAACAAACCATCGACAAAAAAATGAAAAGCCTATAAAGAGTTCCAGGTCTGTTTGTTGGTCTTTAGGAGTGTTTTCTGGTGGAGTCTGATGGGTGCCACACCTTGGCACACATTCTATTTGTGGTATTCCCCAGGGACTTCATTGCTTTTCTCCCCTTGCTGCTCTGTTGCACTCCCTTAGTGCTTCACCCGGTGTTGTGGGGTCAGATCGGGCACAAATCCTGTACTGTGTCTCCAGTGTTGTCTCCCGCAGCATTGTGGGTTTTGTGGTAGGGCTGGCCTTGTGGTCCTCTCTGTGCATTTGCTGCTCTGAGCAGGAATATGTCCTCAGGACTTGGTGGCCTAGGATGTTTTCAACTCTCCTTCCCTCTTCATTTAGGGGAGCTGATTTCAAAGAGCTCAAGAAGAAAGAAAATGTTTTAAAAATGATGGTGGCAACAATTGTACAATTATGCTTGATCTAATTGAACTATGGATTGTTATAATATCTGTAAAAGCATCCAATAAAATGTAAAAGAAGAAAATATTTATATAAATACACAAATATTATTTTCCAAAGTTTTAAGTTTCTTAGTATGGCATTTTATACCATCTGGAGTCTCTCACCAATTCCATACACCTTCCTTTTGAAATTCTCCTCTCTAAAACATGATCATCCTTTAAGGCACAACACAAGTGCCTCTCCCTCTCCAGAACCTACTAGCCAGAGTCAATCTCTTCCCCAGCACACCTTCTCCTTGTAAGAGACTGTGTGATAGAGTTGATTGGGTAGACATTTACCTTACCTACTCTTTATAAGCTTCTTGAGGTAAGGGGAGCTCTGGTAGCATAGTGGTTTATGTGCTGGGCCACTGACTGCCAGAGCAGTCGCTTGAAACCACCAAGAAGAAAGAGGAGGCTTTCTATTCTTGTAGAGTTACAACCTCGGGAACCGACAGGGACAGTTCTGCCCTGTCCTATAGGGATGCTGTGTGTCTAAGCTGACTCATGGCAGTGAGGGTGCTTTGGGTTTTGAGGGTAAGGCCTTTATCTTATGCATCACTGGGATCAAAAACTCTTCCTCCTTTCCTGCTTCTGCACAGTCTATGGATTAAGCTTGTGGAAGTCAGGGCTTCTGCTAAGTCCCATTTTCCCATCGGACAGCATCAAAATTGATTGTTATGGTGTGTTAGACAGGGTTCTCTAGAGAAACTTATATATATATATATATATATATATATATATATATATATATATATATATATATATACAGCACGAAGGAATATAACAGCTAATCAGTCCACACAGCAGTACAGAGGGCTCAGTTCAACCCACTTCCACGAAACAGTTAATATACTGGAAGTCCTTCAACTCACAAGGGCTGCTGGGTCCAAGGTCAAGGAAGCAGACAGCTGAGTCTTCCGTAGAGCAGTACATGCAGTCCGGATATAGGCAACAAATAGGAGGGTGGGTTACCGACAATCAGCCAGATGACAGGATCCACCAATCCCAAGCTCAAGTGGATGTACACACCAGTAGTGTGGCAAAGCAGGTCTCAAAGGAACCTCAAGCTCTAGAGACATGATTCATCGGTTGGGTGTACCACAGGTAGTGTAACTCGCAAGTTGAGGCAGAGACCTAGCTAAGGCAGTTGCGCACTGGTCTGATCACTAGAGAGCAAAAGAGAGACAGGTGGGGCTTGCTGAGACATTTATCTCTTTGTCCTCTAATCAAACTGTGACCTTATTAATCCCACATGTTCCCATTGGCCAGGTTGGCACAATAAACCTACCTATCACACATGGAGTCAATCCTGACTCATGGTGACCCTGGTGAAATGAGTTTCTTAGGTTTTTCAGTGGAAAATATCAGGTTTTCAAAGCTGATATTCTTGGAAGTATATCTCAGACCTTGTTTCTGAGGCCTTTGTTCTAGTAAGTGGGTTGAGACCACCCAGAGGGACCTTACACGAAAGGCCTAGTGACTTCCTTCTGAACCTTAGCTGTTGGGAACTTGACATTGCACAGTTCCATTGGACACTCAAGGTGATCACGAGTCATTATCGACTAGGCAGCAACTGGCAGGGCTATCTTACTGCCAACAGATGGGGAGGGGAGCTCCCTGCCTGCTGGAAGTCCTCCATACACAGCTAAGTGGAGGTATGGCAGAAGCAGCCAGCTTGGAAAACAGCCAAGAAGCCTGAGATTTCCTGGAGAGCATGGTCCTATGGTTGGGTGTCTGCCTCAGATGATGCCACATTATTTTCATTCCCAAGTGTAAGAGCCAGGTGACCTCTTTCCTGCCCCAATCTCTTCCGCTTCATTCCTGCTCCCGTCGCTGGCAGCTCTCCAGGGGAAATTTATGTCTTTAATGGTAGAATGATTAGCTCCCAATCCTGGTGTGCATTAACCTTGAGTTGATGGTGTCAGCTAAGAGAGAGGGAGCAGGAGGGCCCAGGAACCATGGCGCCTCTGACAGCATTCCTCTCCGGGGTCTGGCTAACCGACTTCCAAGTCCTGTATGACAGTCCTCATACTTTTTTTTAACTCTCAGGTCAGAAGTAGTATTACAGGTTTTCCTATGGCTCTATGTCTAACAGTAATAATTGTGATAGATAAGGTTTATTGTGTCAGCCTGGTCGATGAACACATGGGGGGGTTAATTGAGGGGCAGAGAGATAAATGGCTTAGTGGGCCTCGCCTTTATTGTCTTTTGCTCTCTGATGGTCAGACCAGTGTGTGGCTGCCTTAGCTAGTTCTCTGTCTCAGCTGGCAAAGCTCACCTCCTGGGAGATATCCCTGAGGAGAAGCCACATGGACCTACCCTGATGCAGTCCTGGGTGCTGGAGAAGCCACATGGAGACCCCTGCCAGCGGGGAGATGCTTTCCTCCTGCATTCAGTGTCCTTGGGTGTGTTTTGTGGAATTGAGGAGGACTTTGTAGATAGATGTCAGACATATGGGCTAATGTTAGACTTATGAGCTTGGCCAGCATTGGGTTAGGATGCTTTCTTAATGTGCACTTACCCATTTTATATAAAACTCTCTCTAATATACATGAGTGTCCATGAATTTTGTTTCTCTAGTCTACCCAGACTAACTCATTAATCTTCATTTTAATAAAATATTTTCCCCCAGATAAATGACACATTTCTTTCCACAAAATCACTCTCTAGTTTTCCTGACAAGAAAGAGGTAGACATGGATCCTAACTGTCACACACTGCCTGTGTGACAAGAAAGAGGTAGACATGGATCTTAACTCTCACATACTGTGTGACTCTAGACAAACGATTTGACTGTTTCAGCCTCAGTGACTGTAACTCTCTCGGAGGGTTGTGGGAAGAACACATGATCTAATCTATGTAGATGCTCAGATATGGGGCTACACGCAAGGCTGCGAACTGCTGTAGTGAAGACTTTGTTTAGGTGGCATGGTGACACATGGCCTCAGCCTCTCTTTTTCTCACTAGGCATTGTTAGTTGCTGTTGCATTAGTTCTAACACATGGGTGCAGAGGACAGCTGCTCCGCAGGGCTTTTAAGACCCTTTGGAAGCGATTGTCAAGCCTCACGTTAGCCTCTGTATGTGTTCGAACCATCAGCCTTGTGGCTTGTAAGTAGTAAAGAACTTAATCACTTGAGACATCCAGGAATCTACAAGGTGTGATTAGGCTATCAGAAACAGAAATGTGGGTGAAAGGAAAGGAGACAACAGACAGTATAAGACACGAAATAACAACAACAACAACAATAATAAATAGTTGATCAAGGATTCATGAGAGTAGGATGGTGGGGGAGGAAGCAGGAACAAAGAGGAGCTGTCACCAAGGGCTCAAGTAGAAAGAAAGTGTTTTGGGAATGTTCATGGCAATATATGTATAAGTGTGCTTAATACAATTGAATGATGGATTGTTATAAGATTTGTAAGAGTCCCCAATAAAATGATCAATAAAACAAACAGACAAAACCCTCAGGTAGAATGCTTATGTCTCCCCATCTACTCCATCCATCTACACACCCAATCCTGCTGCTCTTTCTTACCACCCAAATCTTTTTTGTTTTGTTCCACTCGACAATGTACACAATTTCTCCAAGAGTCCTAGTAATGTCACAATGGAGAAAAGGGACTCCTCTTAAGAGCTTCAATTATCACTGCTCTCTGCTGCCAGGAGAAGTTACTGCACTGCCACCAGCTGCATCCTCAGGTGGCTTTTGTCCCTGGTAACCAACTGTATCAGTTCCCATAATAATCCTGCTCACTGAAGAATGGAGCTTTTGATTCTTGTGGAATTCAGATTTCCAAATTCCATGGAAGTGGGAGGCAACCCACAAAGCTATCCCCCTGAGATAGTTTTTGAATCTTGAGGCTTGAGACAGCTAGTTTCCTAAAAATCATCTTTAAAAAAATAATACTAACCCTGCTCCACTTCACCCTCTCAAAAAACCAAGCCCAAACTTATTGCCATCAAATTGATTCTGGTTCAAAGTAACCCTGGAGAACAAAGTAGAAACTTCCCATAGGCTTTCTAAGGCTGTAAATCTTTACAAGAGCTGACATATAGATCTCTCTCGTGCCGTGTGGTTGGGGGGTTTGAACTATCAACCTTTTAGTTAGTAGTCAAGCACTGTAACCACTGTGCCAACAGAGGTCCTTTAAGTTAAACTATAATCCAACTTAGTAAACAGCATTTTTTGCCTTTGGATAGTGTGCACTTTAAAATAATTATCTATATGAAGACTTTACCACAGAAAGGTGTGTGACAGGGTTGTATCCTCTAACCATACTTACAAGCTGGCTTATATGAAGAAGAATGTAGCATCAGGGCTGGAGGAAGGCTGGTTAACCACCTGTGAGATATTCCTTGGATTTACCTCTAGGCCAAGGATCATCACATTGTATTGTGGTCCTTTCTTTGTGTGTCTCTTGGCACGTCTGCCTCTGCGCTCCCACAGCCTTCTATACATCCCTGTGCACACACAAAGCCATCGACCGAGCCTTCTAGGAGACTGGCATCCCTCCCTATTCATCCTTGAGTTTCCAGAGTCCAAGCCAGGACCAATCCCCAGCAGGCTCAGAAAATGGCTATTGAATGGATGGGCAATTTTGAATTGGCCACGCACCTCCTTGAGTGATGTTTGGGGTCCTACACGCCTGAGTGTACCGAGTGAGAAGGTGAGAAAGTGGGGAGAGGAGAGAGAAGCTGTATACTAAATAAGACACTTCTCTGCTTCGTGAGTCGATGGCTTTAACCTGTGATTTCTCCTGTTTGCAGGTATGAAGCAACCATAAAAGGTGTAACACCCACCCGTGCTCTGCCCATCCTTTTTCTCCCCACAGACCCAGGAACAGCATATAAGAAGACTGGCTGAGCGTACAGGAAAGGGAAGTCTTACTGGTTGACTACCTAGTGCCAGATTACTTTGTTACTAGGTAATGGCACCCCTATTTTATAGGTGAGCTAGCTGATTCCAAAGTTACAGTAACTTACCTCAGTTCATACAGCAAGCCCCTGGCTGGAGTGAGATTTGAACTGGAGACTTTCTGACCCTTAATGAGGTCTGTCATGAATGCAGATTTAAAAAAATCACTGCCATCGAATCAATTCTGATTCATGCAGATATGTGCCCTGAAGTCCTGCTTCCAGTAGCTGTGAACATGAAATCATTTTATTTTGTTATTTAATGGGATCCTAGGAGAGTAGGGTGGGTCCTAAACCTAATCCCTTCAGAATGGTATCTTCTATAAAGAGCAGAATAAATTCCAAACCCCACCCCCACCCTTCATCACACACACACACACACACACACACACACACACACACACACACACACACGAGGCAGTTGCCAAGTGGGGACACCAGAGGTCCTTGGCAAACCCCAGAAATTGAGGAGGAGAAGTCACAGACGGAATCAACACAGCCAAGACTCTGGTTTCAACTTTCAGCTCCTGGAACGGTGAGAAAATACAGCCCACGGAGACCAACACAAAGCCCGTACTCTTTCTCTACTTCTCTTGGAGAGTTGGGACAAAGAGCGGGAGGGGCGCAGCCCTGAGGTGGACTGCAGTCAGAGACACTGGGCGCCGAGGGGCTGGTCTCCGGTGTAACAGCCCGGGGGGGGGGGGGGGGGGGAGATGAAGATCAGGAGAAGGTATGTTGACTCTGAGACGTGGCAGGAGCTCTGTAGATCTGGGGTCTGTTCTGTGCCCCTAGCTTGATCTTACCTAGGAATTAAGCTCAAGAAAATGGGCGAGGGAGTGGGGCAACCAGGGTCATTTACCCTCAGGGGACAGCAGCAGAGAGAAAGAACTTCTCTGAAGGGCCCACATTCTTTTGAGGGAGAGGGCTGTGTGAGGTGTTTGTGGGTGGGAACAATGAGACTCTCAGGAGCATAAGCCAAGCCCTGTTTCATGAGCACCACAGTTTCAGCCATTCCTGTTTTGTATGTCCCCCAAATATGTCGGGGAGAGGGAGCTGTTTGACCTGTTCTTGGGCAAGGTGACTAATTCCATTTTCTCATGAGGTTTTGGGAGAGTAACTGACCCCAGAGCTGACAGCAGCCACAGAGGACAGGCCAACCACTGAAGCACACAGTCCCAGAGCCTCTCTCCGAACTCTACCCCCCCAACCCCCCCTTCTCTGGAAGTGCTCAGCAAAACTACCATGGCTTGTGGCAGACACTCCTTAGTCCTCAAAGTGACATCTTTGCTTCTCAAAGTGTAAAGAGGGCGTTTGCAGCCGTGAAATTCAGAACGTGAATGAAGTACCTGCAGACTTGACCCAAGGAGATGATGGCAGGGTTTTTGGAAAGCTTAGAGCTCTAATTAAGGTGGGTACTAGCTCTAGGGCAAAGAGGTGCTGGCATTAGTGAATGCATGCTGGCAGAAGTGCATCCTCCTGGCAGATCACCAGTGACACAGAGGCGGGTCAGCCTAGAGCTCTGGAAAGGACAAGTCACAGAGCAAGAAGGTGGGGTAGGGAAGCTGGAGTCTGCTGGACTCAAGGGTGTCTGCAATGCACTAGAAAGGTCTCTCATGAGGCCCTGCCCAGTTCTGGGCACACCCTCTTCTCAGCGTGCGTTTTCCTTGGCTTTGATTTTGGCCAAAGAAAAGATGTTCTGTATCCATTGTCTTCCCTTTGGGCTTCATCCATAGGAAGATCTGAGGTCCTTGGTGGTACAAATGGTGAAAGCGAAAGATCTGAAGTTCAAGTCCACACAAAGGTACCTCGGATGACAGGCAGTCGACTTCCTTAGTCCTCAAAGTGACATCTGAGCTTTGCAACACTTTATAGATGTCTTTTGCCATCAAACTCACAGCAAGTGAATGTCAGAAGTGTCTGCAGACGTCGCCTAAGAAGACGATGGCAGACTATGTCAGAAAGATGAGCTGTTGACAACCTTGTGGGACAGTTGTACCCAGGCACGGGGTGGGGTTGGTGGGCACCAGGTGTTGGAGTCTACTTGATGGCCACTAGTCTTATGTCTGGGTAGGGTAGGTCTTAATCCTAATTCCTCCTCAGTGGTGTCTTGCAAAAGGGATGTCAAACAGTGGCGAGATACCATGGGAAGATCCAGCTAGGAGCAGCCAAGGACAGAAGAAACCAGAAGCTGGAAGAACACCAGGAAGCAGTGACTCTCGAAGTCTCGGAAGCCCTCAGCATGATCTGCATGCACCCTGCCTTGGAGTCTCCAGACAGGTGTGAACAGTGTTCCGTTCTTGAAAGTCACCCCTCTCTGGGGTAATGTGCCAGGGCACTCTTTGACGATGAAGACACCTGCCGAGTGTTCCAAGCCTTGTTTACTCTCAGCCCCACACCTTGATGTGAGATATTGCTATTCTCTGCCAGCTCCTCTTGGCAAGTCTCTAACGGCTTAACCTCTCTGCACTGCTGCAAGGAGGCTGGTAGCTGCTGGTAAGCAAACACTTATCGAGCAGGCACACATAGTAATCACTTCATACATCTTATACAGTGTGTCATGAAGGTGTATGCAGAGTCAAGGGTGCCTGGGCCAGGTGAGGGCTGGGTGTTCTGGGGGTTTTATTTCCCATGTGGATGTTGGCTGAGTCCAAAGGTTGGTCTAGAGTCATATTTCAGAGCATCCTCCTTTTGTTGGATTAGTGGACAAATGGAATTACAAGGTCATGGGATTTTTGCATGAACATATCTGAAGCCCAGTCATATTGCCAGGAAGCTCATTTGAATAACACACAAAGGAGGCTTATTTAAGACTTGTTCACTCATTCATTCAACACACAGAAGCAGTACTGCTATGTGCCCAGTGCTATGACACCCCACCCCCGCCTTTGCAGGCTAGCAAGAATGCATCTGGGAAGTAAACGTCTCATTTGGCTGGCTCTGTGGTGAGCAGGACGAAGGTCTTGGTGTGCATATTTAGGCAACACCACTAGGATGTGAAGGTGAAGGAGCTGTGGAGAGGACAGAGCAGGGCAGAGCTGGTCTGAGCATTGTCCAGACCTGGGCAGAGGTTTTGGATGCCCCCAATGAAACCAAGCTAGAATATGTAGGTCTTACCTACGTCAAATGGTCCACGCAAGTAGCTCAGGCAGGTAGCCTGCTACGCAGTGGGTACAATATTGGGTGTGGTGCCAGGAGCTAGGAAAGCCACAGGGGAGGGATGAGATAGGATAAGACTGTCAGGGTGACAAAGGGAAGCGGCTGTCTGCCCATCACCCATCTATCCAGCCAGCCATTCATTTATCCATTCATCCATCCATCTTCCAATGACTCAGCAAACATTTATTAGTACCTAATCTATGAAGCTGTGTAGATGAAGAAAACCTGCTACCTACTCTCAGGAAAGTTAGGGCCGTGTGTGTGTGTGTGTGTGTGTGTGTGTGTGTGTGTGTGTGGTGAGGCAAGTAACAACAATTGCAAATACCACTTCTCCTTAAATGCTTACTATGTACAATGCATTTTTGTGCCTGTTCCTGGAGTTTTACTTTTCAAATGATGACTCACAGAGGGCTAGGTGCCGGATGCGCCGCTCATCTGGGCTGAGACTTGCATTCTAAGCGAGAACCCTCAAGCTTCGGGCCCGTGACTCCTTTATAATTGCCAGTAAGCATACCTGCCCTTGGCTTTGGAGCGACATCTTTAGCTTCCAAGGTTATTCACTCTGTAAACATTCTGGAAAAGACAGCCTGCAACAAAGGCACTGCGTGCTTACAAGATGTGCAGAAATGCAAGTGACTTCCCAACTCTGCTCAGTGTCGTTTTGTGTGGGGGATGGCACCTTCTGAGAAAACAGTAAGGACAGACTGCGAGCGGTCACAGGAGTGGCACCTAGGAGGATGGTTCCCTCCTCCACCTACCCACTGCCAGCAAGTGTGTTCCCGCTCGCGGCAGCCCTACAGGACAGAATGGAACTGCCACTGTGGGGTTCCGAGGCTGCACATCGAGCCCGCGCTGTACCACCAGGGCACGTGACTCACTTTGTCCCTGGCAGGTGGAGCAGATAGGCAGGGTCACCCAAGGGGGTGGGGTGTGGCACAGTCAGACACTCTCTCCTATCTGGTGATGATAAAGCTTTAAAAATTTTTTTATTTTTTTAATGATAAAGCTTTTACTTTGATTCTTCTACGCAGGTAATCAGTTCCAGTAACATCTTCTCTCCCTCCCCAGCCTCCCCGCACAAGACGGCCTAGTGGGCAGTGTGCTATGCAATTCCAGTTGGGTCTGAGGGAGGGGAGGCATTCGTATCTGCAGAGGAGCTACGCTATACGAGAGTCTTTGACTGCCATTTCTACAGGCTTCCTTTCACGGAGCCTCCTGGTGACCTCAGGGCCCGGGGGGGCGGGGGGGGGGAGGGATGGTGGAGTGGTGGTGCAGTGCCAGCCCTTGAGAAACACCCGCTGCTCTGAGGGAGAAAGGCGAGGCATTTTGCTCCCGTCAAGATTCACAGCCTTGGAACACCCAGGGACAGTTCTGCGACGCCCTATAGGGTCACTGTGGGTCAGAATGGGCTCAGTGGCAGTGAGTCTAGTGTTGTCGTGGCGGATCTGGAGCCTCGCTCGAGTGGTGAGCTCCCCAGGCCGAAGTGAGGCAGGTCTGCATTTGTCCCTGCTCAGAAAGGCCCTCCTCTGTTGAAGGTCCAGGGTGGCAGTGGGAGGCAGGAATCTCCCCCTCCCCCCGCCCCTGGAGCTCCCTCTGGCTAAGGTGCTGCCTGTCAGGCCAGGGTGACACCTCCATGTAGGGAGCCTCCTGGGTGGCAGGTGTCATCTAGATCCTGCGGACTTCTTGATGGCCCTCCTCACCCAGCCCCTCCCTCCAGCACAAAGCCCTGGGAGGTCAGCTGACTCAGGTTTCAGTTTCTTCAGTGAAACTGCCACCTGCCTCTGGGTGAAAGGGTATGAACGTCCCTCTTGGCAGCTGCCAGCACCCCAGGCTGTCTGGGGGTGGGGGGCTGGGTGATGGTTTCATGACTGGCCCCTGGTTAGAGGCAGCTGCCAACAGACACCTCCCTGATCAGGTGGCTGTGGGAGCCTTTTGTCCCTTTCCTGGGAACCCTGCTGGGAGCCGTCGTCTCTCAGGGTGCTGCCCACCCACTGCTGTCTGCAGCCCCAGCTCCCGCCTCCTCCTCCAGTCACATGGGGGTCACATGCTGCAGTGGGACTCTGGGCCCCCTTTGCTTGTTTGGGGGTGTAGGGTAGGTGTTTGAGTGTGTTCGTTGGTGAATCCTACAATATGAGAGGTGCTTGGACTCTCCCTGTGGAATGGTGGCCTCCCACAGTCCCTCTGCTCATCCGTGGGCCCCACCTCGCTGGAAAGCCGAGAAGGAGGGAGAAGGGGATTTCTGTGTTTGCACGTGGGACTCTGGTGGATGCAGATCTCTGGAGCGGACCTTCTCCTGACTGTCCAGCTCCCCTGGCGTCTTTAGTCCCGGGATTCTCAGATGGTCTCTGCATTCAGCAGAGAGGCCTTGGCTGCAGCTGCTGGAGAGGCCTCACCAGCCCTAGAGGGCCTTTGGGGGCCCAGTCGCATCTGCCTGCATTTGGTTGTATCTGGCTCCAATCCTATGAGGTGGAAAGTGAGGCATGTGGCAATGATCTGTCTGTCTGCGAATGTGACCCCTGCAGATGTCAGTCTGTCTACTCCCTTTAGCAAAATTTGTCTCCAAGGAATTCCCAACAGCTGGCTGGCCTCAGGGCTGAGTCTGCTCCGTGGGGGGTCAGGAGTGGAACCTTCAACTACCTGGTTGGGGTGAGTGTGGGGAGGGGGTGGGGTGAACATCTGGCTGTCCCACGAAGATGTATTCGGGGGCCAGCTCACTGCTCCTACTTGCACAGAGCAAGCAGGGAGTTAGAATGGACCTGGTTGCCCGCGCTGCCAGGTGTGACTGTGTGGACTTGGCTAATCCTGTTGCCTCAGCGAGTCCAGGCCGCCTTGAGTGAAGGGGATGGCGGGAGTGGGGGGTGGTGCATGGAGCACACAGTAAAAAAGTGGCCTCTCAATGGACGTGAGTCGTTAGGGCAGGTTTGGTCCTACCATTTGAGCACCACACCAGTCCATTCAATGCCGCATTGCTTGAGAGCATCTGCTCTGGTCCAGCGTTGTCTGGGACACATTCCTGATAAGTCCACCTGAATCTGACCTCTGTCTGATACAGAAGGGGACCCCCAGGCTTTTTGTTTCTGTCTGGGAAGCAAGCCCCCAGGTGGCTATGAAGCCTCACCACCCAAAGCTGCCCCTGCATTTCCGTTCCTCCGTGAGGAAGGAGGACTCTGGGTGGTGCAGACTGTTGGTGCTTGACTCCTGTCTGAAGCTGACACCACAGAAGAAAGACCGGGCTACTTCTGAAAGTTTGCCACTTGGAAAACTCTCTGCAAGGCAGTTCTTTTCTGACACGTGTGGGGCTGGTTTGCATTGGGTTCATCTCGATGACATTGGGTAGCTCAAATAGTTAAATGCTCAGGAACTTACTGGAAGGTTGGGAGTTCAGATCCCTCCAGAAGTACCTAGAAGAAAGGTCTGATGATCCAAAGGGTCACCACCATGAGCAGGCATCAGCGCCACTCGGCCCCTGGGAAAGCGAGAAGGCTTCCTCTGTCGTCGACTTGAGCCTCTTGGACCCCAACTCTCGGATCACGTTCTCATGGTTTGCCAGCTTGTCAGCCTGAATTTGTGTGTTGGAAACCCAGTGAGTCCGGAGGCCCTGGAGATAGAATCACCGAATGACTACACCCTTTCTTTGGCGCCAGATGGCTTGGGCTCCACTGGCAGCATGCTGTCCAGGTGATGTTGTCCAGGTGTCAGCACCTCGTCTGCTTAAATTCCATGCTCCGTTAGATTGCCCCTTGGGGCTACATGGTAGCCGCTACAGGGAAGAGGAGATGAGCTCATGCCACTTAGAACAGCTGTCCACAGCTATTAGCTATTAGCGGCACATCCTGCAGGATTCCCTAGAAAACACCTGGGCTCTGGGGTGAGCTTGGATGCGTTCCTGAGATGAGAGAGGGGTCACGATAGGAAGGGAAGAGGACAAGGTGCCCTCCCTGGTATCTGTGGCTCTCAGTCCCCGGATGGTGCAAACAGGGCAGTGCTCGGCTGCTGACCCAAAGCTCGGCGCTCTGAATCAGAGGCACCCCGAAGAAAGACCTGGGGGTCTGATTCTCCAAAATCAGACATGGGAAATCCCACGTAGCACAATTTTACTCTGACACACGGCGTCACTCTGAGCCGGACTTGATAGCACCTGGTTTTGTTTCTCGCTGGCTATCAGCCTTCCTTGTACGTGTTTGCCCACATGCTTGTTCATTTATCCTGATGAGAAGCCTGTGAGATCAGCATCACTAAGGCCACTTTACGGGCAAGGAGGCAGGTTATGGGAGATTAAGAATAATTGCTTCGGTCTCAGTCGGTGATGAGTCAGGGTTCAACACTAGGTCTACCCGAAAAGCCCATTAGTCCACTCCCTGCTACCCTTGCTCCTTTCAACTGGCTGAAATAATTGGTTCTTAAACAGAAGGTGACGGTCACTTAAGGTATGTGAATTGCATCCTTGTTTGGCTATTTGATCCTGTGGCAAGGTGTCAATCAGTGAAACGGAATCACCATTTCTTCCTCGCCAGCAAATTGTACTGGATGCTTCTCAGTCACATTTTTGCCTTTGTGCTGGTGGCGGTCTCCTAGCAATCTGCTGCCCTGGGGACCCCGAGTGTTGGTTGCACACGAGCACGACTTATGCCTGCAACCAAGAAAGAGCCGTGGCTGGCTCTATGCTGTCTCTCTTAGCGTGAATGGCCTTTCCTTAAAAAAGTGTGACTTGGGGAAGGGTGAACAAAATTGAAGATGTATGGAAACAAGTAGTCCAACGGATAGATGGACCAGGACGTGAGCATCAGTCTCTATGAGCCCGAGGCCAGAACCGTCATCCCCAACTGTTCTGAAAAGGATCAGACTAGCAGGACCTAGATAGACTAGGAGAAAACTGTAGAACGTCATGCAAAATCTTAAAAACAACCCTGATCGAAGAGACACCCTGAGACGGTGGCCTGTGGTCACCCTTTGGGTCTGGTACCGAACGCATGCCTGCAGCTTCCTTTTCAGCCAAACAACAGACAGGTAGGTCTACAAGGGGAACAATAAGACCAGTGTGCTGCAACCTTCTGGGGTGCAAAGGGCGGCCTTTCAGAGGGGTTCAGCAAGAAGGAGGGAGGTTACATCACGGGATCGCAATCAATGGCATGAAACAAAACACGTATGAATTGTTAAGTGGAAAACTGATCTGCTCTGTAACTACCTTCAATCAATTCACAGTTAAAAAAAAGTTGTTTCTTTCCCCCTAAGTATTACTTTTTGTCAGAGGGGAAAAAATTAGAGATGACTTCCTTTCATGTTCTATGTCTTACAGAATCTTCTTAGGTCTTTCTGGGACTTTAAGTCTTTAGAAATTATTAACACCACACATTTCACAGGCATGTGTAGATACCAAGCTCCAGTAGTTGAGCTTGTGGGCACTTGGGCATCACAGATGGCCTGAGTTATGAATGGGAGGTGCCCCTGGGGTGAGCACCTTCAGCTTAGGAGATGAAAGGAGGCCCTGGAAGATGAAGCATTTGGAGACAGAGCATAGGACAGTCCAGATAGGTTGGCCACCCGAGATGGTCCCTTTTGAAGGAGAGGGGCGAGGGAGCCAATGCGCCGCATCATTGTCCAGAGCAAGTTACTCTCATGTGTGGAGACTAGATTTTGGAGCAGAGGGACTCAGAGACAGGTAGAGACCCAGATCCCTTTGGGAGAGCCCTTAGGGGATTGCGGATGCCAGGATGGGCCACTGTAAAGAAAAGGTCTGCATCTGCCCCCCCTGGAACATTCTCTAGGTCAGGAGTGCTTCCGGAGGATAGACATAGAGAGAGGAATGAAAGCCTTCTATCAAAATGATTGTTGCTAATGCTGAGTTTCTCTATGAAGAAAACAAAACAAAACAAAACGCAGGACTAAACTCACTACCATCACATCAATGCCAACTCATAGTGATCCTATAGAATCAGTATATCTGTCTTTGTGGGTTTCTGAGACAGTAATTCTTCATGAGAGTAGAAAGCCCCAACTTTCCCCCCAAGGAGTGGCTGGTGGTTTTGAACTACTGACCTTACAATTAGTAAGCCCTCTGAATAGCCACTACACCACCAGGGCTCCTGAGCTTTTCTATGAGGAAGGACAATATGGCAATGGCTCTTGGTGATCGTCACACAATGGGAGAGATGTCATGGACTTCACCGATTCAAGTAGAAAACGTTGGCTTGGCAAATGTTGTGTTACCTATATCTTTGCCATAATTAAGCAACAGAAACAGCAGGAGGATCAGGGGTGAGGTAGGGTTATAGGGTGGGATGATGAGGGGAGCTTGATGTAGATGGCTGCTATCAAGTCTGCCCTGGAATCATGGGGGCTCCCTGTACAACCGAATGAGACTCTTTCAGAGCAGACCGCTGTGACCCACGGAGCTTGCACTGGCTGGTTTTCAGAGGTAAAACTTCGGGCCCTTCTTCTGTTTCTATCTTATTTTAGGGTTCACTGACACCTGTTCATCATCAGAGCAACACACTGGCCTTCTCTGACGGATGGGTGGCTGTGTCTGAGGCGCTACCGGGGAATTGAACCTAGGTCTCTCGCATGGCAGATGAGAATTCGACCATTGAATCACCACTGGCTCCTTCGATGAAGATGGTGCTCATTATGGAAACGACACGGCCAAAGCCAGTGGAAATGGATGGCTGGTGATTCAAACCCACCAGCCTCTCTGCAGGACAAGGATGAGACCATCTACTCTGTAAAGGTTAACAGCTTTGGAAACGCCACATAGGATCGTTATGAGTCCGATCAACTCGATGGATGGTGGTGGGTTTGGTTTATTCTCCCTTCAAAACTGTCATTCCCGCCATTGCTCCTTGGTCTGTGCCCATCATCCCCAGATGAGAGAAACCTGTCCGAGCCCAGTTTGAACTGAACTGCCTTTCTGGCCTCCACATACCCATGAGCTACCTCTCACGGAAAAGCGGGTGGCAAGAAAAGGCATAGCCAGGGGAAGGGAGTGGGGTGGGGGGAGCTGGGTCTGAGGGGACAAACAACAGACACAGACAAACATCCTGTGATTCTGCAGTTGCTTTAGAAATCAGCAAGACTAGCTGATCAACAAGGAAACTGAAGTCCAGAGAGGAAACATGAGCAGGCTGGGCTAGGCTGGACCCTTTGTTGATTCAGTAGCGGAGCCCAATGTCCCTTTGAACAAAGGTGTGGGCTAATCCTTGAAAACATTCTCTCTGAGCCCCTGCAAATGTTTGCATCAGGGGAGAAGATCCTGGAGGCCTGGTAGAGGCTGGTTTACAGAGACTGAAAATGCATTGTGTTGAAACAACATTGTCTCTAACGTTGTCAGGGGACACCGCAGAAATCCCCTGTACCAGCAGATCAGTCCTGAGAAGAGGCCATGCCTGGTGGTAACAATAGCCCCCTACGTGTGCTGAGCCCAGTACACTGAGTGACTCCTCGATTCCTCACAGCAGCCTGTGAGCTAAGTGCCGGGGTTAGTTCAAGTTCAGGTACAAAGCAGATACTCAGGTGGAACCTGACACGCCTAGAGATGTCCATGAAGGAGAGCAGGGAAGGGTGGATACAGGCCAGCACCGGGGCAGGAGAAAAGGTAGAGAGACTGGGTGGGCGGAGCCTGTCTGAGCCAGTGGCACACTGTGGAGGACCATCTCAGGCAGGCTAACGGGAGTCCCAGGGTCTTTGCTGTCTCCTCTCATGTGGCGCTGACAGAAACGCCACCAATGGATGGCGTGAACAAACAAGCTGATTTGCTCACAGGGTAGGAGGAGCTGGAAAGCCCCAGTTTAGGGCATGTCTGGCCGAGTTGCTGCCCTAGCCATGGGAGTGTCCCTCCAGGAGACGGCCACCTGTGCTGGCTCGGGTCACGCTTCTACTCCTGTCTCTGTGGGGCGGCATCGTCCCCAGATTGGCTTCCCTGTCCCGGAAGAGATGGGTGTCAAGCGCACCCTGCACGCAGACTTGCACCCTGACACGACAAAGAAAACCCTTCCCCCAGTGGAAAGAAAGGACCACCTAGGCCAGCGGTTCCCCACCTTCCTACCACCACGACTCTTTCATACAGTTCCTCATGTGGTGGTGACTCCCAACCATACCATTATTGCTGTTGCTACTTCCTCACTGTCATTTTGCTACTGTTTTTTTTTTCTTTTTTTTTTTTTCATTTTGCTACTGTTATGAATCGGGTGACCCCTATGAAAGGATCTTCGACCCGTAAAGGGGTTGCAACCCCAGGTTGAGAACTGCTGACCTAGGCTATGGATGGCAGGAAGCATGAAGAAATCTGTCTCAGAAGGAGGACAGCCAGAATGCTCGTGAGAAACAAGGATGGTGAGACTCAGTCTCTGGTCGTTTGGACAGTCCTGTGGGAAGGGCTGGACTCAAGGCGATGGCACCCAGCTACACGAACAATCATCACACAACAGCAGGACCAGCCAAACTCACTGCTGTCGGGTCAGTGCCAACTCCTAGCAGATGCCCTGTGGGCTCCCGACACTGATTGCTGACGGGAGTAGAAAGCCCTGTCTTTCTCCCCAGGAGCTGCTGGTGGTTTCCAACCGCTGACCACGTGGATCACAGCCGGACGTGTCACCACTAGGACACCTTAGGGGTTAGGCTTCATAACACATGTTCTCAGGGCCATCACTCAATCCCCAACACTGAGCAACACCCAGTCCTTTGAGGACGCAGGCTGAGCAGGAGCAAGGTGGCACATGGGCTCTCTCCATGCCCAGCCACTCAGCCTCCTCCTCATCTGGATTGGAGGGGGTGACCTCCTAACCAGCACCACCCCTTATTTGAACACTTTGGCTTCAGACAGGATCTCTTGAAGCTGATCTGAGCAGTACACCCCCGTGGCCACAAATCCTGTCACGCTGAGTTTTCTAGGGAAGCTTGCATCCATACATGAGTAAGCTTTAAAAAGTTCATGGAAAATTTACATTATCTTCTTTTTTTAATCATTTTATTAGGGGCTCATGCAACTCTTATCACAATCCATACATACATCAATTATGTAAAGCACATCTGTACATTCATTGCCTTCATCATTCTCAAAACATTTGTTCTTCACTTAAGCCCCTGGCATCAGCTCCTTATTTCCCCCCTCCCTCCTTGCTCCCCCCTCCCTCCTTGCTCCCCCCTCCCTCATGAACCCTTGATAATTTATAAATTATTATTTTGTCATATCTTGCTCTGTCCAATGTCTCCCTTCACCCACTTTTCTGTTGTCCGTCCCCCAGGGAGGAGGTCACATGTAGATCCTTATAATCGGTTCCCTCTTTCCAACCCACCCTCCCTCTACCCCCCCCCCCCCCCAGTATCACCACTCACACCACTGGTCCTGAGGGGATCATCTGCCCTGGATTCCCTGTGTTTCTAGTTCCCATCTGTACCAGTGTACATCCTCTGGTCTAGCCAGACTTGAAAGGTAGAATTGGGATCACGATAGTGGGCAGGGGATGGGAGGGAGCATTTAGGAACTAGAGGAAAGTTGTATTGGAAAAAATTTACATTATCTTCCAATTCCATTTTTCCATGGATTTTTGGAAAGCCCTTTGTGTATAAGTGTGTGCACACTAGGGAAATATCTATCTATTTATCTAATTATCTATCTATCTACCTTATATATGTATATATATACATATGGTATATGAGACTTCAAAAAGCTTATTGAAAAAAGATAATGGAAGTATTTTGCACATTCTCTGGAGCTTTATGTGTATGTATGTGTTTACTGAGATCAAAACACCAAGCTCCCTGCCATTGAGTCAATTCTTATTTACGACAACCCAGTAAAATCGGGTAGAATTGCCCCTGTGGGTTAAGACAAAAAATCTTTACAGGAACCAAAACCTTCCTTTTTCTCTTATAGAGTGACTGGTGGTTTCGAACTGCTGACCTCGTGATTAGCAACCCAGCACAAAACCCAATGGCTCACACAGTTGTAGAGCTACAAAGACTAAAATAAGGTGGTGGTACTCTCAGCAGAGCTGCTTCCCAGACACATCCAGGACATCTCAGTCACACCCACGCAGGCTGTCCCCAGCAATTCTCACAGTGCCTGGCCAGTCCCTAGCTGACCAGCACCTAGCTCTTCCTCCTCCCTGAGCTCAGTCCAGCCAGGTCTCTTCATGCAGGACCAGGAGTGCCAAGAGTCGCCCAACCTTCACCTGGAAGTAATTGAGGAGTCTCATAAAGAACCTGGGGCAGGACCTGTCAGTGCTAGCCACTGGAAGTGGAGGCTCTCCAGGATGCTTTCAAAATCCACTTCCTCTTGTCTTCTGTGTAGATGGATGGAAGGCTAGTGAAAAACCTGGCTCCAAAGGTCTGATTGTCCACCGGGGAAAGGAAAGGTGCCAGGTGTAGGGTGACGGGATGAAACAATAGTGATTTCTAATAGAAGGCAAGTGCGCTTCTCCATGCTGCCTGCTTCTTCTGGCCACAGTGTGTGTTAGAAGCTAATGATGCTGTGGGGGGGGGGGGCGGTGCTGGAGTGGGGCAGCTCATTTAGCAAAGAAGACCCAAGGGCCTGCTTGGGACCGGACACAGAGGGACAGGTGCTGGCATGAGGATGTGCAATGCACAGGGAGCTCTGCTGGGAGGAGGAGTCGGCCGTTTGAGGCCAGGAGGTCTTCTCAGAAGCAGAGGGGCTTCTTGCAGTCCTGCGGGGTGTTGAAGTTTGCCCTTGGTCATGTAGACAGAGCACCCAGGCAGGGGAAACACCATAAACAACCTGGATCAGTTTGGTTTAGCTGAATATAGAACCCATTTCAGCTAAGGGAGAAGCACTAGCAGACACCCATGAATTGGAAGGGAGGACGAGGTCGTGGAAGGCCTTGTGAAGTAGTCGGGGTTTTGCTTTATAAGTCATGCCACATCCTGTGCTGATGCTCAACAGAATGTGCCCCTCTGTAATAACAACAACCATAGCAACTATTATCCTATTTTTGTCGTCCAAGTGATTGCATTGTGGCAGGCTTTACACGAATGAAAGCATTACTCCGTAGGATGACTTCTTGCGACAGAAGCTACAATCAGCCCATGTTACCAGTAAGGAAACCGAGGCACAAGAAGATGGCACAGTGAGTCAGTGACTAGATTTGAGCCCAGGTTGCGTGACACTGCCCACGACATGCATTTGCCACGGCCCTTTGCTTGCAGCGAGGAACGGCCATGAGGCCAAGTCCAGCTGTGTGCTAGGCTTGCTGCTCGTTTCAGCGCTCCCCGCGTTCCTGCCCCAGCCGCCCTCAGCTATGAAGCCGGCCTCTTCCTTAGGATTGTGTGCCAGGCTCTTGTGAGGAGGAGATACAAACGAGCACTTCAAGGGTTCTGAGGTTATGAGACACAGGTTTCTGTCTCTCAGTTTCAAATTTCAGATCATTCACAATCTTTCCATTGTTGGTGCTGCCTGGTTGAGGACACTGCCCTCTCAGAGTGTCAACTCTGATCCCCAGAAGATGCCTGGTGCTTCTGTGTGGATAACTCTGGTGCTCAGGCTGGATGGATGTTGGGCCAGGCACCAAGCCTGGTCCTGGAGTGGCCTCTGTAGTGAAATGCAGTCACCTGCTTCTCTCCTGGCGTAGAACGTGGGGACGAATATTATGGGCCCCTACTATAAACCAAGATTCCCTAGGTGTTGCAAACGGTTAGCACGTTTGATTGCTGACTGAAAAGCTGGGGGTTCTAGTCCACCCAGAGGCCCTCAGAAGAAAGGCCTAGGGATCTACTTCTGAAAAACCAGCCACCGGATGTTCGACAGTTCTCCTCTAACACACGTGGGAGTCAGCATGAGGTGGAATCGACTCAGGGGCAGCTGGTGAGAGTGATGGACTATAGAGGAGTCAAGGTGCCTGGTGGTCTTATCACCATTGTCCCATTTAATCTCTAAGCAGCCCCGTTGTCTCTTTTTCAGATGAAGAAACTGAGGTTTAATGAAGCAAAGACTCCTGCTCAGGATCATATAGCATAGATGGTGGAGCTGGAATCTGAACCCAGCCTGGCTGCAAAGTCCCCACACTTCCCCCTACACCATGCTGTCACTGAGGCTCGTGCCACCCAGGGTGCTAACCGCCTCCCCCAGGCACCCCTCCCACACCACACCATGCAGACATCTCGGCAATCTACTTGTACTACAGTCCCTTGGACATCATCATTCCTGTGCCTTATGGAATGTAATGGCAATAGTCATGACATACATAATTAGGGAAATTAAAACCCTACTGCTAAATGGCAACATCACATGCACAGCCTAAAAGCGTTCATAAGATGTATTGACACGGAGCCTGCCAGCAATAAGCTCAAACGTAGCAACAATTGTGAGGATGGTGCAGAACAAGCAAGGCTTCGTTCTATTGTACACAGGGCCACGATGAATTGGAATTGACTCCATGCACCTAATAGTTACATAGTTTCATGTCAACTTGAAGTGTAGGGGGTGGAGTCTAGCATGCCAATCAGGACACAGCCCGATGGGCATAACCTCCTCATAAGGAAAGCCTGGGAAGCTCCCCTCGTCTCTGCCTTCACCTTCCTGTTGCACGAACCACTCTGAGATCTGTGAGAGCCCAAGAGATGCTTCCACCACCCTTGGATCTACAAGACTTTGCCCACCGGCTGGTGATCGTCCTGCATTCTGCATCATTGCATGTGGCTGCGTGAAGTTTGAAGAGGTTTTATAGACTAGTATTGGACTTATGGACTTGACCTGGCCTGGGAAGGGATGTTTTCATGATATATAATTACTTCTTCATATAAAGCCTTTTCTCGTTAATATATGTTTCACTGGATTTGCTTCTTTAGTTAACCTGGCGATCTCCAGAACAATGAAACACAGCCACAAACACAGGTGTATTTGTGGACTGAGGACTAAGGTACGCCTGAGGACTAAGGTACGCCTGAGGACTAAGGTGTGCCTGATTCAAGCCATGGTATTTTCCATTGCCTCACATGCCTGTGAAAGTTGGACCTTGAATCAAGAAGCTAGGAGGAGAATCGATGCACTTGAACTGTGGCGCTGGAGAAGGACATTGAAAGCACATGGACCGCTAAAAGGTCAAAGCGTTCTATCCTGGAAGAAGTACAGCCAGTGTGCTCCTCAGAGGCAAGGACGAGGAGACTTGGTCTTACATACTTGGACGCGTTGTCAGGAAAGGCCAGTCCCTGGAGAAGGACATCCTATTTGATAACATAGAGGCAGCAAAAAAGAGGAAGGCCCTCAAGGAGTTGGAGGATGCTGTGACAACAGTGGGCTCCAGCATGGGGACAATTGTGAGGGCGGTGCAGGCCTGGGCGGTGTTCTGTTGTGCATACGGTGGCTATGGATCAGAACCAACTCGATGGCACCTGCCAAGAACCAGAACAGCAACATTCTGTCAATACTGACTTGCCTATTCTTCCGCCAGACCTTGGTCTATTCAAGGTTCTTCGCCAACACATAATTCCGACAGCAGCTCCTCTTTGGTCTTCCTTCCTTACTGTTTGGCTTTCACGTGCAGAGGAAGTGCTTGATGAACCAATCAAAAACCTCCCAGTTAATGGAATACTTGGAGACAAATGCATGTGAAAATATATTCATAAGTGAAACAATACCATAAAAATACATGTGTTTCAGCACTTAGTGAATATTTTGACCAAATCAAAACATTCCCTTCCTGACCTCTAATGCTGTGACCTTGTGAATCACTTCATGGAAATCAACGCTTCTCACCAACTCATTTTCAATTGATAAAATTACAAGACTGCAAAGCCTGGCCTTGATTGCAAATAGTTGTTTATAAGTGTCAGCTTTGCAAAGCTCCTCTCACACGATGATACAGACACACAGATTATCTGAAATAACTTTAGGCTTAGTGAAAAGGTTGGGAGAGATTCCAGAAGTCCCATTCAGCTAAGAATGCAAAAATGTATTGTGTTGTCCATGTTTGGCTTCTTCCAGATCAGTCTCTATTGGTTTCAGGTGCTCCACAGCCTGGCTATTTCTATTAAAAGGCTACCTCATCATTGAAAGTGGTCACTCTTGGAATGGATACATTTAACTCATCTTCAATGGCAGTTATGAGACTCTTGGCTTGAACAGCCTCAAACACGGCTGCTTGACAGCTCTTGATTGGCTCGGGAGTCCCGAAGGAAAGCCACCCACCAATGCCCTCGGTCACCCTCCTCTCCACTTCTTGCAGAGTGAGTGCCCGATCCCTGCCTGCTGCCATGTTCTTCTTGAACCTGGCTCTTCTCTCCACTGAGATTCCATACCAAGTGTCTGCCCAATTGCAGGCTCTACTAGGTGACACCACTCACTCTGTTTGCAGAAAAAGTCTTATTGCCTCCAGCTTTGTCGCCACCGTGTTCAGAGGTGGGCCCTTGGTCTGTAAGTACTGCTGTGTGGGATTGACTTCCTGATTACATCACACCAGAAGACAGGTAGCACCGAAAACAGAAATCACAGACAGCAGGCAAACGACGTTGTGCAGCTCCGCTTCTGCCCAGATTTTCACGTGGGTCACAAGTTGCTTCAATCACCACCACAGACATATCGTACATTTTGCAAACTGACAAAACGGCATGTGGATGAGCACTCCGGCATGTTGGTGCCAGCCCTTTCACGGACATCCAGGACAGTCAATTAACACATCCCCTCGATGGGAGGAGGCGGCCAAGAAAGAAAACCTTGTCCTAGGCAGACCTCAACAAGTTGAGGCATGGCCACATGTCCGTCCACTAGGATAGCTTTCCTCTGCCCATGGCGTCACACCTCCGTAGGCACCGCCCTCCTGCACAATTGTCCTGACCTGGAGGGCAGCACGTCCTTCTGTCCAGCCCACCAGCTTCCAGCTTTCTAAGAATATCAGGAACAAAACAAGGAGCCTTCTTTGCCTTTAAAGCGAGAAAAGTCCCAGAGAGACTTTGTTCACTTCAACTCCTGTGGTTGCTTTTTACTTCTCTGGTACCGTTGGACATCTGGCCAGTATGTGACACAACCGATCAGCTTGTCCAACATGATCCAAAAGTCCTCTGCACACTTCATGACCACAGCAGGCTTCTCCTTCACGTGGCTGTCCAGGAGGCATGCTCTCTGACTGTGTTCATGTTAGGCTGGGTTGGCTGGAGGAACAAAGCCAGAGACAGTCATATATGTGTAAGAAAGAGCTTCATATCAAGAAGTAATTGTATATCAGGAAAACATCCCAGCCCGGACCGGACCAAGGCCGTAAGTCCAATAGGAGTCCATGACTCTGATACTAGTCCACAAGGCCCTCTTCAGACTCATGCTGCAACATGCAAGGATGCAGAATGCAGGAAGATCACAGGCTGATGGGTGCAAAGTCATGTGGATCTATCACAGGGCTTGGGTAGGTCTCAGCGTGGCTCCTCAACAGGAAGGTGAAGGCAGAGAGAGAGAGGGAGAGAGGTTCCCAGGACCCTCCTTATGAGAAGGCTACGCCCACAAGGAGGCACCCTCAGACTCCGCCCCTCCACTTTCATATCTTCAAGTTTACGTGCGTTGCCGTCATATCATGAGGTGTTCTTTTAGCAAAGATACTATTTTGCAAACCTCACAAATCATCTCGAAGTTCCCTTAACTCAATGAAGATTCATCTTCTGCAAGGAACCCCAGGTTCTGCTTGGCGAGAGAGACACTCGTGGCATCAAGCAATCTGGGAGGTTCCTATGGTCTTTCGGACGGAGGAATCGCTTCGGCGAGCGTCCTTGGTTTTGTGCGGCCTCAGCGCTGCCCCTAGTGGTTAGCCCGTTCCAAGACAGTGGAGGAGCTCTTTGGCTGTCTCAGGTACAGGCTTTTGTGCCTGGCGTCTGCCCCTCTGAAGTGCTGGCCATCACAAATTCGGATTCCTCTCTGCGGCACGAAGGAGCCCTGGTGGTGCAGGGGTGACACCGTAAGGTGAGCGGTTCGTAACAAGCAGCCACTCTGCAGGAGAAAGCCAGGGCTTTCTACTCGGAAACTCACAAGGCAGTTCCACCCTGTCCTGTGGGGTTGCTATGAAGCGGCATCGACTCCATGGCAGTGAGTTGGGGTTTTGTACCTGTGGCGCTCATGGCAAACGCTGGCGACAGAAGCCGTCTGAAGTATCAACCAGGACCGCAGAGACTTCTCCAGACGCGGCACCGCCTTGTCTGGCCACGCTCCGGGAAGCGGGTGCACCCTGCCCTCCTCCCCTGCCTTTCGCATCCCAGCCCATCCAGTGCTGCAGGGTCCACCTTCGTCCCGACCCGGTGATTTCAACCTCCGCAAGACCTGGACGTGGGATCTCTCAGACAGAGACGAACTGTGCAAACTTTTCTCCTTACCTTTACCCTTCTCGCTGACAGCCTGGTGGGAGAGGCCCGTGCAGCGCTCTCTGTCTGCTTCGAACCCTGCCATTTCTGCTCTCAGGGGTCTTGTGCCGGGAAGAACCGCTTCACCAACTGGCGTCTGATGAGGCCAGGCCCGCCTAGGGTTTTGTGTGATCTCACTCTTGCCTCTTGTTTTTCTTTTCTGGATTCCACCTGCCCTCTTTGATTTGCACATCCCGGGCAGCATGATCGGATACCCTTGCACAAAGAAGATAAATTGGCAATGTGTGGGGGGAAATGCAATAAGAATATACAAGTCCATTGTCTATTCTAATTCAATCAAATGTATATTTAATGTGCCACTACTTCTTAAAAACATTATTCAGAGTTAAACCCTGAATGTTTTTATTAAAATACTTATTAATATGTATTTGCCAGACAATGTTTCAAAACAAATTTTAGAAAAGCCTAACATTAAAAAAAAAACGAGTTTGAGATTTAAACTAAATCTCTAAAGACATATCAAGAAATAAAGTATTTCCCACACTTTGTGTTTTAAACTGTCAATTTCTCTATTAAGCTATCAAAGGGTTATATGATCAATACTTGTTACACATGTAAGTTTATTATCAATTTTATTCATCGAATGTTATGCGATACAGTTATAAATTGCTTCGATGCGGTATTTCATAGATCATGTGAATACTAACCACAAATTATATCGTAAAATCTTTCTACATTAAATTACAACATCGTCATTTACATTATTAGTAACTGAGGGGAAGCCGTTTTCGATTTTACTCCTTTTCCTTTAATTACGAAGACTTAATTCTCAAAGAGATTAGTATAGGCCCACAAAATGTGACTTACCACCATATTGCAGCGACTGTAACGTTGGAACACCATCACAACGTTCTAACAACAAAGGCAGTGGCGATAAAACTCCTGGCAGCATGGCACACGCAGTGTGTGCTTATAGCACGCACAGGTGAAGCCACACGGTCGGAAGTGCCATTGTAACTGGGTCACATGGCAGCTCTGAAAACCCCTCCTCCTGGCTCAGGATGTCCAGCAGCTTCTCCAGTCCCCAACCCCCGGCCCTCTCCCAGCTGCAGGTCTGACAGATGGAGAGGCAAAGGTGTCCTGCTTTCTGTGTCGTGTCCTCTGGCTCCTTGCTCTGGGGATCCTGTATCTGTGGTGAACCCCGAGACATGAATCAGGAGCCAGTGTCACATCCTGGTGCTAGCCTGTGCCATGCTCTGGGCCTTGGGCAAGCCACTCACTGCCCTCACTTGCAAAGTGAGGGCAGTGAGCTTGCAAGAGGGGAAACGGAGGAGAAAACCGAACCAAACGAAACCCACTGCCATGGCCTTGGGGCTGACTCGTCACCGCCGTATGGAGCAGAGTGGAACTGCCTCTGGATTTCTGAGACTGTCACTCTCGGTGGGATAGAAAGCCTCATCGTTCTCTCGAGGCAAATAAGGAGAAGGATCTAAAATGTTCTCAAAAACAGCCCTGGCTGTGCAACCACATGGGCAGTGCGCATCCTATTATCTTTTTGCTGTCTCTCTTTCTCATAAGGTTTACAGTAGTTGCTTTTAATTCTTTCTTTCTTTTTTAATGGGAGCAGCTCACCAGTCTTTTGGAGGTGCCTGCCCTTTGCCCAACTGCCCCCTTGCCATTCCTATCTGCACCCCGCCCCCCGGACTCTCTATCTGGTTGCTTTGGCTGTTGGACCACATTCCTGTCTTCCTGCCCACCCTCCCTCTCACCACCTCCTGAGACCTCTGCCCCCAGCCTGTATTGCAAGTTCACTCCTAGGGCACCTCATCCTGGGAGCTGGAGATTCCACAGCAGACAACCCTTTGTGACAAAAGACACTATTGACTGATTACCTGAAACTCGTCCCCAGGCACCATAAGAATTTCATCTTCTAGTGGGACAAGAGGAAAGTAAAACGAAATAGAGGAAGGAACTAGGAGGCAAAGTACATTTATAGAGGTATAAATACAGGCATGTACATATGTAAATATATTTATATATAATGATAGGGAGATAGAGCTATGTACATATATTTATATGTTAAGTATTAAGGTAAAAGATATACATTGAGCCTCTACTCAAATACTCCCTCAACGCAAGAACACTTTGTTGTAATAACCTGGCATTCGATGATGCTCACCTTCCCTGACATGATCGCTGAAGGCAAAATGGGTGCATAAGCAAATGTAGTGAAGAAAGCTGATGGTGCCAGGATATAAAAATATTTAGCATCTGGGGTCTTAAAGGCTTAACGATAAACAAATGGCCATCTAGCGGAGACACAACAAAGCCCACATGGAAGAAGCACACCAGCCTGTGTGATCATGAGGTGTTGATAGGATAAGGTATTAAGCATCAAAGACTCAGAACAAAAATCTTATAGATGTGAATGAGGGGGTGGGCAGAGTAGAGACCCAAGGCCCATTTGTAAACAATTGGACATCCCCTTACAGAAAAGTCACAAGGAAGAGACGAGCCAATCAGGGTGCAATATAGCACTGATGAAACATACAACTTTTTTCTAGTTCTTTAATGCTCTCCCCCACCCCCCACTATCATGATCCCAATTCCACCTTACAAATATGGCTAGACCAGAGCATGTACATGGGTACAGATAAGAGCTGGAAACACAGGGAATCCAGGACAGATAAACCCCTCAGGATCAATAATGAGAGTAGCTATACCAGGAGGGTAAGGGGAAGGTGGGGGGAGAAAGGGGAAACCGATCACAATGACCAACATATAACCCCCTCCTAGGGGGACAGACAACAGAAAAGTTGGTGTTCCATTGATCTGTGTAAGACATGAAAAAAATTATAAATTATCAAGGGCTTGTGAGGCAGGGAGGGAAAAATGAGGAGCTGAGGCCAAGGGTTCAAGTAGAAAGAGAATGTTTTAAAAATAATGACGGCAACATATGTACAAATGTGCTTGACACAATGGATGGATGTATGGACTGTGTTAAGAACTCTGAGATCCCCCAATAAAATGATTTATATATAAAAAAAGAATTTCATCTTCTTAACATCCCTGAGAATGCCATCCTATTTACAAATGCTGAAAGCCGGCTCTGAGGACCCACCCAGTTAAGGAGATAAGCAGGGATCCCAGCTCTTGCCTGCCGCAGTCACTGCACACCTGGGGCCCTTCGGATGGCCAGTAGCCGCACATCTGCGGTTGACTGTTCAGGAGGCAGAAGCCAGGACCGCCTAGGATTTCCCAACCATCAAATGAAACTGAGACTGGGGCTAGCTCAGCCCTCTGCTCCTCCAGGCCCACCTGGCGGCCCTGAGCTCCCTGCCAGCGGAAGTGGTTGGGAAGTGTTGGGAGTGTGGCTGGGGCCCTGGCAGGGCAGGCAGTGCCAGGTGCCTTGGGAATCAGAGACCTTGCTCGATTCTGGCACCGTCAAGGAGCGGCGTGTGATCCTAGACCGGGGTCTTCACCTCTGAACCTCAATCTCCTCGTCTTCTAAACGAGATCCGAGCTGCCGGAAAGGCAAATCTGACTTGTGACGACCCCGTATCAGGGCAAAACTGTCCTCTCCAAAGCTTCCACATGGCTGCTTTCCCCGAAGTAGATAGGCAGGCCTTCTGCCCGGGTACCTCTGGGTGGACTGCGACCGTCAGCCTTCTGGAGAGTGGCAGAGCGAGTTAACCATTGGCACCAGGCAGGGACTCCTTCCGGTGGGATGAGAGTTATAAACGGGCACGCTGTGAACCTGTTCCAACCCCGAAGCCCTGCAGGGCTCACTGAACATGCAGGTCCCTTTGTTGAAAAATGCTAAGAATTTTAAGGCGGCGTCAGCACATTAAACCGAGTGTCGGGCCCTTCTAAGCGTGGGAACCTGCGTGTGCGCAGGCTGCTCGCAGGCGCGGGAGACTCGGAGCGCGTTCGTCTTCTTTTCCCAGCTCGGCTGCAGCCCCGCGCGGACGAGCCGCTGCGGCAAATCCCCGGGCGCAATCAGCGAGCGGCCTGCTCCATCTAGCGGCGCCCTGGTGAACAGCGCCCGCCGCTCATCCAGGGGCCACGGCCTGCTCTTTGCCAGGACCATGGGCGTGCCTGTAGTCACAGGATGAGCCTAGAGAGGGAGGCTTCTAAGTCATTCCTGACACCTCCCTGTTCATCCACCCAACTTGGGGCGATACTCTCTCTGGGTCACTATTGCCATGAGCTTCAGCCAGGTTCCCACTATCCCTCAGGAGAAAGCCCTGTTTCCTCAGCCTGCCATCCAAGACCTGTCTCCCTGCAGCCCCATCTGCTCCTGACCCTCATCTTCGCCACCCTGGTTTACCCTGTCCTTTAGCAGGAAGGGACTGCCCTTCCTTTCTCTGCTGCCCTTCTGAGGTCCTCTGCCTGCCGGCCCATCAGCTCCCACCTCTTACTGGAAACCTCCCACCAGGACGACTTGACTCTAGGATTCTTATGCTGTAGTGGGAACATCTGTCTAGAGGTGACGTGGGGGACGAAACACAGGCTTGGAGTCAGAGGGAACGAGATCAGTGGTAAGTGAGGTGGAGCTGGATCGTGTGTGTGTGTGTGTGTGTGTGTGTGTGTTGTGTGAGTTGGGGCTGACTTGACAACAGCTGGTAATGACATTCATCATGCAGGGACTTCATTTCATTTCCCCTCTGTCTCTTCTTACACCTTCCTGCTTTCTTCTCTCCTTCTCTGACCTTTACAAAATATTTTATTGACAAATGGCAACTTTGAGGTTCTCTGTTACTCTCAGGGAGCTCTAGTGGCATAGTGGGTTGAGTGTTGGGCTGCTAACAGCCACATCAGCAGTTCAAACCCACCAGCTGCTTTGAGAGAGAAAGATGAGGCTGAGGAATCATGTCTAGAGCTACAGTCTCAGAAACCCTATAGAGTAGTTCTATTCTGTCGTAGAGGGTGTCAGCTCAATAGCAATGGGTTTGGTTTTGATTTGGTTTATTAATCCCTTGACAGAATCCACAATAACCCACCCTATTGCCATCAAGTCGATTCTGACTCAGCGACTCTATATAGGGTTTCTGAGACTGTAAATTTGTATGGGAGCAAACAGCCTCATTTCCCCCCACAGAACACCTGGTTGGTTTGAACTACTGACCTCATAGTTAGCAGTCCAATGCTTACCTGGCAATGCCCCAGGGATCCTTAGAACGCATAGTAGTCTGTCTCTTTTAATTTCTCCCCCAGCATTTTCCTATTCTCTGTTGGCATCAACAGGGAGGATCTTGGACTGGTCAGGGAGTAGAGGTTAGGGTATGTGTGTAAGATGTTTTCTTAGTTCCCAATCTACTGCCACAAAACGAGAATACGGACTGGGTGTGTATGATAATTAGGTTTAAAGTGCAAACCTGGCAAATAGGTACATGTGGGCAGAGATCAATCAGGTCACAGTTTGATTGGAGGGCAAAGAAATGGCGCTGCAAGGCCCAGCTCATCTCTCCTGCTCTCCAGTGATCAGACCCGCATGTGGTTGCTTCGACTAGTTCTCTGCCTATACCTGTGTGTTACACTACCTGTGGGCCAAGCCAACCCATGAATCGTGTTGCTAGAGCTAGAGGCTCCTTGTTGCCTTGCATTGCTTGAGCTCAATATCCCATCTGGACCTGCTACTGACTATCGCTGGCCCACCCTGATGTCTGCTACCTGTGGGAAGACTGCCTGTTTTGCCTGAGGGAAGACTCCACTGTCTGTTGCCTTGACCTTGAACCAATGCCCCCTCTGTGAGTTGAAGGACTTTCAGTATATTAACTGTTCCACCAAAGTGAGTTGAACTGAGCCCTCTGTTCTGCTGTGTGGACTAATTAGCTGTTATAGTCTCCTCCTGTATCTTTTTTGTATACATAATCATAAGTGTCCTGGTTTTGTTTCTTTAGAGAGCCCTGCCTCACACAGTGTGACTTACACTGGAGAGACATTTGGGACAGGGTTGGGTCTTCTGTTGCCAGCCTCCATGTGGCTCCATCTCTCTGTTTGTCCTGCTGGGGCAATGCATGCGTTGCTGTGATGCTGGAATGTTATTGGAATCGGATCTACAGCTTCCTTTGGGGGAGATTTGATATCTCAACAATAGGGGGTCCTCTGGCCCGTGAATTCTTAAGCTCACTCCATGTATTGAAGTCTTCTATGCATCCTTCCAGCAGTGCTTTATAATGCTTGATACAGCACCCTTCATCAGACACA
This sequence comes from Tenrec ecaudatus, assembly GCF_050624435.1. Taxonomy (NCBI): domain Eukaryota; kingdom Metazoa; phylum Chordata; class Mammalia; order Afrosoricida; family Tenrecidae; genus Tenrec; species Tenrec ecaudatus. The sequence continues at coordinate 184,371,025 of NC_134531.1, read as the reverse complement.
TCCCTGCATGCTCAGGATGCTTTGCGTTTAAATGGCTGCTCTTACCATTTGCTGGCTCATTGAGCCAAGCGTGGCCCAGTGATTTGTCCTCTCTGAGCCTTGGTTTCCTGACTATCGTTGTTGTTAGTTGTCGTTGAGTCAATTCTGAGTCACGGCCACCCCATGTGATACTGAGCAGAGCTGCTCCGCAGAGTTGTCTTGGCTGTGACCTCAACACAGGCAATCTCCAGGTCTTATCATGGGGTAGGTTTGAACTGGCAACCTTGAGGCTAGTAGTGGAATCAAACTAAGAGCAGTGAGGACTGAGTGAGAGGAATGCATTCGAAACACTTAGCACAGAGTATTTGCTCCATCAATGGCACTTGCTATTTGAGGCAGTTAGTTTATTGTGTCCACCTGGCCAATAAACACATGTGGGTTAATTGAGGGCAGAGGGATAAAGGGCTCAGTGAGCCTTGCCTTTCTAGTTCTCCGGTCTCTTGTTTGTGATGGTCGGATAGGGTGCAGCTGCCTTAGCAGTTCCCTGCTTCAGCTGGCAAGGCTCACTTCCTGCAATGCATCCCTGAGGAGAAGCCATATGGACCTACCCCGATGCAGCCCTGGGTGCTAGAGCAGCTGTGTGGAGAACCCTGCCAGCACTGAGATGCTTACCTGTTCACTGATTCAGCTTTCCTCCTGCAGTCGGCATCACTGTGTCTGTTTTGTGAGATGGAGGAGGACTTTGTGGATTGGTGTTGGACATTTGGGTTAATGTTGGACTTGTGGGTTTGGGCAGCACTGGGTTAGGATGTTTTCTTTATGTGCACCTAACCTTTATATAAAGCTCTCTCTTATACATGAGTTTCTGTGAATTTGTTTCTCTAAAGTACCCAGACTACCCAGATTAACACACTATTTTTATGAAATCCTGGTTTTGAAGTAGAGAGCATTTCTGCATTTCTGCTCTCAGTTATGTCTGGGTAGCTACACCCATCTGTGTAACTGTGCACTTTGATGCCTGCCTGCCACAGAAAGGTGGCAGAAGCCAGTTAGCACATGCTAGGTTGCAAGTTACAGAGAGTTCAACTCAAATTGCCATAAGTAATAAAAGAGGAGTTTATTGAGATATTGCAGAGGCCAGTGAATTATTTAATGCGGCTCATCCGGTCAGTCTCTAACTTCCACCAAATGGCCTTTCCTTGCAGGGGTCTGGTAAGAAAGTGGGGCAAGATACTGATAGGATTCACCTGTGAGTAAATGCAAGCAAGATTTCCTGGAGTGCCACCCTACCATGTATAACATGAGAAGGTAGAGGAAGGAATCTCATTACCAGCAAGGTGGCACATCCCCTGGACCCAAGGTCCCTGTGCGGTTATAGCATCGGGGGAGCCACGGCAGCAGCAGCAGAACCAGGAGCCAGAGCTGGGACTGGGTGGCAGACTTCGCAGCCTGTCGGGCAAGTTGAGTCCTTTTGTGCAGGAAGCTAGCTTGGGGAGTAGGGTGCCTGGAGACCCTTGTTTGGAGAAGTTGGCATTTCTGACATGTGGACGTGGAGCTCAGTGCCTTTAGGCTCAGGCTTCCTGGAGTGGGGTGTCTTGGGCACTGAATTTGGGGAGCTGGGTTTACGAACCCTCAGGGCTTGTGCTGAATGCCTTTGGGATGAAGCTTACAGCTGAGTGGTATGCTCCTTTGGGCACATAGCAGACAGGAACTTTGTAACATGACCTGGCAAACAACCACCCGGAGCATTGTTCACTGCCAACTTGTTAACTGCCCTCATAAACCCTCAGCCATGAATTTTGTCTGGGTGTCTGTGTAGTCCTTACAATGGGTATCTGACCTCAGAGAGAGCAATTAGAGAGGCAAAGAGAATATTAATTAAGGCCTTACAGATATCCAACCAAAACACAGGGCATCAGTGTGCATCCTGGAGAGCTTGATGCAGCGGTTTGGGGCGGACAGGGCTGAGTCCGGCTCTTCCCATCGCGCTCTCTAGACGTCTGCACTGTTACATTCACTAGTGAAGTTGGCTTCACTCCAGGTTCCCAAACGAATGCCAGTTCGAATTGGTCTCTCATCCACAGCCAGCAGGAAAACAAACAAGTTTCGCTCATCATTCTCAATAAAGGCCGTGACGTTCGTGCTGTTCGGATTGGCTCAGGTTTTACACCCTCTCATAGCCGGTTGTTGCCAGGGACATGAAAAGTCATCACTGGCTTGGTCAGGACCTAAGTGGGTAATGGCACTGCTGGGGGTGCTGGAACGATCCAGGAGGGCAGCTAAAGCAGATACCTACACTTTATTCTGGCTTCTGGGTTATAAGACAAAGGTTTTTAATTTCGGGGAGGTGGGGAGTGGGCTGAGTAATTTTTTCCTGAAAAGTAGGGCAAACAAGTGTGGGAACCTGTGGCCTTGGTTACATGTTCCATTTCTAGAATTGGGGAGGCAGTCAGCTCCTCAGCATCTCATAGACCCTCAAAGGCCCACCAACTCAGGTGACTGCCTCTAGGGTTCCTCCTGCCCGCCACACACGCACACACATCTGAAGTTCTGAGTTTTGTCAGTTCCTAGGCAATTGCTGGGCTTCAGTGCCGAATTTATTGAGGTCTGCCCAAGGTTTGCCCCTTGTTTTGATGTGTAAAGACACATGAGCCCGTATTTCCATTCCCATAAGAAGTCCGATGGATTTCACAGGTGGTCCAGACAGTTAAGTGACTGGAAATGAACCCCAAAGTTGCAGGTTTGAATCCACCAGAGGCACCTTACAAGAAACGCCTGGGAATCAACTTCAGGAAAAGCAGCCACTGAAAACCCCGTGGAACACAATTTTAATCCGATCGACAGCCATGGACTCTCTAGGAGTCGAGAATGAGTGCAGAAAACCTGTTTATTTTCATTTTGGGGTGTGTGTGTGTGTGTGTGTGTGTAAGAAACCCACGTGGGCATCTTGGCATGTGTGCTTGGCATCATTCACTTTCGAGAAAGAGTGATTTGGCTTGCATAACTGGATTTGTTTCCACTGCTTTTTACTCATCGTTTTCCAGGCAGCTGCTTTCCAGCACCTTCTGGTGTTTGCATATCGTTAGAGGCACTTCTAGGAAGAGGTGACAAATGTCCTTCTTGCTCTCTAAGAAGTAGAGCTGGCCATGGATTTTGGAGCTTGGCAGGTTTTTAACCCTATTTCCAGCTGTGTGGGTAAGCTTTTAACATGTCTCTGAATATCAGTTTTCCTTTTAAAAATAGATGCTTTGGGTATCAATCTCGCAGCATTGCTAAGAAGTGTTCACAGAGAACCTGGCACCCAGCATCAGTCCTCAGTTCCCTCTGCACTTCCTTCTGGGAGTTTCATGTGGGTCTTAGCCTCTGTTCAGAAATAAACCACCGCTGAAAGTCGCATGGAGCACAATTCAACACGGACACACCTAGAACCTCTGAGTCAGAACTGAGTCCATAACCACCCTGCTTGTTAGTAATGGAATTGTTTCTCCCCAATTACAGGTTAGGTGGAAACCCTAACCTGTGATTGTGAGCCTGCTTGGGAATAGAATCCTTGAAGATAGTATCAATTAGGTAAACAGCCGAGAGTGGGCCCTGAAACCCAGGCCACAGAACTCAAACCAAACGCACTGCCCTGGCGTTGACTCCAACGCAAATGGACCCCGTAGGCTAGACTAGAACACCAATGCTCCTGTGGCTTTCCGAGATGGTAAGTCTTAGAAGAGCGGGAATCTCATCTCTCTCCTGGTGAGCAACTGCTAAGCTTTGAACAGCTGGCTTTGTCGTTAGCAACCCAGTGTCTAACCCACTAGCCCACTAGGCCTCCTCTCTCTATGACTGGAGTCCTATGACAAGAGAGGGGAGACACGGGGGGACAGGGAAAGAATGGTACTACTGTCAATTGCTGCCATGGGTCTCCAGGTGTCATGATAGAACGGTGTCCCTCAGGCCTATACTTGTGTGATCAAGGAACTGGGCCACAATTCCCTGTGGTGCACTCGATACCTAAGGTTGAATTTGGTACTGCAAGAGTCGGGCGCTGCTCTATAGGAAGCATGGTGGTTTGGGAACTGGGAAATAAGTAGAGATTGGAAGACGCCACATTGCCTTGAAGATGCTGTTGGTAGAACTATGGTCGCTAGAGGTGCTTCTGGTGAGGCTCTCAAAATCAAATGATGACTGGATGATTATACAGTGCAGGAAGAGCAATGTTTTTATGCAGTGGCAAAGAATTTGTCTGAATTATGTTTAAATGCTTGGTGGAAGTTACGTGTAAGTGATGAAATTAGATATGTGGCTGATGAGATTTCTAAGTGAGTTCTCCTTGTCACATATAAATTCACTGCCATTGAGTCAGTCCTGACTCTTAGTGACCCCCTGTGGGCTTCCAAGATTGTAGCTGTTTATGGGAGTAGAAAGCCCAGTTTCTCCTGTGGAGCTGCTGTTTGCACAACCATTCCATGACCAGGGTTCCTGTCTTGCAACTTATAGTAGAGGGCAAAAGGAAGGACGTGGACTTATAAATGATCCATGCAAAATGAAAACGGAACGTCCATGTTGGAGAAGTACAAACTGAAGATGTGCTCTAGAATTTTCACCAGTTCAAAACCACCAGCTGCCCCACAGGAAAAAGTGGAGACTTTCTACTCCCATAAAGAATGACAGTCTCAAAAATGCACAGGGGCAGTTCTCCTCTGTCGTATAGGGTCACTATGAGTTGGAACCAACTGGATGCCAGTGAGGTTGAATATTTTTATGTTTTGCAGTGAGGTTGAATATTTTTATTTTTTGCAGTGAGGTTGAGGTGAAGCAAAGAGGAGCTAGGAGCGAAAGACCGTTGTCAAGTCAATGTTTCCCAAAGTGGGCAATACCGCCTCCTAGGGGGTGCTGGGGGGATTCTGCGAGGCTACAAAAGAAGATACCAACATTTCCCCCTGGATTAGGAGCTACAGTACAAAAGCTTTTAGTTGTGAGGGAGTTCAGAGTAATTTTTTATTCTGATAAAGAACTGATAGTCACTTCCTGACATGGTCGCTGAAGACAAAATAGGTGCATAAGGAAAGGTGGTGAAGAAAGCTAATGGTGCCTGGCTATCAAAAGCTATAGCATCTGGGGTCTTAAAAGCTTGGAGTTAAACAAGTGGCCATCTAGCAGGGAAGCAACAAAGCCCACATGGAAGAAACACACCAGTCTGTGTGATCATGAGGTGCCAATGGGAAGAGGAATCACAGGTTCAAAAAGCACATATCCAAGTTGATATGAAAGGGGGTGGATGGAGTGGAGACCCAAAGTCCTCCACCAAGACAACTGGACAGTCCCTCTTAGTAGGGCCTCACAGAATGGAGGATAAATCCAGGGCACTGTGTGGAACATAACATATCACATAACTATCCTCTGGTTCTTGAAGATTTCCTCCCTTTACTATTGTAGTCCATAGGTGACATACCTCATTGGTCACGTTAGACTTGCCGTGTTCATGCAGTCAAGACAGATAAGGCCCCAGACACTCCGACAGGAGTAATGGTTCCTGGAGGGTACGGGAAGTAAGGGGGTGGGAGAAGGAGGAGGGAGAGGGGAGCTGATGATTGTATAGTCCCCACCTGATGGAATTGAACAACAGAACGGTATGGGAAGGGATATATTGGAATGGGTAAGATATGTCAATAAAATATTATTTGGGAAAAAAGAGGTGGTAAGGCCAATTAAGTTTGGGGACCCATGGTCTAGATCAGCAGTTCTCAACTTGTAGTTCATGACCCCTTTCACAGGGGTTGTTGGATTTATAACAGTAGCAAAATTGCAGTTATGAAGTAGCAATGAAAATATTATGGTTTGAGGGGGGGGTCAGCACCACACGAGGAACTGTATGAAAGGGTCGCGGCATCAGGAAGGCTGAGAACCACTGCTTTAGAGGGTCTCGAAGAACAGAATTGTGGTCAAGCCTTGGGAGTGACTGTGAACTGCACTGCTGAGCTTGGGACGTGCTTGATGCCCAGTCTTTCCCTCTGCTTTCCCCCATTTGCGATGGCAATAGCGGCTTGTAGTCTGATGTCACAGATTCACAGGGGAAGAGAAAGTTTGTCTCAGGGTGGACTATGCCTACAGTCTCACCCATATTTGATTTCAGCAAGACGGAAGATAAAACTTTGGGCTTGGGGTAGATTTCAGACTTCGGGGATGATATGATGGGGCACATGTGTTTGCCATGCGGCGAGGACATACATTCATGGGGGCCAAAGGACCCGTGGTGGTGCTGTTGGGTAAACGTTGGGTCACTAATTGCAGGGCCAGTGGTTGAAACTCGCAATTCACTCTGTGGGAAACCCCATACAAAGTCCCTGTGAGTGGGAGTTGACTCGATGGCAGTGGATTCTCCTGGCGTCAAAGCATTGAATGTTGTGGATGGAGTTGTGTCTGCCCACCATGTATCAATTTGGCCAGGCCACCATTCCCAGTATTTGTGCTCAATCTCCACTTTGCGGCCAGCTGTACCTGTCCTCCGCTTGGTGCTGTCATGTCAGTATCCTCCATTTTCCGTGCTATAAACCCTGACTTCTATAGGTGAATGTGGCAGGGTTACTGAAGCCACGCCCTTCAACCTCCAAGAGAGAAGAGGAGAGAGAAACGAACACAGAGAGGCATGACCTCACTACTACCGAGACAGAAGAGCCAGCATTTGAGTCTGTCCCCTGGACCTGGGGTCTTTGTGCTGAGAAGCTCCAAGAACTAAGGGAAGATTGATGCTAAGACATGTAGAACTTTGCAGGAGATGCCAGGCCTACAGATGTTACATGGGAACAAAGACCTTCTCCCAGAACCAACAGAAAGAGAAGGGTTTCCCTCAGAACTGGCATGCTGAACTTGAACTTCTAGCCTCCTAGACTGAGAGAGAATACATTTCTCTGTGTTAAAGCAACCTATGTGGGCTATTTCTGTTATCGCAACAGCAGCTATCAAAGACACCAGGAGTAGGAGAGAGAGAGAGAGAGAGGAGAGAGGAGAGAGAGGAGAGAGAGAGAGGGGAGGAGAGGAGAGGAGAGAGAGAGAGGAGAGGGGAGAGAGGAGAGAGAGGAGAGAGAGAGAGAGGGAACAGAGGAGAGAGAGAGGAGAGAGAGGGGAGAGGGGAGAGAGAGAGGGGAGAGAGGAGAGGGAAGAGGGGAGAGGGGAGGGGAGAGGGGAGAGGGGAGAGAGCGAGAGAGCGAGAGAGCGAGAGAGCGAGGGCGAGGGCGAGGGCGAGGGCGAGAGCGAGAGCGAGAGCGAGAGCGAGAGCGAGAGCGAGAGCGAGAGAGAGAGAGAGAGAGAGAGAGAGAGAGAGAGAGAGACAGAGAGAGAGAAGAGAGGAGAGAGGAGAGAAAGAGTTTTGTCTCAAACCCCCAGAAGGAATCAACACAGCTGGTGTCCTGATTTGGACATCTGGCTTCCAGAATTGGGAGACAAATGTTTCTGCTCTTATAATACACTCCATCTGTGGCATTTTGTTATGGAAGCCGCAAGAAACGGATATACTCACTAAAGTAGCTTCCCCAACCACCCCGCCAGTCTATCACACCATCTTCATACTACTTTATTTAAAAACCACTGTGTGTATTTGTTGTCTGTTCCCTCCCATGAGTCTATGCATTTAATGAAAACAGGGCATATATCTGTCTTATTCATCATCTGTTTTAGGTTGGGTTCTTCCAGAAGCGACCCCTGCTACAGGATATGGGTCAAATAGTTTAATTGGGAGGTGACCCCAAGTCAGCCCTGGTAGGTGAGCATGGGAATAAGATAGGGAAGGAGGTACCCAGGGTCATCTTTTTTTCCCCAAATGATGATGGGGTTTATTAGGGAACTTAAGGGGTTACAATTCAAGATCAGAAATGGGTAGGATACAATTCTTTTAGACGAGAGCATCTCTTCTCAGCCATACCCACAGGCACAGCTCTGTGTGGCCCTCAGTCTCTTATATACTGCCCAATCCAGGCACTCCCTGAGTTGGTTTGGCACTACCAATAAGTGGCCGAAGGACAGGCCACACCATGAGCCTCAGTCATACAGCGCTCAGCTCTAGCTCTGTGTATCAGCAAATCAGAAGGATAATCTTTGGAGCCAGTTAAAGTTGTGGGCAATTGAGGTTCCAATCTATGGGAAATATAGGAGGCAGGTGATATCAGAGTTCTGATCTAAACCAGAGGGGAGAGGGGTTGAGAGCATTTATCCACAGTCTCTCTACTGGGAAGTGTTAACTCCCAGATTCTTGTGACCTGCCCTGAATGCGGACAGAATGGTACAGTCATGGCCAGACTCTGACTGTGACTGTCAGATCATGGGCATTTGCAGCTGGCAGCAGCTGAGCCTGCCTGCATGGTGGGGGTGAGTGCTGTGCCAAGGGGATGTGGCCGAGGAAGCTGCGCATCTGTTGCATGGTTGAGTCCCATCAGCAGGCATGGTGACAGGCGAATGGGGGTGATTTGTCAGATGGATTCAGGAGAACAGGGCCACTCTGGGAAAACAGAGAACCTTCTTTTCCTAATCAGATTCCTGGGCTCACACGAGCATAGCCTTCTCAATCCTCTGGCTTCCGTGCTGCTGTGGAAATGGGCAGCGTTTATCTTGTTCATTGATGGGAAGTGTTGATGAAGAGTGACCAGTCTCCTCTCTGCTACTACCTTCTGCTGCCCTTGCTCTCCACCGCAGCCAGCACAGCCTTCTCCCGCTCGACAATGATCTTAGGACCAAGTTTGAGTCTTCGATCCATCCTAGTTTCTCTCTGAATAGCCCCAGGTGTGGACCTTCCTCTCAGCACAGGGTGTTCAGAATTGAAGGGTATCAGTACCCACCCTCTGCATGGCTCTAGAGCAGGGGATGCCCAGTGCTGGGTTTCCCCCAGAATCACTTGGCTAACCTTTAAAGCCCACTGATGTCCGGGGCCCCACTACTAGAGATTCTGGTTTAGCTTATCTGGGATGGGATCTGAGTCTTTGTCACTTCAGGCCATTTCTGCTTCCTTTCATGGGATCCTGGGAGATTGCTAAGGCAGAGAAGTGGGGGCCAGCCTTTATATGTGGTAGAGGTATGTCGAGCTTCAGGGAGCCCCGGTAGCATACTGGGTTACCCACAGAGCGGCTAACTGCAAGGTCAGCAGTTCAAAGCCACAAGCCACCCCGAGGGAGATAGAGGAGTCTTTCTGCTCTTATAAAGTCTGCATCTCTGAAACCCAAGGGGGAGGGGCAGTTCTGCTCTGTCCTATAGGGTCACATGACCCAGACTTGACTCGATAGCGATCAGTTTGGTTTTGGGTTGTGTGGCTAGCTTCAGTGCCACATGATTCAGCAATTCAATTATCTCATCAAAGGCTGGTTTTCTATTAAAACAATCTCTCTGCTCTGCTTTCCGAGTCCCTGGGTCATGTAAGTAGTTATGCTATTGGCACAAAGGTTGACACTTTGAGCCCACTCAGAAGCTCCTTGGAAGAAAGGCCTGGTGGCTCTACTTCCGGCAGCACACAGCCTTAAAAACACCATGGGCTACAGCTCTACACTGATGAATAGGGTGATGGAGACCTGGAATGGGCTTACTGGCTGCTTGCATCTGGGCGTGGTGCCTGGGTCTCTGTGGAATCAGATGGATGTTCCCTTTGCTTGGCAGATAAGCTCTCTGAATCCTTGAAGAGCTGCCATTATGTGATGAGACTACACTCATTCTCATTCAGGGACAGCAGGAGAGAGCACATCTTTATCCCATGATTCCCAGTAAAAGTCCTGAGCGGTGAGTAGTCTGGATTAACTGAGACTTCAAGGCTATCCCTAGAACAGTCTCATGGCAGGGGGAAGAAGGAACTGACTGGCTTAGCTGATGCATGCTTCATCCTGAGCGCTGGCTGCGATCAGCTCTCAGCAGCTCTCTCCTTGATGCACATTTTAACCAACTGAGAAGCCATTGAAGAATTCTGATGCCTGCTTCCCATCCTCGGAGACTCCCCATCCGTGTGCTGGGCCGGTGCTTAGGCATTGGCATTTTCAAAGCTCTCCTGCTATGTAGGCAGGGAACAGAACCACTGACCTAGACACACAGCCTCATGTTACTGGCTCAGACCCTGCTAGGACGTTTCATGAGTACAAATAGCCTGGGTGCTCCTGCCATGTAAACAGTTGATTTGCTTGGCAGTAAAAAGAAAGACTGGATGTTCAAATCCACTTTGAGGCACTTCAGAAGAAAGGCTTGGTGAGATTTACTTTGGGTGGAAAAAAAACTATGGAAATTCTATGGATCACAGTTCTTCACTGACATGTGTGCAGCCATCAAAAGTGGGAGGATATATGGCGTCTTGTTTTCTAATGTCCTGGGAATCTGCCACCTGTCTAGCAGCCTTAGCGACCCCACAGCTGCACTGGGTCACCACGAGTCAGAATCCACTTGATGGCAGTGAGTTTGTCTGAGTTAGAGCATAGTAGTTGACACCTAATAGCAGTTTAATAATTTGTTTTCCTTCCAATAATGCTCTTGGCTCATAATCTTTTAAATTTGATGTCGAATGGGGTAAAAAAGACCCAAAATATTCAGCAAGGTCATTGTTTACTTGTAATCTATCGGCTGAAGCCACTTAATCAAGCCCTAGTTTCCAAGTCCCTCAGCAGGAGGCCTTGTCCTTTTCCTCTCTGGATTTCCAACCCCACCACTTGGGGTTCCAGACTTTCTACAATGGAGGGTCGTGGGAGTCGCCCTCTTTTGAGGCATTGTGAGGGCTTGTCTGGAAGCAGGATTTGCATGGAAGCAGAGCGCTTGTGCTTGGACTGCATGCTTGCTTGGGTGGACGTAGCGACTCTGGAAGGTGATCCATGCCCTGGCACAGTGCCTGGCACATAGTAGGACTAAGAACTGGATGCTAAAGACATGGAATAATCCTCCCTTTTCATAACCTGCTCCCTTGTCCAATTGGGCCATGGAAGACTCGAAGAATACAAGTGTTAAGAAATTGTTCTGTTTATTGATTAGAACATGGATTAAAATTGCATCAATTTGCAGGCATTCTGGGCTTTTCGGGAGGGACATGCAGTGCTGGGCTCTAGCAGGGATGGGTGAAGGTGTGGACCACTGAGCAATGACTCCCTTCCCGGGCATATTAAGGGGTTTGCACTAACAGCACAGATGCTAGTGAGAGAGAGAGAGTGGCCCTTTCCTTCGGAAACAAAGGATGTGGGTAGTTGGGTCACCAGACGATGCCGTACTCAATGACTCAGGCTTCTCCTGCGTGTTGGGTGCTGGCTCTCCCGATCTAGCCATGGTTGGTTCCAATGGGTCTGTAGAATGCTCATTCTTCCCCACAAAGGAAGAGAAACAGGCACAACGGCTCAGGAGGCCATCAGAGGGCGGTGTGCATCGACCTCGCTCAGCTCCCGTCAGACACACTGAGGTCTTCTGGACTCCGAGGCGGGGCACTGGGGCACGCAAGCGGAACATCGTGCACTAAGCTCAAGCAGAGGACAGCGATGTGCAGAGATGAGCATGCTTCCGAAACAAACTCAAGTTCATCTCTCTCTCTCTCTCAGGAAGAGGGAGGAGGGGCGGTTGGCACTCAGAGACTGAGCCAGGCGGAGCTGGGTTCCCCAGAAAGTCTTCCGCGGAGAATGCTTTCAAAGTGTTTAAAAGGCATTTCTGCCCCCAAGAGTCTGTGCGTAAAGCCAGAACAAGGGCCGCTCGGGGTGTGACAATGGTTGCTTCGTACATGGTCTCTGAGAGCTGGGTGGCCAAATGTCCCCAATTACATGACGTTTTGGAATAGCTGGAGGGACCTTATGATGTTGTCGTCCTGGGAAAAGGAGAGGGAATAAAGAGAAGATGATTAGTCTCCTCAAGCTGCGATTCGATTCTGACGAGCAAAGCGCCAGCGTGGAAGGCCCGCGCAGACAGAACTCTGCAAGGCTCGGGGTGACGAGGAGGTGGGAGCTAGCCGAAGCAGGAAGCGCCTTCTCGCACCTTGCAGAGGGCCGCAGAAGAAATGAATTACCCGGCTCAACAGTGTAAGCGGCTGCTTTTGAGCAGCTCTGGGCAATGGCAGTTCAGTAAATACTTTTTCTGCATCTACTGAGACGATCATGTGTTTTCATCTTATTCTATTAATGTGATTAATTCCACGGATTCACTTTTGGATGTTCAGCCGTCCTTGCATTCTTGGAATAAGCTCCACTTATTTAGAATGTATTACACAGTTCTATGTATTGCTAGATTTGATTTTTTGGTATCTGTTCAAAAGGAATCTATTAGCCTGAGAAAAATTTAACTTACTATAATGAATGGCCTTGTTCAGTCACTGTATTATGGCTATGCTAGCCTCATAAATCAAGTTATGAAATTGTCTGTTATCTGAGATTGTATCGCACTCGTGCAATGTCTTCCTTAAATGTTTGGGAGAATTTACCGGTGAAGCCATTTAAGCCTGCCCTTTTCTCTGCAGCAAAGTTTTAGATCACAGATTCAGCTTGGTTATTTTTCCAACATAGGACTATTCATACTTTTGATTTCTTTTTGTGTTAGTTTTTGATGTCACGTTTTGCAAAGAATCTATAGCTTTCATATACATTTTCAAATTTACTGAATAATGAGCTCTTACCTTTTTAATGTCTACAGCACTTCCATACCAATAACCTCTTTCGTTCTGACAGTTTGAGTTTTCCCGCGCTCTCTTTTTTTCTCGGCCAGTCTTGTCAAGCATGTTGTTTAATGCCCAACTACTTGAGGATTTCCTGTATTCAATACATATGCCTGTTTTGATTTTTTAAAATTGTTTATCTCTAATGCATGGTTTCTATTTTTCTATCTTATGTCCTCTAAGGTATACTAACTGAAAATAGGAAATCCTCAAGTGGCCGGGTGTTACACAGCGACATGCTTCTAAATAATCCATAGGTAAGAGAAGAAGCTACATTGAACGGCAAGATATTTTAAATTAAAACATGACATATGGCGGTTGAAGGGAGGTAAAGCCGTGCACAAGGAGCCCTGGTGGCAGAGTGGACTGGGAGTTGGGCTGCTAACCACGAAGGCAGTCTTTTGAAGCAGCAGCTGCCTCCCATGAGAAAGATGAGGCTCTCTGCTCCCTACAGAATGACAGCCTGGGAAATCCACAGGGGCAGTTCTGCTCTGTCCTCAGGGGCGCCGTGAGTTAGAATCAACTTGAGAGTTTGAAAGCAGTCGTTAGCAAGCAAGGCATGCTGTGTGCATACACGAGGAGAGAGGGGCTAACCAGCAACCCAAGCTTCCATCCCAAGAGCTAGAAACAATTCCTCGCTGGACTCAGAAAGTGGAATAAAACCCAAGGCAAGGCACAGCTTGAAGGAAGTAAATAAGGTGGAGCACAAATGAATGGAAACAGGTCCACAACAGAGAAAGCCGACCGATTAAAAGTTGATTCTGACACCCCTCCCCACCCCCCCCCCCCGGGATCTCTAAGCAGCTGCTACAACAGGGCAGCATTCTTGTTTAGTGCTGAAGTGTATGCGCTCTGCGGCCAGGCTTCCGGGGTTCCAGGTCTGGCTCTGTCACTTGCTATGTGGCCTTGGTCAAATTGCTTAATTTCTCTGTGCCTCAGCTTCTTCACGCTTAAAGTAAGCTTGACCACAGTACTTGCCTATGTGTGAAAAAGTTCATCAATTAATAGCAATAGAACAAATTGTGATGTGAGAAACCATTGAAAATGTCTCAAAACTGATAAATGACACAGCAAAAAACCAAACCAAATTCACTGCCATTAAGTCAGTTCTAACTCATAGCAAGTCCTTAGGAGGGAGGTAAACTCCACTAGAGAATTTCCTAGGTTTTAAATCCTCGTGGAAGCCTCTCACGTCTCAGGAGGAACTTGTAGTCACTAACTCTCCATCTTTCTGATGAGTGAAAAACAAAACAAAGCCTACTTCAGCAGAGCATGGTATTGAAAACCAGAGTGACGGAGGTTCATGCTCCATCTCCACCAACCTACGATGCTGCAGCTCAATGCTGCAGTTTAACCTGCTTGTAGTGATCAAAATGCTGAACTATTTTCAATCCTGTTACTAAATAGCCGCTGCTCCGAGCAGCCCCTTCTGCCTTCAGCATCTTCTGCCTCTCTTCCTACCAGATAACTGGCCTGGATCCCTGGACCACCTGAAGACCCATCAATGAACAAGATTAATACAAAGTTAGCAGAGATCCTCCCAGACACTGCTCCAGGGCATTGGTCAAGGTCAAAAGTGACTGTCATCCCACAGGCCAGTCTAGTTGTATATCTAGCACATCTCCCTGACAAGGTTGTGGCCTGAAGCTTGGTTGGTGCTCACTAATGTGCAAGTAACGCATGCCTTGCTTCCTTGAATTTGCAGTTCTTCTTGAGATCTCAGAGTCTCTCTGTGACTTTCTGGGATATAACAGGGGTATAAATACATTATTCTAAAGGCGGTAGACAGCGTTCATCTAGTCCAGTTCATCTGCAAGAGACTCCCGGTCAATCTATTCTTTAGAGTCGTGAAGGAAGTCAAGGACCAGCAGCTCCAGAATGCCCTGGGAGTGCATTAGGATGGCACGTTCCCAGGCTCCACCCAGACCTCATGAATCAGAATCTACATTTTAGCATAACCATGGGGAAGGGGGGCTGGCACACGGAAGTTTTAGAAGCATTGGTCCACGGCACTTGATTAAGTTAAGGTTGTAGACAGCCCCCATTTCTGTGGAATCAGAGTCATTTGTAGCCCCACGGCTATGTGTTGGGCTGCTAACTGCAAGGTCAGCAGTTCAAAGCCACCAGCCACTCTGTGGGAGAAAGATGAGGCTTTCTACTCCTGTAAAGAGTTAAGTCTCAGAATCTTACAGGGGGAAGTTCTACCTTCTCCTACAGAGTCGCTATGAGTCTGTATTGACTCAATGGCAGTGAGTAGGTATTGAGTACTAAGGCTTGAAACATTAGATTTCTTTCCAAGCTACTCCCACTGTAGTCTAGGGAATGAGCCATCACACCAGAGGCAGGTGAAAACAATGAATGTGTTGCTTCCTTGGGAAATCTATCGTTTCTCACTCCCAGATTGCCTGACCCAGTCCTGGGATCATCCACGACCAGCTGCAGGCCAGCCTGAGGAGGAGAGATTAGACTCTGTCTCGTTGTTGCTGGTAGTGGTGCTGTGTGATCTGAGGGTAGCTGATAGGTGATATGAGCAGATGTCTCATTCCTTCCTTCTGCAGGGCCCCTGCAACCCTAACTTCCCTCTCCAAATTTAGATGTATGGTGTCCTGAGAGATTTCCTTACCTCCTGACAGGATTCAAGAAATTCATCTAAAGTCACGATGCCATCTTTATTCTTGTCCATTTTCTGAAAGACACAACAGGAAGCATTTTAAGGACTTGCCAACCTGCATCCCTAAACTTGCTTTTGATGAATCAACTTGGCTTTGAGAATTTGGGTGGTCTTTCATTGATCAAAGGAGCTCTGGGCCACTGTAGCCTGGGCCCTGGCCTGCTAACCACAGGAGTAAGTTGAGACCGTCTGCCCCATAAAGACTTATAATTTCACAGACCCTATAGGCTCCCGCTTAGGGCCCTGACTTGATGGTAGTAGGTTTGCTGGTTTGGTTACATGGATCAAATGCCTCCCTCCCGTTAGGTCCCCAGTACTTCTCTCTGACCTCCTGAGTTTCCTTAACATTGAAAAGCTTTGCCAGACGCTTGTCCCCAAATTCTTCCCTTCTTTTCTAGCCTGACCATGTTGGGTGCGAGAGGTTCTGGTTTTATCCCTAGCACATAACCTTGAGCAAGTCTGTAGGCCTCTCTGGGCCTCTGCTTTCCCATCTGTGAGGTGGAAGGATTGTAATAGAATGTGCTCTGGCACTCTTGGATTTTTGTTTGTTTGTGTTCTGAAATATGTCTGTGATTATTCATTCCTCTACTCAATGCCAGATCAAAAGCTAAACCCACTGCTGTCGAGCCAATTCTGACTCATGCAGACCCCAGAGGGCAGAATGGAACTGCCGTGGAGGGTTTCCAAGGCTGTCATCTTGAGCCCTGGTGGTGCTGTCGGTCAGGTACTGCTAACCACGAGGTTGGGGGTTCAAACCCACCAGCTACATTCCATGGGGAAAAGATGGGGCTGCCTGCTCCCATATAGATTGACAGAATCAGAAACCCTATGAAGGGTCACTGTGAATTGGAGCAGAACGCCACATCTATCTCCCATGGAGAGACTGGTGCCAGGTTTCTAGTTAGCAGCAGAACACTTTAACCACTGCACCACCAGGGTTCCTTTCAATGATGAAAGCAAGCCCAACCTCTTTAACCTTCAATATCTCACAAGCAGGTGCCCAGAGAGGGGAATGAGGGCCATCTCGAAGGGGCAACTCCCCTGATTACAAGCTGCACAGACGTCAATAGCCCGGCCGGGTCAGTAGGAACGCCTGGCCCGCGCTTGTCCGACTGTCCGTCAGGCCCCTTTCATCTTGTGGTGCCTCCCAAAGACGTTCTGCGTCTTGTGTGGCCTCCTTTTGTCTTTGTATCTGAGGGCAAGTGTCTCCCCATGGCCCTCCCCTTGCTACAGCTCTGAGGCTGACCCTACCCTAGCTTCCAGTCTCAGTTCCCTTTACTTTCCAATCACAAGTGCCTAACACTGCCACGCACAGCGTAAGGAAGACTTCTCTGTTGACTCTGATGCCTCTTGAGTGTCTTTGGAACTCAGAGACCACGCCATCCCTCGGACGCTGGATTATTTACTTCCCCGATCTCTTCTACAGGGTCTACTTGTCAGTTTAACTAGATGTTCCGCTGCTTGGGGACAACATAACTTCTAATTCTTTCCCGCTCCCTGCTGTGTCAGCCGAGGGTTGGAGGCAAACCACTTGTTCAGATGCTTGTGGGCTCAATGCGCCCAGGCTGGGGCCCGGGCTGGGCAGGTGTACCTGGAAGAAGACGTCCACGTGCTGCCTGGGCGTGTCTTCTTTGAGCACAGGATATGTGTATTTGCCCATCATGTCGTAGATGGCTTTGACAATGTCCATCATTTCCTGAAGAAGGGACAGGGAAGCACATGAGCTCAAACTTCTTATGAGATAGTTGGCGCACCTTGTCCCCTTTGCCAAGGAGAGGGTTGAAGAGAGAGAGTTAGAAAGCAAGTTGAAAGGGGCTCTTTCTGTTTGTACTAGCCTTCTGCTCTGAGCCAGAGCGCAGTGGGAAATCCTCCTTGCCTTCAGAAGCTCTAGGGGGGAGTACCTTTTTCAGGGCCACTTCCCCGGAGGACTTATGTGTGGGCTCCCTGCCCCATGAACTTGAGGCAAGGAAAGGGGTATTCTAAAGCAGTCGCCGTGCCCTGGCATGCTTCCACATCTGTCTGTTTGTCATACTGCAGGGGTTTGTGTACTGCCGTGAGGTAGGAAGCTGTGCCACCAGTATTTCAAATACCAAACAGGATCCCTCGTGGCGGATAGGTTTCAACAGAGCTTCGGGACCAAGACAGACTAAGATGGAAGACCTGAGAATCTACTGCTGAATGCCAGCCAATGAAAACCTGGATCACAACAGAACACTGACCAGCTTGCTTACTCTGGAAGGGTTAATTCTTAAAGGAGGATGTCTTCAGGAGGGATCTGTGGTTAGAGGACTGCATGATGGTTGGTGAAGAAGGGGCCCAACAACGGTGAGGGATTCCCCACCCCACCAGTGAGATGGAGTGGCGCATAGTCACAACAATGGATTCCAACATGCCAGTGACCATGAGGGTGACGCAGGACCAGGCAGTATTTCCTTCTATTGCATCTAAAGTGACCTGAGTCAACTTGATGACTTATCACTCCCTAACGTTCTGACTCAGAGGTTTAAAAGTCTTAACAGGTGCTGCTGCTGCGTCCAGCTAAGAAAAATGGCGGGCAGCTGGGGTTGTCCTTAGGACCCCAAGGGTCTGGGCACCTGTTAGAAAGACCAGTGCTCAGGTCCACCACTACCATGCTGCATCAGAGCCTCCTAGGAGTGGGGTGTGCAGAGCTCTATTTCTACCTCTTTTATATTAGAAGCAGTTATCCTCAACGTTTATGGCGGATGAGAGCAGGAGTACCTGTATAATGCTAAAGTTCAACTAAAAGCAAAATAAAAGGTAACGGCTGAAGGTAGGATTCCAAGGTCAGGGTAATGAGGGAGATATTTGGGTGGCAGTCCCCTTTCTTGCTTTTTGATCTCTGTGAATGGCATGGTCTCCTTCTATCCTCGGATGTCTCACAAACTGTCCTAGATCAACTTGACGTTCTTGTAACTATTCTTTAGCCTCACCTCCCCAACTCATCTCCGTCGCTTTGCTTGTCACCCATGTTTTAATCTCATGGAACAAGAAGTAAGAATTGCACTCTGAGCGCTCTGCGTGGTTACGCAGACACCCTAGGTGGAGAAGGCAGACAGATCCACGTCCCGAATAGCTCACAGCCCTCCCTTTGGGAGACGCTCTCTCCTCTCCACCATTCTGTTGAGGGGCTGGTCTCGGGGGCCGTGTTTGCATCAGGTGATCCACCCCTAGGAACACACCCCATTGGAACAAAGGTGGGCATCTAATCAACGCTGAAAGGGAGACGAGCTTCTCAGTGTTTCTCTTTGGGGAGCCTTGGTGAAGAAGCACAGGCCCTGTGGTCAGCAGTGGATTGACGCTACAGTCGAGCAGAGGTGGGGTCAGAAGAGGTGTGGGAAATCAGTTTCAATGTTATCCACTCACTGTCATTGAGTGGATTCTGACTCATCGCGACTCTATGGGACAGGATAGAACCGCCTCTGTGGATTTCTGAGGCTGTAACTCTATGGGAGTAGAAATCCTTGTCTTTCTCTTATGGGGCGGCTCTTGGTTTTGAACTGCTGGCCTTGCAGTTAGAAATCCATGGTGTAACTAGTCCACCTGCAGGGATCCTTGTTTGGGTTTGGGTGAGGCGCCAGGAGGGCACAAACCAAACACTTCCTCAGGGCACTCTGGTGTGTGCAGCATTGCATGGAGCAGGTGATCAGAGAGCGGCTGAGTGATGCTGAGAAGACGGGAGAGAAAGAAGAGAGAAGAGCAACCCATGGAGGCCGAGACCAAGCCTGTAGCAGACTGAGAGGAGCTAGGGAGAGACAGTGTTTGAGAAGGGCTACCCTTTAACCTAGAACCTCCCCTGGAGCTCCCCACGCCCCCCACCGTGCTGCTGGAATCTTGAACTTGCCAACCCTGTCAAGAGGGAGGTGGCCACCTTGATCCCAGACCATGCCGGAGGAAGGAGAAGAGCGGAGAAGGAGAGGCAGAGAGAGGGGAAGAGAAGGGGGCAGCCACTTTCTAGTTTCCATGGGGACCAAACCCGTTCCATCAGACTCCCTAGATCTTTATGACATCTCTCAGCTTCAGCCAGTTGATGCTATTTTCTCTGCAGCTCAAATCCTTTCTATAAGGATTAAATAGTCACTATTATTTCTTATCTGAGGGGGCCATAAAGACATTTCCAATCCTGCCCCCTTTCCCCTCCCTCCTAATCTTTCAATGCTTCTTACTCAACACATACTGATTCAAGCAATGAGTTTGATTTGTACACCTGTGTTCCTGAGACTGCGAGCTCTGTGGGGACATCTGCTGGATCCATCCTTGCTCTGGTCCCTGCATGGGCACAGTGCCTACCGCGGGGTGAGGAGTGAGGTGCCCAGTGATTTCTAGGTGGCCAATGGTGGTCTCCAGCCAACACTGGCCAGTGCTCCAGTGTGGTAACACCTTCTCACGAAGGCCTTTGCTCACCTCTGTGCCCAACTGCTCTCCCCTGCTGAAATGCATTTTGCCAGTTTAGTGCCCATCTCTCTCCTCTATTCCATGAGCACAGGGCCTCAAAGGTACACTGGCCATTTTACCTCCAGCACCCAGAGCATTCCATGAGGCACAATTACGTGTCGAGCGAAGAATGCGTGTCGGATGAAGGAGGACTGGGCATAGGTAAGCTCTCCGAGCTTCACTGATCTCTCTGTGGAGCTATAATGTCACCAGGACTGAGGTGACATAAGAACACTTGCTCTTACCCTCTGGCACGGACTGGGCCTGGCATGTAAGAGTTCAGAAATGAGGCCATTCCAAGCCCAAGCCCAGTGCCATTGACTGACTTTTAGTGACCCTGCAGGATACAGGGGCTCTGGTCCTGCAGCAGTTACAGCGCTGGGCTGCTAACCACAAGGTCTGCAGTTCAAAACTACCAGTCTCTCTGCTGTAGACAGACAGGGGTTTCTACTCCCGTAGAGAGTTAGAGTCTCGGGGGCTCGCAGCAGCAGTCCTACCTGGCTATGGGGTCGCTCTGAGTTGGGATCGACTCGAAGGCAGTGGGATTTGGGGAGTTCTGAGGACACCGTAGAGCTGCCCCGTAGGTTTCCTCGGTGGTCATTCTATGGAAAACCACTGGTGTACCTTTAGTCTGAGGAGCAGCTGGTGGGTTTGAACCCGTGACCTGTCAGTTCGCAGCTGAGCACTTCACCACTGCACCACCGGGGCTCCTGTGGGAGTGCCAAGAACGTCAAATCCCAGTTTCACAGAGACAGTAGCCACTGGAAGTGTGGAGATCGAGCAGCAGGTGTTTTGTTGGTTCGACAGCACAGGGACTATGATGAATCTCAGACATGGCATGTAAGGGTTTCTTTAAGGATGACTGTGCCTTTCATGATGTGCCCTGTGGGGTAGCGCCTACACAATGGGCTGCAATATGCATGGTCAGTAGTTCGAAACCACCAGCGCTCCTAGGGAGAAAGACTGGGCTTCCTACTCCAGTCCAGAGCCACAGTCTTGCAGGCCCGCTGGGGTCGCTCTGCGTCAGCACTGACTCCAGGGCAGCGAGTGCCACTGCTGCAGGGTTTTGTAGGTGACTCAGAGGCTCTCTTCAGTGGCCTCCTCCTCACAAAGCAGGCTGTGGAGGGGCTGACGTATTCACAGAGCTGCCTGATAGCCCAAAGGTCAGAGGTTTGAGTCCACTCAGAGGCACCTCAGACACCAAGCCCCATGGAAAGTGAGCCGCGGGGAACCGAAGGGAACTCCGTCCCACTCTGCCACACATGGACTCACTATGCGTCAGAGTCCCCCTTTCTCTCCCAGGAGACCCCTGCAGCTTCGCCCTGGAGCTGAACGGTGGTTGCTGACCTGTTCCACCATAGGCTTCTCTGGATGCTAAAACCAGCCATTTATAACGAGCCCTGTTAGGGCACGGTCAGCATTTGACACCACCAGCCACCATGGAAGGAAAATGAGGCTTTCTACTCTGTAGAGAGTTACAGCCTCAGAAACCCGCAGGGCACGTCTACTCTGACCCGGAGGGTCTCTATGAATTGAAATAGATGCAATGGCAGTGAATTTGGGTTTTGTTTGTTTGTTTATTTATTTGAGCATTAATGTGCTTATTCCTTTCTTAAGAGCCCAGGCCAGAGCAAGGGAGAGCACTGACGATGGGTAGGGGTGGCCTCTTTAGTTTTGCCAGGAAGCAGCTCTGCCAGCCCCACAGCGGGTCCGTTGTCCTCCTCCAGAGAGCGCTGTGCTCTCCCCTGGGTTGCCCTCTCTGCCTGGCCCTCTCACGCTCCCTGCCTCCGTGCACTTACCTCTTTATTTATGTAGCCGTCTTTATTGATGTCATACAAGTTGAATGTCCATCGGAGCTTCTCGTGGATGGTCCCCCGCAGTAGGATTGATAGAGCTGTCACAAAGTCCTGAGAAGTGAAAAAAAAAAAAGCCACTAGGAATGTGAGCCACATGGTCATCCCATAGGGAAGATCTGACCTTGACACCGATTTTGTGACTCCCTTTCCTGGAATGGCATCATTGCCCCCCTGGAGGATCTAGTTGAACTCAGTGAAGAGATACCCCCTTTCATTCCCTCCCTTGCTTGTGGGGAACAGCGTCTGAGGGAGAGTGGAGGGATGTGTATGCGTGAGCGTGCATGTGCGTGCATGTGTGTGTGGTGCCTGCAGACACAGGTCCATGCAGCCCCCTCTGCCTTATCCCATTGCCATTGCTGCTGTTACTTTTTTGCTACATCATGCCAGTGGTAGTAGGGTCCCCTATCTAAGAACACAGACTCTAGAAACATACAGCCTGAGTTCAAATCCCTTCTTTGCCATTAACTACCCGGTTTTGCTATTCACAATCTCTCTTTGCCTTCCTTCCTTTCCCTCTGTAGAATGGACCACAGTACTAGACACCGACATGGCAGGGCTATTGTGAGAAATCACTGAACTAATAGATGCAAAGCACTAAGGACAGCCTGCCTCGTGGTAAACTCAGTGGGCAGGTGAGATATTCACCTGCCATGATTAGCCCCATGGTCTCTACTTCCCTGGAGTAGGGAGGCAACTCCTTCTCTGTCTCATCAGGCAAGGTTGATCCAACGATCACCGTTTCCTTGTCTTGACGGAGCCCATTTGGGGAACCACATGTAAGGTGACCAGACGTCCCGCTTTTGGTGGGACAGTCCTGATTTTTAACAATTTGTCCTGTGTCCCACAGGGCATTTTTAAAAAGGCCCGATGTTTGGAAAGCATGCACGACAAGCTAGGGTATATGGTTTTCGGCTGCCATGTGGCTATTTCGCCAGGATGTGAGTCTTATCAGTGGTGTCCTGTTTTACCAATGGTAAAATCTGGTCACCTTATCAAAGAGGCCCCTGGATTAAAGGGAGAGGCGACACAAAACCGGGGGCTTCTCGACAAGCGTACCTCAAAGTTCACGGAGCCGGTCTGGGTGGTGTCAAAGGCGTTGAAGAGGTAATGAGCGTAGGTACTGGCGTCTGCAGGGAGAGAGGGCAGGACAGGAGACACGTGAAGGGACTCCAGGGGAGAGATCAGTTACCGACAAAGGTAGGATCCCGGCGAGAAGAAGAGGAGGATGACAGGTGATATGAGGAAATCAGCGTGTGGGAGAAGCCCTGCTGTGAACTGAACAGGGTGCCTCTGACTCTCCTGGCAGCTAGACGAGACGTTCTAGCAAGAACCAAGGCAAGTCTTTGTTCCTCCCTCTGTCTAACCATCCAGGAGAAAGTCTTTCCTACTTCTTCATGTGTGCGGTTCTTGGGGGACGGACGGCTTGGTGATTTGGTAGGTAAGATGTTCCACCATGGAATGAGCAGTCACATGGCCAAAACCCAGCTCTGTAACTACCAAGTTGTGTGACTGTAGGCATCTAACTCAACCTCTCTGAGCTTCACTCTCCCTTGTCTGTAAGATGGGATGTGGCATGGCCTAGCTCTTAGAGTTTTTGAAAAGAGACTACAGTGGTGCTTGACACACAATCAAAACTCAGGAAGTGGCCACTTGAGAGAACTCTGTGGGCCTACAGAGGACAAAACCACCCATTTCTACCCCTATCACTGGAGATCACACACCCGGGGAGGTCACCTGCTGCTGTGGCTGAGACCAAGGAGAAATAGGGCCCAAGAAGTCTTTGAGGTGATTAGAACTCCATTTTATAAGGACTCACAGAGGTTGTCTAGGGGTACCAGAGAGTAGCTGCCAAGGCAGGATGGGAGGTAGAATGTGAACTATAGGGGCCAAAGGAGCAGCCACTCATGATACCAGAGAGGATTCCCACAGGAGCCAGGCAGGGCACAGAGCAGGTGCTGAAGGCCTGGCACCTTCACGCTAAAAATCACTTACTGCCATTGAGTTGATTCTGACTCAGCAACCCTGTGGGATAGACTAGAACAGAATCTGTGGGTTTCTCAGGCTGTGAAACTTTATGGGAGTAGAAAGCCTCGTCTTTCTACTGTAGAGCAACTGGTGGTTTCGAACTGCCGACCTTGCGGTTAGCAGCCCAACTTGTAACCCAGGATGTGACCAAGCTTCCCTTTTGGAGACACCCTCACTAGTCTGGCTTTGTGAGAACTTTTTCCTTCTTGCACCATTTTGGTGGCACAGTGGTTAAGTACTTGTTGCTGTGAGTCAGTGATTTGGTGGTTCAAATTCACCAGTCTTTCCAGAGGAGAAAAATCAGTCAGTCTGCTTCTGAAGAGATTCACAGCCTTGGAAACCATTCGAGGAAATTCTACTCTGTCCTCTTGGGTTGCTGGAGTTGGAATCCACTCCACAGCAGTAGGTTCTGAGTCTGGGTACTTACTCAAGAAAGTTCCTTAGGAAAAACCCAGTTTGTCTGAGCACTTTAAGGAAGAGAATGGGACACGTGTGTACAATGGTGGGGCTAACATGTCAAAGCTCGGTGTCACATCCGACATTTATGGGATCGTATCCTGGACCAGCCCCTTACTAGCTGTGTGTACTGGAGTAACTTGCTTAACCTCTCCAAAACTCATTTCCCCAACTAAGATATTCATACCTGCTGTGCCAACCTCTCTTGAGACTACATCATATTTCTTTATGAATCATTTTCCATCCCTCATAGAGAGTCCCCTTTCAGTGGTCTTTCTTCTAAAGCTTTAGAGAAAGCTTAAAGCTAACTGAGAAAGATCTGCTCCACACACCCTCTTGCCACAAGGAGAAGGCAGATCGCAAGAGTGGTCTTCCTGATTGGGGAAGCAGGGCCTGCCCACCAGAGAGAGGCAAAACTCACCTCCATGAGGGAAAAACTGAGCGTAGATCTGTTTGAAAGTCTCTTCGTTGACCACACCACTGGGGCACTCCTGTGTGATGAGAGAAGGGAAGAGATGTGAGACCTGCCCTAGCCAGAGCAGACTATGCCAATCCCCACGTTCTAGGATCCTTCATGAGCCCTGGCTGGCAGACCCTTGGCCTGTGAACTCCCCATATCTCCAGGTAAGTGGTTGGGAGCTGGCATCACCTTAGGATCAAAGCTGCTTCACGAAATGATGAGACATCATCAGAAAGTGGGCCCGATGAGGTGGACTTGGAATTAGAAAAAAAAAACTGGCTTTGAATTTTGAATAAGTCAATTCCAAGCAGTGTGACTTTCACCAAGTCTGATCCTTAATGTCCTCAGCCTGTAAAATGGAGCTAAGTCACCTTCCCTTCCAGGTTATCATGAGATGTGCTATCTGGACAGATGTGGAGGTGGGTCGATGGTAGGTACCAATCATTGTTAGTTTCCTTAGTTCTCGGGATGCTGGTCCCTCTTTGCCCAAGATCCATCCTGGACCACCTTCCCACAGAACCCTGTTTCAACCCAGAGGACAGCTGGTAACACTGCCTTTGTCAGGCTGGAACAAGAGAAGTCCTAGCGGCAGGAAAGCAAACTCAAGACAAGTGAAGTCAAGGCTATTGTGGGAAGGTAGAGGCATCCCTGTGCTTGTCAGATAACTTCCCCAAGAAGTTGGAATCCTTCCTGGCAGCACCTTGGAGAGCACCAAGACATAGGCACTATGGCCTTCAGTAAGCTCTGTAAGACTGTAAGAAGTGAGAGAGGGAGATGGTTAGCCCCTTTCTCCACAATGCCCCAGGCCCAGATTGAGAAGCAGGATTACCTTCTAAGAGTTAAATTAAACGTAAAACTCAAACAACCAAATCCACATCCACACTCAAGATTAAATTTGAGGGCTTCAAAGTTGGCCTGAGAAGACAGAAGTGTATTAATGTAGATGAAGAAACAATGGTCCAAGTAATTCCCCACCCTCTGATTATATCTTTGAACCAAAGTTGGCTTCCTATGTAGCTCACGCAGAGAGAAGGTGCTGGCAGGTGGAGCGCGTCTGTTCTATTTCCCATGGCAAGTTAATGCATCGACATTCAGCTCACATATCGGTCCTGTGAACTTGGCTAGCTTTAGGCAGAAGACTT
Organism: Tenrec ecaudatus; assembly: GCF_050624435.1. Taxonomy (NCBI): domain Eukaryota; kingdom Metazoa; phylum Chordata; class Mammalia; order Afrosoricida; family Tenrecidae; genus Tenrec; species Tenrec ecaudatus. Next base: position 184,345,356 of record NC_134531.1, on the reverse strand, counting down.
ACCCCCTCCCTGCTGTGTGCACCATGGAGGTGGAGCGTGTGACTGTGTGTTATGTTAGGGCTAGAGCTGGGCCCAGGCGGATTCTGTAAGGTTGTTCCACTGTGTGAAGTTTCTACATTTACATCCACGGAGGTGGCCTCATCCTTGCCCCAGCCTTCCTTTCCAAGCAGGTGACCTTCCTCTGGCCCCTTGATAGATTTGGCCTCTCTCATAAAACCGCATATATGAGAAAGTTCCCTGATGGCCCCCTTGGAATTTGGGAGAATGTTTGGAAGGAGAAAACTGGTAGCCCTCAGCTGCTAACGAGAAAGACTGGAGGTTGGATGTGCCTCAGCAGAGAGGTCTGGTGATCTACTTCTGAAGTACCAGTCACTGTGATCCTGCAGAGTCCAGTTTTACTTTGGCACGCATGTGGTCACCATGAGCAAGAGGCGACTCAACAGCAGCATGATGTTGGCATTTGGGAAACCCGGGACTCCTGAGGACACCGAGTCTTACATTTTTGAAGCCTCGATAAAGGACTTGCAGCTCTCTCTTGGTGAAGTTGGTCTGGGCCTCCAGCTGCTCCAGTCCCTCGGGCCGATGGCAAACCACGGTCATCTCCAGCTCATCCTCGATCTTATCTGGAACCAGAGGAGATGGCATTGGAGCAGATGCCTCACGGGGCTCAGACCACAGTCCTGGCTGTCAATGAGCTGGTGTCAGGACCTGTGGCACAGGGCTGTGGGCAGGCTCACGCTGAAGATGGCCTTTCCCCCTGAGCCCCACCTCCTGGTCAGTTACATGCTCTCTCACCGTCAGCAGCCCACCCCATGACTCTTGATGTGTCACCAGAGAGGGAGGGACCAGAGCTAAAAAGGAGTCCACAGGAAGACACCACCCTCCTTTCAAAATAACTTCTTTGAGCATGCTGCCCCTGGAAGCTTCAGAATATTCCAGGGACACAGGTAAGTGAGAAAGGATGATGGATATCCCCTGAACAACAAAGGGAAATAAATCTAGTGAAAATCCAACCAGGACAACCCAAATAGCAACAGCAACAAAAGCCCAAACCACAAATTATCACCATCCGAGCCAACCTGGGGAAGGCTAACACTACTTAAAAACATCTGCATACATTTGAGTGCCTGCTTTTGTAATGTCTACTAGAAATCCCGCAGTAACAGGCTTAGGAGCCTCTACTTTATGTAAAGAAAGATTCTGATGCATTTGAAGGATTTTCAGAAAAAGAGCTGCTCTCAGTAGAAGTTTAACTGTTGTCCCATCTATGTATGGCAATGTAGTGTAGTTTTGCAATAATCAGATACTAAGCGTCCATCAAGAAAGTGAGAAATAGGCCCATGTCCTACTGAAGGATCCCCAAATCCCTGTAAGTGGAACTTTCCACATCTCCCCTGCACAGAAGGGTCAGTGGGCGTTTCCCTCTGGGGTCTGGCCAGAATTCTTTCGATAAATCTACTCCAATCAAGAATCAATTGTATCCATCCCCAGACTGTTGCCATCACGCAGACATATCCCAGTACAGATCGTGAAAGAGCTTGATAAGAAGCGTGAAGGGATGGGCAGGCTCCTAGGCACCGCCAACATCACTTCCGGTCCCCAGAGTGAGGGCAGCTTAGTCCTACATCTGAGAGCGCCGGGATGGGTGTACTGTAGATACACTGCATTTCGCGCATTGGTGCCTGTTGGTCTCTTTGTGTTAGATTGCCTCTGCCATCGCCATCTTTTCTTGGGATTCTTTAATCCTAACAAAAAGGGAAATCACCAAACTAAATTTGGTATCTTCTATACCTACTGTTTTTTAGAGAATAGTATACATCTACAGGCTCTTAATCATCTAAAGCTTTATATTTAGGACATTAAACAAAAGTTAATTCTTGAGAAGTTGATCAGGTAAGGCTCCGAGGGTGCGGGTGAATACTTGAAAACAATTCTGCATTGTCATCTTTCTTATGTGCTGGGCCGCATGGATTTCATCTTATCCGGGAGGATAAAGAAGATATCCTATTTATACGACAGTGCTGCAAGTGGGCAGTGTTTTCATATTTCTTACAGCCTTTAATTATTGCAATGTTTGTTATTAACAAGTAGAAATTATCTAAAGGATCTGAATTGTAGTGTTTCAATGTAAATGAAAAGGCCCAGTCTCAAAAAAAAAAGAAAATCCACAAAAGTCTAATTCAGAAAATTTGCATACATGGTTACTTATACTTTGAACCAGTTTAAAAATAGAAGTCAGTTGTTGGTTTGAAATCTCCTCATATTGGATCCAATAGCACTTCTGCTAAAACAAAACAAAAACAAGATCAAAATCCCATTTAGCTGTGGAAGAAGAGGGGAACCCGAACAAGAACAAACCACCCCACCAAACGCACTGCCACTGAGTCCATTCTGTCTCATATGACTGTATAGGACACAGTAGACCTGCCTGTGTGGGTTTCTCAGGCTGTAAATCTTCATATTTTTCCCTGCAGAGTAGCTGGTGGGTTTGAACAGCTGACCTTGTGGTTGACAGCCTGACAATATATTTTCAGGAGAAATGAAAGCGCCTAGTATATGTTCCTTGGCCTTGTCCAGAAGTATAGAAGATACAGCACAGGAGTGTTTTGTTTCTATTAACGCTGTCGGGGCTGACTTCCTCACATGCTCAGCATAATGAGTCTCTTTGCAGACATTTGAGAGCATCCTTCTGATTCCGAACCAGCACTTGCTTGCTATCCCCTTATTAAAAATGTACTAAGTAATCATTGAAATATCAAATATTAAACTCACTTCATTAAGCTGGGACTGGCCTTTATTAATAAACGATTTGTTTGCAGTCTGGGCACCAGGATCAATGTCCCAACCTAACAGACTCAGTCATCGCAGAGTGCTTGAGGATTGACCGCCACACCGGTTTTTGTTTGGATTTTCTCTTGCTCTTCTCATTGTGGTAACAGCAGGCGCGGAAGGGAATCCACGTCTCTGGAGCTCAGCATGCCAGGAGGTGGCCCCCAAGTGGATGTTGGGACTTAACCTAGTGGTTCTCAAGTAGAATTTGATATAAAATATTTTGGAGTGAAATTTCCTGAAATAATACTTTCCCTCGCTAGCCTGAGCTAGGTTTTATTCTGTTTTGAGCTCTTCCTCTTGATCAACAAGATGGCCGTGATCCTCATGTGTCGTGACTTGCTGTGAAATGCCTACAACCGAGGACAACTGTGGAAATCTTAGGGTGTGGGCCGGCTTCTTCCCCTCCAGTTCTTCCTTCCCTTTCCTTCTATGGCTCCTAGTTCTGGCCATGACACCTCTCTCCTGGAAGAATGCTGGACAGGGTTATAGGGGTTCGTGTGACCCTCCTGAAAGACAAGACTTTCTACTCCTGTAAACAGTTACAGTCTCAGAAATCCATAGCGACAGTTCTACCCTTTCCCATTCGGTTGCTAGGAGGCAGCATCAACTCGACGGCAGGGAGTTTGGTTTGACTGTTATTTCCCAGGGGTCCCCTGGGTCCTGTGGAGAGGGTCCCAGAAAAGGAAGAAATGTGGTTCATGCCTCTGGCTGGAGGAGAGGGAAGCAGAATTAACAAGTGGAGTCCGCAGCTTCTTCTTAGGTTTGCTAAGCATTGCCAAGGCCAATGTTGCTCGCTACAAGGTCAGATTGAGTTTGGGTGAGAGTGATCAGCGTGACCTTAGAGGTGTGACACTATGTGATCATGGCGGGATCGGAGCACAGTCATTCGTCCCGTCTTCTGTGTGTCAAGTACTTGCAATCTGTAGACTCCTGTCCTTATGCCTGCTGTTTCCTGACAACCTGCATGTGATGGGCAGTGAGGAGCAGAGGCCATTGCCCGTCCCATCCTTTAGGAAGATGGAAGCCCAAGCAGATACAGTGAGTTTCTAACTGCAAGCACCTCCAAAAGGCAGACAGCCTTTACCACTGGGGTAGTCCTTCCAAGAAGGGAGAGTCAATTGTCGACGCTGAGAAGTAGGAAATCCGCAGGCTGAATGGGAGGCTGCAACAGGTGATTCAAACTAAGTAGTAGTTGGTTTGTCGCTATGAGTCAGAATTGACTCGTTGGCAATGAGATGTGTGTGTGTGTTTTCTAATTAATTTTGAGAATGTTTTGTAGTCACAGGTTCTTCTGAGTGTGTGACAAAAACTTTAGGCCAGCTCATGGAAATAAATGCACCCGATTATGATTTGTTGTCTGCTCTGTCTGAGGCTTCCTGCCTTTTCTGCACCTCTTCCAAACTCAGCCACTCACTGGCTTTGCCACAGGCACCAGCCACATAGCCAGCCAGTGATAGAGCTGGACCTAGATTCCTGTCAGTGTTGCCTCCTTTTCTCAGATTGGGCTTCCATAAGCCCATCCTAATGGCTTTCGCTTTCCTCAAGCACAGGTAGCCGATTGGTTTGTGACCAGCCCTGCAGAAGTCTTGTGCCTAACCAACTCTGCATCTTGGAGTCTATGAGGTTGGAGAAGCCAAGTCTTTGGGCTTCTCCTGGTGACAATGTCTACTTTATGAAATCCATGGCCTCCATCTTCTTCTGCTCCCTGACTACAAAGTAGTTTTTCCATCATGGGTGCTCTGGGTTGGACTGTGTACCCCTCTGTCTACTTCCGAGTTTACAAAATGGCAGCCCTTTCTCTACACGAACCCCAAAGAAAGAGGGGCTTCTTGGACTGTTCAGTCTTTTATTTTTCTTTTGGAATTATTAGAATAAGTAAAAATATTGCTATAAAGTCTTTGAAAACTTTATTAAGCAAAAATATCACAATGTGAAGCTATTCTCAACGTCTCGTCTATCTGTAATTCAGTTTTCTAAGGTGCAGTGGTTCTCAAACTTCCTAATGCTGCCACCCTTTACTACAGTTCCTCATGTTGTGGTGACCCCTCAACCATAACATTATCTTCGTTGCTACTTTATAACTGTCATTTTACTACTGTGATGAATCGGGTGATCCCTGTGAAAGGGCCATTCAACCCCCAAAGGGGTGGCGACCCACAGGTTGAGAACCGCTGCTAAAGTGGGTGCTGCTGTCCCAGTAGCTGGCACAATCCTGCGGTGCTGCAGAAACAAGATACCTACACTTTATCCTGGGTTATGGGCTACATAGTACAACCCATTATAATTTCCAGGGAAAGGCTGAGCAATTTTTTTTTCCCTGAAAAGAGAGTGGTGGGCCAAATAAGTTTGGGAACCTATGTTCTAGGTCTCTACACTTCTGAAGACAGTGATTCGATCTCTCTAACCTTTCCCTGGAGAAGTTTGTGCTTTGATTTACACTGTGACAACATGGCAGTGTGGGCATCCTTGGGGGACTTAGATTGTGTGTTTTAAAAAACTATTCTTGAGCATGGGGTGGAGGGTGGATGGGTAAGTTTTCCCAAGGAAATCCTGGAAGAATGGACTGGCGCCTTGTTATGATGGGAAAACACATTCTTGGCACAACTGTTCTGTTTTTTTTCTCACCAGATTCAGTTTTCATTTTCACCAGCCTTCTTCATGGGAAGCCCCAGTGATTGTCCTGTGTCCTTTGAGAACTTTTATCAAGCTTTCCCTTTGGAGAGAACTTCCACAGTGACCTACCCGTCTGAGCTGACGCCTCTGGCTCGAGTGGAACTGACCCAGCAGAGGCCCTCGGAAACCACTGTTTGGATTGGACATTTTTATTTTTGAAGACACCCTGATGACACCAAGACAGCGTATTACCGAGAGACCTTGACTGCAGCCATCCTTTGACCCCAGGGAAACGTTCAGCACATTTTGTTTGGAATAGACATGTGTATAATATATATTAGGAAATCCCAGTTGAATTGCCTTTTGACTTCCCTGCCGTGGTTGCTAATGTTTAAGCAGGAGAGCTTGGCCTAAAGTTCGGATTTCTGATTTCTCTGGGACCATGAGATTATCTGGCAACGTGTCTCAAATTCCCATGGGGTGTCAAGTCCACCAGAGTTGAGCAGTGGCTTCTCCCTCTGGGCAGCCACAGTCCATGGTGCCCCCTGCTGTCCACACTTGCTTCATTCAATGAACTGATGCCGTCTGCCTCACCCTATAGGCATCAGGGT